>NW_015090920.1:5628911-5697503 GCF_001431845.1 Calidris pugnax
CATTTCCCACATACATTTAAACCTCTGAATGACCTATTATATTATGACCTTACAGAGGAAAATATAAAGGTTAAAAGTGGAGTATGAAACCTGGTGGTAGACCTAAAAACCATGCTCATGTGTCGCTCCCCCTACCTTTGCACATGCATTTTAAAAAGAAAGATGTTACAGAAAATATTTTAGAGCTTCCATTTGAAAACTAGAAGCATTAACTGAAGAAAACATAAGAAGTACCCAGGAATTTCTTTACAAAAATAGAATAATTATTTAGCTTATTTTTAAAAAAAGTTTCCTTCATGTTTCCATCTTGTTTCAAAAGACCTAAATCAGCGTAAACCCTTCTTTAAAAGAAAGCCCCTATAAAAAGTCATATAATGTAATTATACTGTAATCATTACAGATCACGCTATAGTGTGATGCAATCACAACGCTAGAGACTCAATGGCTTGTAAATATGACTAAAGAACATAAATTTATCTACTCAGCCCAAATATAAATGTAATATTGCAGATCTCCAGAATGAACAGATTTCATGTGCATAAATCAATTTCTAGTAGGAAGGTCACAACAAAGCATTAGATAGATAGAAACTGCTGTGAACACTCATTTTTTAAGAAAAGGAATAAAAGAAAATACAAACTTTGCATCACAGGAATTTCTGAGTCTTCAGCAAGTATGGAAGGAGCAGCTCAGAGCTTGTCTGAAGGGATCTTTATTTTCTTGGTCTCTCCAGTTATGATTAACTCTTTCTCCCTCATTTCTCCCAACACCAAAACAACAGCTCCATGTTAGTTTTCTAATAGCCCTAACGACCACCATCTCATAATTTTTTTTTTATTTTGTAAATCCAAGGAAGCAATTGGAGTGGGCTTCCAAACAAACAGCAGCAGGAGCAACAGGCCAGTGATGCCCCCAGCCCTTGATATAGCAAAGGATGCCAATGACAGTCCTCTCATAACAAATCCCTTAACTAGGCTGGCAAAAGCCATTTTGTCCAGCTTCCAAGAAAACCATCTTCTGCTTCCACAGGTGAAAGGGAGGGTTGATTATGCCCCATACAATCTCTTTTTATTTAGGTCCATGCTAAAAAAATAGTGGTTTTTTTATTTCCTGCAGTAAACTTCACCTATTCTTTAACTTCTCAAAATAGACTGTATGGCACCACAGATCTTATAAAGTACGTTTAAGATTTGCTCTTCTGTTAGGACAAAGATTTGCCTTGTAAAAATAAGAACATGGCTATAAACAAACACTAAGCAACTGACTTTCCCATTTTCCCTTTTTAATTCTTCCTCAGTGCATTGCAAGACATTACTAAACCTATAAAACAGACAGTACTGTCAACTCTCAGTTATGTAAAGTAAAGATGTTGGGATAATTCAGACAAAAATGCCAAAGATGAGAGTTCAATGGGGATAAGTTACTGATACGATCAAGTGGAATAAAAACCAGTTTTGGTCCAAACAGCCAGTGAGGACATAGTTCTCTCCACGTTCATAGCGTGTTTCACCTTCAGTTCAACAGAAGAGGTAACATCAACAGAATGTCAGTATTAGCAATATACCAGCTGTCAGCAAGGAAAGGTCTCATTACCTCTCCATTCCACCCCACAGACACATCCTTCTTTGCACTCTCACATACACTAGAGCTGCCAGATAAACACATTTTCTTCTTACTTTCCAGGTTCCTAGTTTGTTGCCAGAAATGAATGATTTCTGAGCGCCTCCTGCCCACGGCTGTGCTGATGCACTAGTGTATTATCCACTGAGAAGCAACCCCCTGCCAACCTCTCTGCCCTACGTGAGGGATGCCTGGCAGACCAAACCCTGAATCACATGGCAATTGCTCTCAGAAACGTGCTGTGGGTGATCTTGGTTATGTTCAGGATGTCATAAAAACATGCTGGAACTGTCAAACCCTTCACTGAATTTGCTGCTGGAGTGGCAATTCACAGGTGAAGTTTTTGTGACAAAGTTTTAGTTCAAAACTGCAATAAGAAGAAAGAAAATGGCCTCTCTTTAAAAAGTAACAATACTTTTCAGTCGTTTTTGAAGATTTGGCTGGAGTAGGATATGCAAGCCCTTTTTTCCCCACTTCACTCCATCTACAATCCTACAAAAACCAGGGATTTAATTCTAGCCCCTTCAGTCAGGCATGCTTTATTTCTAACCCGCTTACAGCTCCTATTTAATCTTTTCTTGGGACTGTGTGCACAGAAGCACAGCAAGTCATGCAACCCACTAATCTCCACAAAGAATGTGGGAAAAATAAGTAAATAAATAAGGATGGATTCAGGACAAGCAATGGCCACAAGGTATTTGTAGGAATTAAACACACCGTCCTGTTTCCTGCAAGCTGCTTTCACACAATGTCTATTTTGGTAGGATTAGAGCTGGATAGTGGAGAACTACAAGTTATTTTCCATTTGTTTCAGCCTGTGGGGGGGTGGATTATTTTTTTTTTCCCCCCCAAGATACAAAGCAGACAGAGAAATGGTAATATTAGAAACCTGACATTTTGCACTCACTCCTGCTTGCATAACCATGCGTTTTGATACTGAATGGGATTCCTTTGATGATTATGGTGATCTTCTGTTTTGCATGATTATAGTTAAAGATTTTTCCTATACTCTCAAGGCCTAACATCATGCAAAACAGAAGAGCACCATCCAAGTTCTATGGCACACTTAATTTATAACTAATTCTTAATATCTCCCTCTGTCCTGCTTACTTTTTGTCAGAGTAACAAGGAAGTTTCATAGCCAATGCATACAAGTTTTACAACATATGCCAGCTACTGAAGCCAGTAATCTCATCTTTGAAACTTCCTCTGCATGTAGGTATCACAATTTCTCAGAAAATCCAACAGAACTTACCTTCATCTGTAGGGTTGAACCCACAGATATCACAGATACATCGAACCCACTTATTCATCTCCTCCTCGCTGTCTGCTACCAAATAGAAAACTCTGTCTATAGTGTTGATATCAAAAATATAACTGTTTTCAAATTCTTTTTTGTTGAACGTTAATCCAGCATCCACTTGTTGACACAAATTTAAGTCAATAATTCGGATAGGCTTCTTGGCATGGTCATTTTTGTAGTATTCCAATACATCCGGATCCCCCGTTAAACGGCCGCTGCGAAGCACAAACCATCTCCTCTTCCATGCCTGAAAATTAGAAAGAGAAAAAAACAGGAGAAAAATTAGCAGAAAGAAGTCATACTTTAAAACTGTTTCTTTTGTGTATGTTTCAACCTGGGTAGAACCCAGTAATAATTAGTTCAACTATGATTAAGAGATTACACACCAGCTACCTACATTTAACACAATCTGTATGTATTGTTATAACAGTGGACTAGAGGATGAGTGAATTTGTATTTTAAAGTTTATTTCTTCTGTATTCTTTACGTATTGTTATAACAGTGGAATAGAGGATGAGTGAGTTTGTATTTTAAAGTTTATTTCTTCTGTATTTGAACTTGGTTTTTAAGACAGGGACATACAGTTAAATTGCTGTTTACAAAATGAGAAAGATCGAATCCAGTAAAGCAAAAAGGAGGGAGGGGACAAGGAAAGGGGAACAAAGCACACAGAAAACATTTCTGTGGAAGCTGATGTAGACATGGGGAAGACAAAATAAAATATATCTTTAAGTGCTCCATAGTGCCTTTTTCCAGTATCTGCTGCTTTGGGCTGAGGCATTTTAACTCTGAGGTTTTCACTGATACTCAATGATAGCAACCTACATTTAAAGAACAGACAACGCTCACATCATACGCTCCATGAACGATATTTCCACAGAAGAAATACATTTCACTATCTGACACCACGCTTATTATACCAGCCTTCCTGCCACTGCAGATAGAAGCTGGTCTGGGAGAAAAGCATAACTACAATATCTCATTTTCCAACTCATCTTCAGCTGCCTTTCAATCCAGTGGACCTCCGTCACCTGGCATAATTCTTGCCAAAGATGCTAACTTAAACCAAGAAACCAAGGTTTGCATACAACTGTCCTGGCATCACAACAGCATCTTTATCACCCCTCTTAGCTGCCTTCTGGTCTCTCAGCTCTACCAGCAATACAGCATCCTATGCTACAAGCTACCTTATATGCAGAAATGCCAGGGTAACGGGCAGAGTAGAAGAAACCAGACGTATTGCCAATGCCCACTAGAAGAGCTGCACTGCATTCACAGTTAGAAATCTGAAAGTAGAGCCAGGACCCAGTGGGGAGCCATCACTGTTTTGTCCATTTGTTTTTATGCTTTTCAGCAAAGTTAGAGACCAGGCCAAATCAACACTGTAGCCAAGACACTGCATATTACGCTGCAGACTCACACCAAGCCCCAAGGCACGTCACTTAAAACTTCTTTAGGATATTCAAACAAAGTCACCAGCAAGTCCTTTGGAAGGACAAAAAAGCACAGAAGAAATGAAAAAAAACCCAAAACAACAACCCAACAGAACAGGTGAGTGAGTTCTCCTTTTGGCAGCCCAGGCTGTGTGCTAACCAAGGAAAGGAATGAGAGCAGCAAGGGTGGTCCTAGAAGAAGTCAAGACATGATGTCCTTTACACACTGCAACAGTGTTTTGAAAACAAGAATTTCTTACTAATAGGGAAAGATTCAGATCCATTTTGCTGATGCACAAAAGTGTCTCCATTTCACTTTTATGTTGTTGTTACCTTCAAACAACCTAGTGGAGAGAGGACATAAAGGACAAAGAGCAAGAACTGCACTGCCATCTTCCAGCTCCGAACTAGCGCCGTCAGCTTCGCACTAGAGACTCACAAAACCCTCATTGTCAAGCAGGCATGCCTTTTTTGGGTATCAAGCTTAGGAAGCTATTCTGAAAAGATAATACAGAAAGCAAGAGAAAGGGAAAAATGCCAGACAGCTTAATTAAGGCTCGTGATCCATTCTCCAACTCCCAAGCCTCGAAAAGTTACTTAAGATAACTTTTATATTTTATAAAACAAATATATTTATTGTTGTTATGAATACAGCAACTGCCTTCAAATGAATGCTGAACTGTGTGAATCAAGTCAAGGTCTCAAGTAATTATTTCCATGGTAGCAGTACGTTTAACTGGGTGAACAGTAAAAGACAGAAGTAGAAGATAGAACAGATGAAACTGTTTAGATTTTATCTGTGAGCATCTTCTAGTAGCACAGCCGATAAGCACTCTTTTAACAGCTACCCAAAAACACTGGCAAAGTTTGTTTTGTTTCCTGTTTCCAAATCAAGTGACAACTTTAGATGCTGGGATAACAGGAAACTTCAGTATCGGAGGCTCTGTCTCACACAAGGTCTATTGCAGATAACTGTTACAAACTAAACTGCAGAACTCTGTTGCTTCAGAAACCAGCTTTATCTTTAACCTCAGCCTGCAGCTACCCAGATGAAATTTTCAAAGCTTGGGTCAGGAGGAAAGAGATTAGAGATAGGAGAGGGACAAGAGCAATTGAGAAGCACGATGCATTTTCTCTCACGATTTGTGTAACAAAAATAAAAATAATTTTAAAATAATCAACTCTGTATCAAGCAAGCATGCCTCTTCGAGAAGTTTACTTCTAGTACCGTGTTAAGGAATGAAAGATTCTCAGCAATCCTGACAATCTCTGTTGGGCATTAATGAGTAAATAGGACTCTTAAATTTAAAATTCAGAAAAATCAACCAGCTAAACGGAATTTGCTTTCAGCCCTTCAGGCTACAAAACAGCAACTATAAAGTACTTAAAACATTGAATTTAGCCTACCAGCACCTGCTACTATTTTTGAAGAGTTTTCACATAGTGCATATGTGAATGTTTATTTCAGTCATATAATGAGTCACACTCACTGGAACTGGCACAGATTATATTCAAAAACAAAAGCAATTCCATAAACTACACACTAATAAGGCAGATACAAAGGTTCTCTGGATTACAGTACAAAGCACAATTTAGCAGCAGAATAAAGCTTAAAGCTAGACAAGCGAACTGACATCAGCACCCTTGCTAATCATAGTACAAAAGCGCCTCTATATTTTGTCAAAGTGCAAAATGAGCCCACATAAATCAATCTTTGTTATTTGAAAATATCTGGGATTCTTAAAGCTTGATCTATTTTTAACATTTCAGTATTTGTCATTGTAACGCAAGCTGTATACTGCCTCACTGAAGTACAGAATACTGTGCTATATGTGTAAGAAAGAGAGCTTCTTCAGAAATGGCTTTCCAAAAAGACATCTCTAAAAGAGAGCATGCACATGTCCAAATACGTATTTATGCAAATTTAATGTCTTCTTTTTTTTTTAGCCCTTTGGGCGTTCTTGTTTGAAAATTTTGCATTTTCTTTTACAGAGCACATTACAGTCTATTTCTCATCATCACCAAGAAAGATGCAAACTGTTTCAAGTCACAGAAAAATTACAGGTACTAATTATCTGTCACATTACTGATGTTATCAGCCATACATTATCAAACTCTGGATTTCTGTGCTGAAAGTCAACTGCATTTAATCTGAAAAGTCAAAAAAAAAAAAGCCAGTATGAGATTTAAACATTTTGTTGCAATATCAATATAATTTAATTTTTGAAAGATATTTGAGCAAATAGAGAAAAAGTTTTGGTTGTTGTTTTTTTTTTTAATGAAAGACTTTTTCATATAGATCAAATGTGTGCTATTAATATAAATATGCTTTCAGAAATATATTTTATAAATATACTAACACCTACTTACAAAGCACTGGATGCAGATCGAACACTTAATTCAGAAGGAAAACTGTTCCTTTTAAAAGAAATGTGGTATAGCAAGCATCATGAGAATCAAGATCACCGAAAGCCTGTGTAGGCTTTGTGAAGTGCTACAAAACAAGGTTTAACGAGGTTTGCTGCTTTTGTTTCAGACTAAGAAAGGCCTTGTGTGCCTTTCAGCTTGTTTGCTCTTTTGAGCTGCAAAGCATATCAGCTGCTCTAACATAGGACATCACCGCTCTTGCCAAACATTGTCCTGTTTGTATCATGAGACCATCGTATCATGAGACCATCATAACTATAGAAACAAGCTTGTTTGCTTGTTTTTGAGATAGTCTAAAATGTGACAAGCTGCTCACCCACAGAGCATCAAACGATCAAAGGAATAGTGGAATTCTCTGTTTTTCACACAGCATTCTGAGTAGGTTACAAAGCAAAACCAAGAAATTCCTACAATTAGTTCTTCCACTCACATATATGCAGACGGCTGATTTAAAAGTGAGTGGATCAGCTAATAATTTGACAGAAAGCATCATTTAACAGTGCTGGGGTTTCTCTTTCTTTTTTTTTTTTTCTTTTTTAAAGACCATAGCTAAACCTGCATGCAGTACACAGGATTTATAATACCTCTTGTAAGGAGATTACATATCTGTTGAAGACAACGTAGTGATAACTCCCTTAATCTTGACATCTATGGATTATCTTTTCTCCCAGCCATATATATTTGAAACATACCTCATTCAGCTGTTGGCTGTAGTTCAAAGATGTAGGAAAAAGAGGATATATGCGTAAATGGAGAGGGAAAGGAAGGAGGAAGGGGCAGAAAAGAGAGATAATTTATATTTATATTTTTAAAAGGATTTAACCTTCCAGTTGGATCCCCTCAAGCTGTTGCTCAAGACACCAGAATAACTACATTTTTTAAATAACGTTTAAATAAAAGCTGAGGAATGTTAAATCAAAGACAACTTTTTCTGGCCAATTTTTTTAAAGCATTGGCTCTCATACAGTTAAGTAACTCTGCTTACTGATAAACTAGTCAATTCTCATTCTTTGGTTTGCTAAGTATTATTAAACATAATCCTCATGTCATTTAAAGCCGATTTCCCTCGCCTAGCACATTTGCCATTTTTTTTTCCCCTTGGGTAGCATCCAGTCAAAAAAACCTGCAAAATTGTTGAGTTGTGGCTAAGCCAAAGAGGGTATCAGTTACATCCCACTTCAGTAACGCCACCAATAAATCTTTCCCCCATGCAGACCAAGGAATAAAATTACAAATCTCAGACCTTCCTTCTCATCTCTCAAGTGTGCAGACATTTGTGCTTCGGTTTTCATCTCCATACTCCACAGAGAGTCCTTTAAAAGGGCAATATTTGGCATCCTTCTTTCCCAGACAAGTCCACCAAGGCTTGGAAGAAAGAAATGACTTGCCCAAGGGCACAGGGAAGGATCCAAAAGGACACCTGATGTTATACAAACATGTGACAAAACATTTCCATGCTCCAAAAGAACTTACGAAGTCAGCAGAAGACACGCAGTGTGAACCAGGGAGAAGTAGGGGAAAAAAGACAGGCCAAGGTCACTTCAAAATTCTCTCCTGGACATTTGTTCAAGTCCTGAACCTACTGTTGAGGTCTTTTTACATCTGCTACAATTTAATTTTCTTTATGCCTTTTGCTCCCATCAATTTCATCTCTCCCTTTACTTTTTTCCCCAGTGCAAAGGTCAAACAACAGTGAAATTGCTACATGTCTTTGACAAACATTAGAAAGAAGGATTAAAACCAGAAGTTGAGTATTTCTTCTCCTTTTTTGCCTCCACATTCCTAGTATCCAGGTGTTTTCTTTACTGCAGGAGCCAAACACATCTCAGGCACAGTTTCACTGACTCATGTGTTGGGCCTCTGCATCCCATTAGAAGCTCAAATGAAATAAAAATAAGTGTTTCTTCACACTATGCTTCTTTTTAAATCCTGTTTGCGGTGGGCATAGACTGGTGACAACTGTCACCAGTGAGCTTCATCCCACAAGGCACGTATTTAGGAGGACTGCTGGGAAGTAGCTAAAAGAGGTCACGTTAGGTAATGGTACTTCAAGTACAGAACTTTACTTTTTCCACTTGCTACTCTTCAGGCTTGCAGAAGTAACTCCAACGGGGTGAAATTTCAAAGTTTCAGCTGACATTTTCCCTGAGAAATTTATATTTGTATGTTTCTACATGGACATAAATTAAGGAAAGTTTTTCAGAAAGCATTTTCTGGAAGCCTTTTAAAACCTTTTTTTTTTTCTTTAATGGCTATATCATGAGCACCAGAGCTGAAGAATACGTAATTGGTAGTTACTTCTGAAAACCACTGTCATAACACCTACTGGCAACTGCCATCCTCTTCCCTAAAAATGATGCCCTTTCTTTTTCTTTTTTTGGAAACATAAGACAGAACAACTAAATTGAGCACAAAAAAGCATGTTTAGTGTCTTAATTCTAACAGCAGAAACTGCATCTCCAAGATTTGACAACAGTCCAAACATTCTACTTTTAGTAGCACTAAATACTAAGAAGCGTAAACAGATCGTTGCAAAATAAACAAGTGTGATATGAGGAAAACACTGGATACAGTACCACTTTCTTTAAATACTTAAGACTTGTTTTCCAGGAAGCACCATCTTTTCTCGCTGAGCAAAATAAGGAAAAAACAGTCTCAGTGGAAGTTTCCACTCTCCTGGCCATCATCCTGATCATCTGTTCCGAATACACACAAGGCCAAAATTTCCTGTTTTCAAACTATTGTCACCATTTTCTAGTCTTGTGCTGTCGAGTCTAACTTTAGCTTGTTAAATAAACAAAAGAAAACACTGAAAATACAGCAGAACAATACTTCCACACAGATTTACCGTGAGCACTGTTTCCTAACTGACGTTTCAGCATGTGAATTAGTCTCCCAATGTTATACCGCTAATTAAAGCGTCAAATAAGGGCACAAAATACAATTCCGACAATATAGCACTAACTGCTGCTTCATTTTGTGAAACAAAACCTAACAGTATTTTCACAGTCCTTTCAATTTTGCTTGGGGGTTCTTGCCTTCTTTAAATTATTTTTAATGCCTTATGCATCATTATCCCAGTGTAATTGTGCAGCCGGGTCTATATCATTTAATTCACATGAAACTGACCCTTTTTATGATTGGTAGCATCGGTCACTTCAAGAAATACTTTTCTGCAGCATGTCAGAAACTTTCTAACGGCAAGCACAAGTTTCTCTCTGCCATACTCCTGCACAACAGTGAATTATCATCACCTCTTCACCAAAGGAGACCCAATTCAGAAAGCTATACAGAGCAACAAGGCTGGAGATCTGCAGCAGAGCCAGAACGTGAGCCCTCACTTCACTGTCTCCAAGCTAGGACCCTAGGGACAAGATCGTCCCTCCATCTTCCTACATCATCTTATCTACTTTTTGTGCCTATAAATATTCTGTCATTTCTGATCCCTCACCTTATCACTTCTAGTTGTTCTACTTCACACCACCCACCCTGCGTGGCTAAGACATAGCCCCAGAACAGTCTTGCCAGCAACATGTTCCCTATCACAGATATTAGCTTTGCCATCTCCTCTCACTGCTTTGTCAGCAATAAAAACATAACACTTGTCACGGCATGATGCTTCTCACAAAATAAGGAGAAATATATCTGTTGCAGGTCCCTTCCCCACACACCCACATGGTCTGTTGGTTTGCTGCCCTGTTTCTCAGAGCATTTCCAAAGTTTGATCTTTTCCTCTCTGATCATGAGCATGGTCTGATCATCTCCCTCTCTAGTCTTTCCCATATCCCTCCTATTGAAACTAATACTGCCAGGACAATCTCCCTTCTCTCATTCTGATCACAGCACCTTCTATTTTTAAGTTTTCCATTTATTCCCTTGCTTCATTGCAGTTTTGAGCTTCTCTTCCTGCTTTTAGGCTTTTTGTTCTTAGGAAAGTCAATGCACTTACTTGAGTCCCTCCCCTGTTTCAAGTCACCTCCTCTTGCCTCACTCTACCAACAGTACCAGACTCAGGTCATTTTTCCTTCTCCCACATCTCTCATCTTTCTTCAACTTCTGAAGGCTCCCTGAATCAATAAAGCAAGGGCACCATATCTCCTTCCTTCAGATTCCTCCTAAAGATCAACCTCTGTGACAGTACGTATGATCACCCAACCAGATTACAATTTGGCCTTGCATCAGATGGATTTATTTAAGAAGTAATGGTTTTGTGTATTCATCAGACAAAGGTTTGTTTGTTGGTTTTTTTTTAAAGTGGCTACAGTCTTTTCATCAGCTTTTAATTAAAAGTCACTGCCCCCCCCAACCTTCTTAATCTAAAAAAGCAAAACATTCATGGTAGGTTCTGCCCCCCTTTTTTTTTTCCTCCCCAAAGCGTCTGTACATTTCCTATCACAAGGATTACTGCAGTGCCGACAAGACCCTCTCAACAAGACACCAGCATCCTGTCTTTGAACTGAGTTCCACTCTCCTCAGCTCATGGCTGCACGTTGTGACACATCGCATGAGAGCAATGCACAGAAAAAATAAAAGAATTTAGGATTTATAAAGACACAATAAATCTAAACCTGAAAGGTCAAGCCTACTCTCCATTGACAGCAACAACTGCTTTCACGCTAATGGCTGGGAATGAAATATTTCACCATATATTTTTGGCTATTCATTTCATTTCTCATTTCCTAGCAGGACATTCATTTTGAGTGCTGTTTGTAACATGGGCTAAAAAAATACCCGTTTTTCCAGATCACAAGCCCAGTGTTTTTTGCAGTATTTAGATTTAACTAAACAGATTTAGTTTTCCTTTTTTTTTTTTCAATTCTTACTTGACTACATAGATATCTATCTTCATCATCTGTGAAAAGCTTATATAAAAGGAAAAGCAAGACACTAGAACTGTGTAAAAACACGCAATTCCTGACGCTATTTTGGATCTTTCAAAGGACATTGCAGTTTCAACAAACATACAACACATGCTTTGCTGCTTCACATTTGGATCACCCAAGCATGCTCATGCTGCATACAAAATAGAGATTTCTACAGATGACAAGAGAGGCCAGGTATTCTGCATATCATCTTTTCAAACAAAATATTCATAGGCTGTGTTTTATACTCCCCATAGGAGAAAGGGAATTTGAGCTACAGAAGAAGCAGTTGCTCAAACTTCAACAGGGAATGATGGATTAAGGGGGATTTAGCAATGAATTAAGGAGGACGATGCAAAGATAACCCATAATTTCTACAAATTGCCTCCCAACTAACTAGCCTGGTTTAAGCTGCTAGTTGTATGCATAATGAAAGAAGCTCCTACACGCCCATTAAACACACATGGAAAAGTCTCCAAAGGAAATTCCAGACAACGTTTTAAATAATCCCTACAAATTAAAGACAGGACATGCTGACACTCCATCCTTATCCATTCCCTGTGAGAGCAAGGCGGGTACACTAGCTGACATTTTTGAGAGCCTCTTCTGTAAATGAGCCAGCCACTATTCCAGCAAGGAAAGGACTGACACTTATTCAAGCCACTTTACTCAGGCACAGTAAAGGCAAAGCTAAAGGAAATCCATTGTTCTGCCAAGGTATTACAGGGAGAATCAACAGAGTACTTTTTAAATACTGCGAGGCTTTGCAAGGAATTCCTTATTCCAGGGAAGGGGAAAAATTAGGAAGGGCATGCTCAGTGCTTACATTTCAGGACCAAAATGATTGGCTTTTCCATTACAAATAATCAGATCTGCAACATGCATGAACCAAGCGTGCAGACGTGGCAGGAAGAACTGCTAAGAAAAGTAAAAGCTAAGGTAAAGTCAGCATTGTGTCCGATACATGCATTCTCACTCGAAATGACTGAGAATATTCACCAACTAAGCTCAGCAGTTTTCTTTCCGAACAGAATTGACCTTATTTATTTCAAAATAAACAAGCAAAAAAATCTAAATTATTTGCAAGATATTATGATACATAAGTTGCTTTTACTATGCTAATTAAATTAAGTTTCTATTAGAACAAAAACATTGTTTTTCCAATGTAGCAAACAGTATACTTTTAGATTCAAATAACTCACTGGTAGTAACAAAATGGTTAAGAAATATAAAACCCAGCTGCATCATATAGCCATAGGAAATTTAACTACATGCCAGCATACTTGAAAATTAGGATGCTTCAGTATAATTACTTTGAGTAGCTTACAAAACACTCCTCTTGCTCTCCTCAACTCACATTGAAAACTTTCCTACTGTTTCCTAGACTCTAACAGTACCATCACGTCCTATATTATCAGGATCACCAGCTTGGTAGAATTTAACTACCACAACCAATTAAATTATCTTTTTTTTTTCGCCCACCACCCCAGAGCAACCTTCTGAACCGAGATTTGTTCTGAAACCAAATCCTTGGACCGGCGTTGGCCACAATTGCTTACCACAAAGGCTCGCGCTGCCCGGCCGGAGGAACCGGAGCGCCGGGACCAAGCCCTGGTCCCAGCCAGCGCCTGCTCACCACAACTTGCTGCAAACCTCCCTCTTGACAACAGCTGAAGTGCTCGCACTCCTGTTTTAACAGCCCAGAAGTTACAGGCGGTTCTTGAATAACGATACAAATATTAAGATAAACTAAGTGTTTCAGAGGGCTGTGTTAACACACCTGTGCGTGCCCACGGATGCCCATCACGTACTGAAGCGATGCATCACAGAGCTTCTACTTGCACTTCGTGGCATACAACTTTTTCCTTTTTTTTTTTTTTAAGTTAGCAATACAACGGAGCAAACAGGGAGAGGTTTACGCTCGTGCTTCAGAAACAGAATTTTCCACGTAAACTTGCAAATCAAAACAAAAGCTACACCTCTTTTTTTTTTCTTTTTTTTTTTTTAAGTTAGCAATACAACGGAGCAAACAGGGAGAGGTTTACGCTCGTGCTTCAGAAACAGAATTTTCCACGTAAACTTGCAAATCAAAACAAAAGCTACACCTCTTTTTGAATAAAAAACCCCAATTTTTCAAGCAAAAAGATAACATTCTTTAAGGAAGCCCCAGTTTGTTTCCTCAAATTCATTCTCCATATACCTAAATTACAAAGCAGAAAAGTAAACAACAGCGAGAACAGGGTTTTTTTCTCATTTACCTCAAGAACA
Source organism: Calidris pugnax (assembly GCF_001431845.1). NCBI lineage: Eukaryota > Metazoa > Chordata > Aves > Charadriiformes > Scolopacidae > Calidris > Calidris pugnax. The sequence continues at coordinate 5,642,825 of NW_015090920.1, forward strand.
GGTTTTTTCTAGTTTACCTCTTCAAGTCTTCAGAAAATTTAAGCAATGTCCTGGCCATTTCTGTAGTTGTGTCTACCCCAAAATAAGCAAAGCTTTCTTTTTCCTGCCGGCTTCCCACTTCACTCTACACCACCCTATCCTCATAACCTTTGACCAACAGGAAGCAGACACAATGGACTGAAAATAACAGCAATTGTAAGATTTCAAATGATTTAATACATGAGGGGTGGGCTTTAAGATTTGAAAAAACTTCCCTTGCTTTGGTTTTTCAGCAGTTGCTTGAAACACGTTATCTACATAGACCATAGACTTACAATATTTGTTATTGATCCCAGGTTGAACGATGCTAAAAACTGTGAAACACTCTCTTAAAAGCACAGAGGTAAAAATTCTTGCACATATTGCGATTCTGCATTTAAGTCATAGTCATTAGGCTATTATATACAATAAACTTACTGTTCTGACAGTGTGAAAAACAATAGAAGTTTCTTACAGCATTATGGGGTGTTTGGGGGTTTTTTCAAATATTTTTATTTATCTGAGCTTTTAAATCAGTAATAGGTATAACTTTATGTCCCACAGAAAAATATGACATTCTGGTAAGAAATGTAACCAGCAGTCCATTTAAACACTGCAGTTAAAGCTAAAAAAAAAGTGGTGATGAAAAAATCATATTTCCTAATACAAAAAGGACCTTTGCTAATTTTAAGTAGCTGAGGTGCATTTTGTGTTGCAGAAGGAAGGATCTTTTATCTTCTCCTCACATAAAAGCCCAAGCAATAACCCCATAAATAGCTTCGTTACCAGTGAAAAATTCATGTTCTTTAAATTGTACTAACATCTTGGCATGAACACCTAAGGGTAATAGATTCCAAAGTCCAGATAGGCAATTGAAGCATTTCTTATTATTAATGTTTTTCATCTTGCACCCCAAGTACCAGCTGATCATTCTTTTGCAAACCCACAATCACGTCCTCTCTCTGTGATCCCTCCCCAAAGCCCTCAGGTTCCTCCTCTGCGGTTACACCACAACGCATCTGGGTCACGATGACAAGAGCAGAATGAACTCACTCAGAGAAGGACTCACCTCTTGTCTGAGAGCTATACTGTGTTTTCTGGAGAAGGGAATGGTGATGGGGGGATAAAGAGTCAGTGTCATTTTTACACAGACTCCTTGTCCTGAACACAAGGCGACTAAATCAAAGGCTCTTCCACAATCACAAAAGCTCATAACATCCTCGTAAACACCAAGCTAAATTTCAGGCTGGGAGTATTACAGTGGAATACTTAGAAGCACGACAAAACACAAAGTCATAATAATGCTCCAACTTAATTTTGAGTAGGTTTGCCACCCAATGCACACACTTTATCAAGCATTCACCTCTATTGCACATAGAGGCATTTTAATCATGGCATTACACTAGAAATACTCTTTCCTTGGCAGAGGAAGCTCCCAGCACTGCATTTCTGCAGGATAAGGCTTGATTTCATTAAGGTCTGCAAGTCTTCAAAATAACTACAGAGAAGCCCCTCTTCATGAAACATTTCACCACGGTACCCACAACAACTTCCACATATAAGATTTCCACATTGAACGGGAGCAAGCTCTTGAGCAGAGCAGCAGAAGCCATCACTGACATGTTATAATAGTAGCTTGAAGCACAAATGGTTCAACAAGGAGAGTAAACACAAGGTTCTCCACAAGCCTGCCGTTTAAGAGTCCCTTGAAACCACTTTGTCTGCTAATAGGATCCTCCTTTTCCCTTCCCCCATTTTAAGACACAACCTGATGCCATCACACCAAGGAATAACAGAGAAAGGATATCCTGCCTAGATTTTCCATTATACAGATCAAATCATCAATCCAGAGAGGTCTTTGCTTACACATAGGATAAAAAGAAGATGCTTCCAACTGATAAACCCTGAGAGGAAGCAAGGTTGGCTCCATGACTATTTTTAAGTAGTCAGCATTCACACAATGGCCTAAAATTAATGGCCAACCCCCAGGGTCCCTGAAGCCTACGCTTAAAAAAAAAAATAAAAAAATTAAAAGAAAAAAAAAAAGAAGTTAGCATATTTGAGAGAGGGGGGGAAAAAGAAAACAAAAGAACTAGAAGGTGGCAGACATAAGCACGCTTCTTCCCACACTCACCTTGAATTAAGTTTCTATTCTTAGTTTAACTAAGTGAAAAGATAGGAGGTTTTATGTCATTTTCTCTTAAAATGAAGCATTTCCTTCAACAGTTGCTGGGAGAAACCTTACTTCACAGTTCTTGTCATTTTGATTAATACTCTTTTGCTGTAAGTATCATATGACAAAAAGTAAGTAAACACAATAAACAAAAAATAAGAATATCTTTATGTAGCTGTATCATGAAAGAAGGAACTTGTTTCTCAGCCCTGATTTCCAAGGCCAGCTCCCACAGCTGTGCTGCAGCTCCCAGCTGAACAGTTCCCTACATCTCACCACCCAATAGACAAAGGGCATTTAGTTTACCAAATGGCCAGTGTTTCACATTTAGCTCAGTTAAGAGCATCCCACATCTAAGGCTTCATCTAAACACAATAAGAAAAGTCATACTTTGTGCATCTGGACAGATGATGAATACAAATGTCTTTGGCATCATCTAAGGATAAATAATTTAAATGGCATTATTTCAACAGTAAATGTACTGAAAATGCAATTCTTATACCAGGCATTTCTTTGGATAAAGAACAAGATGAGGCAAAAGGCCCTTTAAGATCACCTTTGTAATCTAGGAAATGCCCAGAAACTTGAGGCATTTTAAATATCACCATTCAACTCGACCTTTTAGTGCTAAGAAGGATTTAGTCTTCTATGCATTTATCTTTTCAGAGGTTTTTGTTGTCGTTATTGTAATAACACCACCCTTCTGATGAGTAAGAGAATCATGGAAAATAAAAATTGTCTAGAATTTCTGATCTCATCGCAAACTACTAGATAAAAAGTGAACAATTAGCCTGCTGTTTACTCAGTACAGTGAGATTGTTCATTTCTTTGTATCACATCACATCACGGAATAGAGAAAAACATTAAAAATAGATTACACAAAAAAAACCAAAAACAACCAACCCTCACAAACACAACCTATCATTAAAATACCAACACTGCTACGAGAACTTAAACACCATCAGATTTTTATTATTTATTTCATAGTTTTGAGCAGATTCAAGTGTTACAGTCCTTTACCTTATCTGGCTTGCAGAGTACTTCACATTTTTAAGCTTTGCTCTTTGCCACAAAAAGCAAGCACTGCATTACCCAACTGCTTTTTACACCTTTTTGTGAGAGTTTCATAACTAGTTTCACTTACTATAAAAAATGTTTAATTTTTAACTTACAGGCAGCAAAGGAACTCTAAAACTGGATGCCTTGTTACGTTATTTATTGGCTCTCTATACATCTAAACAGCATCTACTTTGTTTACTGGCTGGAGACTCTTACTACTGCCAGCACTTCAAGAACAATGTAGCTGTGGAAAGGGGAAAACATGTTTTTCTACATTTTGTTTGTCATCTAACAGAATTATAAGGTACACCAGTACCAGTTTGAAAATATTTTTAATAGCTGGTAACCTCAAATGGACAAAACATCCTACCTCAGCAGGTACTCTGTCTGAACTCATAACTTAACCCTTTTTGTTCTGGAGCTATTTACAAATAATAATGACTGGCCAATTTGTTACAACACTGATTATTTTCCAATATCTGTATCAGAATGACACTGAAAAAGTCTATTCTATTTCTAAAGATGACCATTTTTCAATCCTTAAAATGAGAAGAGCTTTGGGGCAACAGCAAGTGGCATCAAGTCAGAAACAAGAATCAATACCTTGTACTAAATTTTCCAACTCTTAAAAACGTATATCACACCATCATTTTTATGAACCCAGTAAGACATACAACTGATTTCATTGGGTTTTAAATACAGATATATAGAAAAAAATATGCCACTATGACAACATACCAAACTTCAAGCAAACAAAGGAAACTTCTCATTCTCAACCCCCCACTTACAGAGGCATCCAAAGTCCTTACTCCCCAAGGGAATTCCAGCTGTGTGACAGGGACCCACTTGTCTGTGGGGTACAGCAAGGCGAGAGGGATGCTGCTGGCCAGGCCAGGTGCTACTCACCAGGTCCTCTGAGCAGACCTCCCTCCTGCTCACCAGCACTGCCAGCGGTCCTGACATAAGAGAGGCCCAGTGTGTTCTGTTTCAAATAGGTGAGATTTGGCAGAAAAGTGCACTTTTACCTTCAGCATCAGGTCTCACACAGGTTTTACTAAAGCCATTGTTTACCCTCCATGTTAAACAGATGTAAGGCACATATTAAGGTCCCCAAGTGGATGGCTCCCCTGCTTCCACCACTAATCACCTACCCTCCCCCCTCAGACCTGAAAGACTAACAAAAATACAGAAAAAAAATAATAATAGCTCCTCTGAGCAACACTCAGCTGACCTTCACATTTGAACACGTTGGTTTTGCTTCTGCTGCAAACCTCCTCCTTCTAGAAAGCTGCAGAGCTGAAGCTGCTCATTCACGACGTGAATCGTGACAGAACTGGCGAGACTAATAACAACAATGTCAAACTGTAATTTTAGAAACGGCTGATGTAGAATGATTATATCTTCACTGTCACCCACTGCGAAGACAAGACACCTACGAACGTCACATTATTTGTACCGCTGCAGTCAGCTCCCTATCAGGCAGGTGCCACTTCACCGAAGCTACTACACGATTTGAGAGCACTCGTCTCTCTTGATAGGCAGGAAGGCCAAAGACTGAGAGATATGGAAACAAATACACTCACTTTTGATAACAGGCTGACGTGCCCAAGTGGCAGGAACGACCGTTCTTACTCTCCATCATAAAATTTTTCAGAGAAAATAAGACAGACTTGAGCAGATTGGGGAAGTCAACTCAGATTTTACTAAAGCAAAAATTGTATCGCTGCACAGTGAAGATCAGAGGGATTTGAGGATGGGATGATAAAGCGAGAGTGTTTAAATTTTAGTGTCACTTTGTTTTGGTTCAAAAACATGCATTGCTTTCTTTTTTTATTTTCCTTTTTCCCAGAAACTATAAATTTTAAAACATGAGGCCCCAAGGCATGTTAAGAGTCTAAATACTGCTAGGACCACATAAATTAGCTACTGATGGACACCACCCAACTTGTTTCTATCCACAGGAAAATTATTTTGGTGATCAAAGTTACTGAATCAAAGTAAAAATAAAGAGCACTTATACCAAAGTCTTGGCATCATTAAACATCTTGGATCATTAAAAGGTAGTGGCAGTGTGTGATGCTGCTTGGAGGAAAAGCTATAGCTGAACTTCTCTGAGCATTTAAAAAAGATATTGAATCACACCAATAGAATCGATAGATTTCCCACAGAACATAAGAGAAGTTTCAGTGATTTTTATCAGACACAACAGAAATGAGCTGACAGGGCAGAGAAGCATATACAAACGGCTGCTTTCTCTTTGATTCACAACATTTAGATTGTTATTTCCAGCCCAGGTTAAACAAATTGGTGTTATGATACTATTGTTAGGCTGGATGTATAAACACACTCATGCACTTTTGGAGGCAGGCCAGTCAGCTCAACAAACAGATTACAAAAGAAACAGCGAAGAGGTAAAACACGAGCTGCTGCTCGGGTTCACCCACCGGGCTGTTATGCAGAGGGAGCAAGGGGTGGGAAGGAAGAAAACAGCGCAGAACAACAGTGGAACAAAATATGTTGTGAACATGCTATTTTAAGACGTGTAGAAGGTTCCTTAAAAAAAAAAAAAAAGCTCAAGAGTCACTTCATAATCAGCAAAATAACTCCCAAACATTTCGTGCAGGGACAGATACATCAAGCAGTATCAATCAGCAGGCTGAACTCAAGGCAAAAGACGTAGATTTCTTACAGTGAAAGTAAAATTTGTGCTTCAAGCACAAAAATTGCCATCAGCAAAATTTTACTCAGTATAGAAAACTATTTGCTTTCTTTATGAACAAAGAATGAGGACAAAACATACTTTCTGTGTAGTCTAGATCTCCCACTTGGTCTCTAATAAGAAGGGCTCAGCTAGTGCCTGAAGCACCAAAATTGCCAACAGCAAAATTTTACTCGGTATAGAAAACTATTTGCTTTCTTTATGAACAAAGAATGAGGACAAAACATACTTTCTGTGTAGTCTAGATCTCCCACTTGGTCTCTAATAAGAAGGGCTCAGCGTTACACACACACACAGACAGCTTTCTGCAACAGCTCAGACACTTGACCCTAATTGTTACACACGCACACACACACACCCTTCTGCAACAGCTCAGACACTTGACCCTAATTTCTCCATTCTGCCCAATATTTCTCTAAAAAATTACATTAAAAGGGATATCCTCCTCCTTACCCACCCCATCTTTGATCAAAGGAGAAGTGTTTTGAGACAGGTTGCTTACAGTTGTTTACCAGGGCACTCAGATACAGAGCTGAAAGCAAGTGAATATGAGCCAACAGAGATTATGGATTTTTCAGATATTACAACCAGCCTATGCAAGCAGGAGAAGAGTTACAACTTTTAAATAAGAAAGGCAGAGTAACAAATACAATCATGGATTAATCTCCATGGCTTGCACTCTGTCTTGGTGAACCTGAAGTTACCTCACTGTTCCAACAGCCAGTAGGGCCAAAATATCATCCCTGCAAGTTCATTTTCTAAGTGGACTCAACATGCTTGAACAAGAAAACCCACGAAGAAGTAAAGCCGGTAACTCATTCCGTTTGAAAAGGGTCTTGTGAGGTTTCTCATTTATGATTTGCTCTTGTCCGCTCACAGCGGAGGTTTCTGATTTCATAATCAAAACACTTGCTGTGTTTCATGGGAAATACTCCACAATTTTAAATTCTATTCTGAGGACCGGGTCCTCCGCAGGCAAAATACAGCTACGTACCAAGGCTTTGCTTTGCCCATAAAGTAAAAAGTAACTGCAAAGAACTGCCATTAACAAAGTACCCTCAAACATCTCAGGCAACGTCAGGACTTGACCAAGGAAGGTATCTGAATAGGAGACCTTCAGATGCTCTCCAAGCGTGCTGGATGAGTTGAAGTAAATTAAAATATACATAACAGATACCGTAGTAGTCCAGTGAGTCACTTCAGTCTGCTATACAGAAAGATAAACTTAAGCTACACAAAAATAACACTTTGCAAACTGTTTAAAACGGGAAACAAAACACAAATTTGTAATGTTTTCCAGTTCATTTATGTTCTTATTAATTTAGTATTTGATGAAAATCACCTTGATTTTGCATATAAATAATTGCCCTGCCTTTCATTTGCGTATCACTGCTATCCAGTATAACCTTGAGTTTTAAAATCAATCACATGAGATGATGCCTCCTATCATCAAGTTATGCCATTTTTACCCAACTAGGAACAAAAACTTGAAAACTTCGTGTGTATTTGCTCTGCTGATCATACTTCACAAAACATTGCTGTCTATAATGCATTAGTAATTTGCGCACGTTTGTATTTTTATGTTTTGTCAAATACTCATGAAATTTGTCAAATACTCATGAACATCCTCCTCACCATGCACATATTTCCCCAGTTGTTCACATGTTGGAACAGGTTGTTGTTATTGTGTTGGGGGTTTTTTGTTTGTTTGTTTGGGTGGGGTTGTTGGGGGTTTTTTGGAGGGTTTTTTTTTTTTTTTGACACTAAATGCTAAATAGCTGATAGACAAAGATCACTTCCTTGCAGAACTGCTAAACAAATAGACCATATTTGACGAGTTGAGAAGCTATTATGTTATTGGGGTTCCCTTGCCAAAACAATAGAGTATTTTGTCTCACTGCACGTGTATATGTGCTTATTAATGCCATATAGTATTTTCTCTAAGCAACAGAAGTGGACCAACCACTCACAACAAGCAAGAGAGGTTAGCCCCCTCACCCCAACTCCCCCAAAGATTAGCTGGGCTATTCTCTAATACAGAAAAACCTAACTATACAGTAACAGTAGTTAGTAGGAGTCTCAAAATAATAGTCTTGACCTTCCAAAATTCTGTTTTAGGAACCCATGCATTATAAATACTGTAACACTGGAGTCCCAGAATTAGAAACATTTGTTTTTCATTTCAGCTTGCTAGCAAAAAACAAAGCTCAAGCATACAACTAGTCAAGTGTGCTACTTTTCCTTTCAAACTCAGTGTTTTTCAATGAACTCCTTAAAACAGGTGGCCTATGAGCAAGTCAGATAGGCTTTCTGTACACCCTCCAGGTCTAGTGTGAGGATGTGCTGCCTGCCACGCTACCTATGGACAGGACAGACAAGAGGATAAGGAGTGCCACCTACGCTACACCTCATCCTAGGTCAAGACAAAGCCCACCTTCAGAAAAACCAGTTTACTTCATAGAGCCAGAACTGCCACACGCACCGTGATACTCATCACTGCTGCAGGAATACACGAAGTTACACAAAGCAGACACGTAGCCTTTTAACACTAACACTGCAGAATTGCACAAAGAGAAGAAAAGCATGACAAAACTAAGCTAGCACAAGCCTGACGCTGACTCTAAAAGAAAATGACACCATCATCCAGAATCTTACTTCAAAACACAGAAAGATGGAACATCCTTCATCAGGCTCCAGCTGCTGCGGCTTCTATCCAGGAGAAAAACCCAGCAAGATCTCCATTTCAGCATCACTCCAAGGAGAGCACTACGCTTCTTTAGCATCGGTTCCTAGCAGCAATACGACTGAAAGCCCTGCAATCTGGTAGACTCAATGAAGGTTTTAATCATCTAATGAGATTACCTCATCCGTGTGTGGTTTCACAATGCAGTCTCAATGGTAGCCCATTATGGCAGTCCCCTGACATGCAATATCAATCATGCTAATCGGCTTACGCTGCTATCACTCCTACAGGCTAGATGACTGCCATGCACAGAAACCAAACCTGTGAAGAGTTTCTACCTCACAGGATTAAAAAACATGGTGAACTAAGTACCGTCACAGAAAACATTGCTAGCCCCAATCTTAAAATTAATGTCACTTCTATCCAACAGGTTATGAGCCACAGTCTGTTTTTAAATTTTACAGATGTTCTGTGCTCAATCACAGCAGAGCACAACAGCTCTCTTGTGGAGAACATGGAGTTCTCTTATAACAATTTACATGTTTACAGTTAATAAATTTCACATTGGAAAATCATAAAGCTTCACAGAACATCAGTAGTTGCCTTTTCTGAAACATAAGCCTCCACAGTTACCGTCAAATGGGGCTCACAAAGTACAGCACACTGGCTGTTCTACTGTTACCAGAAAAAAAATGTTATAGTAATTAATGCCATTCATTTACCAAAGCAAGAAGCATTCAACCTCAAAGTGACATAACACCCATACAAATGAAACTTGTTCTATTTGACAGATGAAGTTAATTAGAAAATCTAAATATTAAATCTAAACTGAGTCTATATTTTGTTCTTTGGTTGCAAAGGAAAAATAGCCCTAAGTTCTGATGTCTTTCTAGATAACACAGGGACCCAGATATTGTATACACAGTTAAAAAAAAGCTAGCCACACTACACAGGTTGAAAGACAAACAAAACAAGCCCCTCTAGTATCAGCATTTTATACAAGAGAGATTAAGCAGCTTGCCCAAAGAAGCTCAAGAATCATGGGCAAAAATCCAAGACATACCTGTAAATTAGCACTACCTTATCACATTGGCTTTATCTCTTGCTCTTTTCCCAAATCACTTGAAAATATTAGTGCTACCAGAATTTCAACACATCTTCATTCAATGCAAGAAAAAGAGCACAGATATTATCACATAGTTAACAATACGATTGGTCTTTTTTTAAAGGCTACAGGTATCTAAACTTGACTGGGGACTCTAAAACAGGTCCCCACAACCAAAACCACCTTCTCTAGTGTATCCTTTTAGCATTAGCTGCTTTCCACAACGTGAAGGAAAGGGAATGGAAATTAAATAAAGGAGACCAGATGAGTACATAAGGCTATAATCTTGTCATATTTACATTGGAAATATACAGAACGACTTAAAACTTGACACAACCTATAAAAAGAAAGATTCTCAAAATAAAAAACACAACCAAAAAGACAGAAAAACAAAACCCCAAAACACACCACACAACTAATATGAAGCAGCTTTACAACCCTGTTGCTGATGAGCAGCCCCTTTTGCTGGATCAAGTATCCCCAAACTCTTGTGAAAGCATCTCAATCCACTGCCAGGATACTTCTTTAAAATAGGAACAAAAAAATGGAAAACCAGCATAGCAATCTCAGGGAAAAATGTCTTTCGATCTTGTTATCCAAAGTTAACTGCCTTGAAAGCAGTTGACACAGTTGGCCCAACTGAAGCCAGGATCTGAGTCGGGACTCTTGCCTTGCTGAGCAATCCTTTTATACAGAGCAGATACCAATAGGTAATCTTGTGGCATTTGACGTTCCAGATAAAACACATCATATTTAAAAAAAAAAAAAAAATCTACATTTTCTCCTCTGCTTTTCCACAAACATACTCAATCCGAGCAATTCAATAACTTCACATTTTTATAGGATATCATCTTTGCACATCCCAAGAGAAGGCAAATAACCCTCAATTTCAAATAAGAAAACAGAGACTTAGAAACAACATACCCCTGGCCATACAAACACACACTACCTCTCTAGAATAGAATATAAAACTAGGTCATGCTGGTTACTTTTACACTGAGTTAACACTTTTGATTTCTCAACCTTCTAAACAAATGGAGGACAAGGCTACGATCAAGAGCAGGTCAGCATGGATTTACAAAAAGAAAATCATGCCTCACCAACCTGACGAAATTACTGGTTTAGGGGATTATAGGCAAGCAATGAATATTAATTATCTTGACTTCAGGTCAGCACTGTCTCTCACGACACCCTCATAGACAAACCCAGGGAAACATGGGCTAGAGAAGTGGACAGAAAGGTGGACTAAAGAGTGGCTGGACTTCCAGGCTCAGAGGCTTGCAATCAGCAGCATGAGGTCCAGGTGGAGGTCAGTTACTGCTGGCATACCCCAGGCATCACTACTCTGGGCCCAAACCTGTTGAGTATCTTCACTAACGAGGGAAGAGAGTGCAGACTCAGCAAGTTTTCAGATGATACAAAACAGAGGAGCAATTGATGCACCAGGTCGTTGCACTGGCATTCAGAAGGACCAAAAAAGGCTGGAAAAAATGGACAATTGAGAATTTCATGAAGTTCAACAAAGGAAAATACAAAGTCCTACAACTAGGAGGAATAACACCAGACACCTGTGCAGGCTGGGGTACAGCCAGCTGGACTGCAGCTTTGTAGGGAAGGTCCTGGTAGACAAACTGACCATAAGCCAGCAATAGGCCCTCACAGCCAAGGTGGTCAACAGCTTCCTGGACTGAATTAGTGCACTGTCAGACGGTCAAGAGAGGTGATCTTGCCTCTCTACTCAGTCCAGTAAGTCACATCTGGAGCTCTGGGTTCAGTTCTGGGCTCTGCGAGAGGCACATGGACATGGTGGAGAAGGCCCAGGGAAAGGCTGAAGAGATAATTTGGGGCCTGGAGCATTTTTCGTATGAGGAGAGGCTGAGAGAGCTAGGACTGTTTAACCTAGACAAGAAAAGGTATCCATGCACATAAATAGCTGGGTAGAAGTAAAGACAAGACTTCAGAAGAGCCCGACTCTTCTCAGTTGTGCCCAGTAAGAGGAGAAGCAGCAATGGGCACATACTGAAAAACAAGAAATTCCATTTAAAATATAAGAAAACTCTTTTTGTTGTGAGGATGATTGAACTCTGGAGCAGATTGCCCAGAGAGGTCTTCATCCTTGGAGGTGCTCAAAGCCAACTGGACACAGTCCTGAGCAACTTGCAGTTGCTCTGAGCAAGGGAATCAGAGTACATCTCCAGAGGTCCCTTCCAATCTCAGTAATTCTGAGAATATATAAATAATCAAGCAACTGTCAAACATTGTATTTGCTGACTGTTTTGGAGTTTTATTTTTGTCACAAATGCACAAGCCAAAGGACAGCTTGCATAAGCAAAGACCTTCAAATTCCTTGCCATTTGAAACACCATCTACCCAGCAAGAGGTTTCTGGAAACAATAAAATCACTTACTGTTTACAAAGCGATTTTGAATACTCAGTGAGACACCCCAAACGGAATACAACTGAAAGAGCAAGGCAGGTGGGACAAGCTACTACACAACTCTCCCCACTTAGAGGTTAAACTGTTAATATAGTTTAAAAAAAATGCATAAAATCAATTCTCTAGCTACAAAGCAGCATTGCTTCTTCCACTATTCTGTCAAAATAAGTGCACTGATAAAAAGGAGACAAGACAGATGAGGAGGGAAAATGTATCTGACTTAGCTTTAACAAGAAATAAGAGTAGGAAATAAATAAATCTCTAATAATATTTTACTCCATCTGAAGTATCAAATATTGACATTAAAAGCAGCATTATTATTATTCTGCATAGCACTGAAATGTACCTAGAAAGAGCAATGTAGTCTCTGTAAGCATGGAACGCTGGCAACACACAAGTGTCTGTTTCTAAACTTCTGCATTTTTAACAGACCTAAATATTTAATTCTGTCCCTCTCAGCAACTTAATATTGTTTCCAAATTTGAACAATATTCCAAAAGTCTGCTAACAGCCTTCTGAAATCACGATGTTCCTTCCCATCCTCCATAAAAAGCTCCTGTTGAAAAATACTGAAATGCCTGTCAGGGTCTCTCAGCCTTGCTACTGAAAGAATTTATCAGGGGGGAGAGGACAGAGAAGGCCATCTTCCTTACACAGACCAATAATTATCTCCTTTTCACTCCTTTTCTCACACACAGTCTGCTTACGACAGATATCCAGGACAAAAAGTCATTAGCACAACCAGTTAAAACATGATTTAACTAAGACAATACTGTAATGGGAGGCATTACGCAACCTACAACTCTGAAATTCATTGGTTGGTCCATCTGTAATGAGATTTCTGATGTTATTATGTTAGTTTCCATAGGGATCCAAAAAGCTAATTAAATGAAAAATCAAAAAGTATGAGTTGCACTCTCAGTGTGTAAAAAAAATACCAAAAAGAGATCAACTTCATATGAAGTTTGTTTGCTTAACACCTCTGCTTGATGTTCTATAAAATTGTCATTTAGATTAGTAATTCTGAACCCAGGCAGGAGAGTCACATAAAGCCCAGGGAAGCTGCACTAGGACTCAAGAATTAATTTCTAAAAGAAGAGTCCAGACTTTACTGGGGTTCTGTCACTCATCAGCGGTACCATTATTTTCCCACAATCGCTTTTGTTATTCACAGCAGAATGGCATGGACTCTCAAACAAGCACACTACATCGCTGACTAAACCCAGCCTAAGCATCATACAGATATACAAGTACTTGTTCATAATGGTAAAACACTGGTGAATCACCAAGAGTGCTCAGAAGATAAAAAAGGAAAAGAAAAATATGCTGACCCAGAAAAAAATAAAAAAAGCTTATTGAACATACCAAGTCATTGTTCACCTTTCTGCTCATTTTTCTTGAGGATTTGGAATTAGGGGGGAAGAGCAGCAGAGGAGAATTCATCTGTGCAAGTGAGCTATCATTCAGAATAGACTAAGCCTAAAATAAGAAATGGTCATCTTTTTGATAGAAATTAAGTAACAGGTCCATGAAAATCCTGAACTTGCTTATTTTCATTGGTCTCCCAGTTCCTAAAATATTTTTCCTAATGCAAGGTATTCTATAAGTATGATACAATTGCACAAACACGTAAGCAACCAGTGAATGAAAAAGAGTGAAAGGAAAAAAATCATTTGCAGCACAGGATGAGCAGGAAATAGGGATTTGTGAACTGCAGTTTTAAAAATAATTAAAGAGTTTTTCAATTACTGCCATATATCAAGAAATTATTATGTCAAGCGTGGTATATAAGACCATAATAACACTTGATGTCTGACAAGTCATTTTGGGTCATAAAACCATGTTATTTCTGACACATTTCTTGTTGGTCAGAACCTACGGATTGCTCCACACTTCTAACCAAGGCATTGCAATAGGCACAAATGTTGAAAGAAGATTTTAAGAAATATCTTCCCACCTGACAGTAATTTCTTTCTGACTCCATTATGATGAAGCAGAGTGTGAAGCTGTACTGGAACTTAACACCCACAGAAAAACTTTAAAGATGAGAAAATGCTTCTGGAGATGGACATTTGACCACATGACGAATGGGATTGGGGTTGTTTGGGTGTTTTTGCAATTTTGCATATTTAAAAGAGTCTGTCCTGGGAAAGTGCAGGTGCTCCTTAGGCCAGCATGCTTTCAAACCTCACCTACGGGATTTACAATGGATATAGTTCAGAACCACAAACCTCAACATATATGCTGTATGGCACCGCCAAGACCACGTCTGTAAAAAGGCGTATCTCAGCCTGCCCTTGCAGTTCCTGTCTAGTGCACTGAAAAACCTAAATGAGCAGCAATAGACACATAGATACAAACACACACTTATATATATATAGGCTGATAAAAACACTGTATTTGTACAGCTCAGAGCAAGGAAGCCTGATCACTTCTACTGATATTATTCCCTGACCAACTATCTCAGACAGGAGAGCAGTGAACAATCATTATCGGGGGACAGACCATCTGAAGAGTAACAAGCTCCAGGGCGTTGTCTTACTAATAGTCAAAATAAAAAGCTGGCCTAGACAAGTCTTCAGAGGCAGCAGAGCTCTAGCAGAATGAACCCTAGACCTGAGATGTTGCTAATAAGCAATCTGTGATATCTTCTAATCTCTGTAGTGCAGATTCAGGTCTGAAAATAAAGGATAACATCTTTTTTTGGACTCTGTCTCCTGCCCCTAATTTCTGTTAAACATTATTACATACAGAGATATGGTATGCATACATCAGAAACAACATGATTTTACCATTATAAATTACCGACATTTGGTAAGACAGTGATTTCAACCATTGTTCTAAGACTACCAAGTAGTCATTCCTTAACATATTAATTGAAACTACATGAGATTTTATGGTATAAGTTTATAGTCAAAAAAGCAAAACAGATCAGTCTCATTAATTCAACTTGATTAAAAGCACACTTGAAACATTTCATAAAGTACAGCGGGTTTTGTGGAAGAGGGGTACTAAAGTGCATGCATGAGATGAGAGACAAGACATATGTAGTGTTAAGCTGTTCCAGGTGCAAACTATCAGGAAAGAAACAGACCTGCAAGAAGAGGGGAAAATCAATTAATCAGCCCCAAGACAGACCTGATGAAATAACTTAGCATTAGTAAGCATTACTTGGGCAAAGCCCTGCCTAGACAGGACCAGCTTTGTGCCCTCTCCTGCTGCGGAGGGAGATGTGATGCAGCACACACTTTACCACCTACTGAACATAGTTCTAGGGCAGGCAGTTCTCAGAGGCCATCTGTAGGAAAGCTCTCTGTACAGATTGCAGCTATATCTTAAGACAGAATCATGAAGACGAAGTATCAGAAAGAGAAAGGCAATTATATTTATTTACACTCGATCAGAGGCACCTCTTGAAATCACAAAGAAAACAACTCTTGCTCATCCTTCAAGAATCTCCTGCCAGCTGTGCACGGGTCCACACACACGCTTGCAGACGTGTGTTTTGAAAGGAGAGGGGGAACAACAATTGATTTCCTGCAAGTGTAACGTCCTGTTGTTTTTCTGAGGTGATCTAGAGAATTATCACAATCCCAGATGTTTACAAGGGGAAAAAGAAACGGTTAGTAACTTTGCACAGGATGAGACAGTCGACTGCCCAAGCACATTATTCTAAAGGCAAATTCAAAGCTTCATGAGATTTTTCTATAGGGGTTCTCTGTTCCAAATTGCAAGCTGTAGGACATTAACAAGCATACATTTGAGTTTCCAGCCACTTCAAGTGTGTATGAGGCAATGAACTTATACAAAGTATTTTTAGACTTCCTGCAATCAACTGTCCTCCCGGAATTGCTCAATATGACGCACAGTTGTCTAAATTATGCAGTTGTGCTAACATACGCTCTAATTTTAAAGTTTCATTTCTGTGTTTTCCATGAAATAAGCACTGCCAAATTTGCTCATGCAAGAAGTTGAATCACAAGTGATTAAGGGTCATCTAAGCTAAACCATATTGTGTAAATGCTTATTAAATTATACTTATAAAAAGTAATTCATTTTATCTACACAAGATAATTGTGTAAACTGAACAAAACACTGGTAATGATTGGGCGTGTAGAGAAAGAGGTGGCTAAATTCTGCACACTAAGTTTTGCCATTATAGAGTCACACAAGTCTAAGGTTAGTCTTGCTTGGAGATAACATAAATCATCTGTAAAAGAAAATAAAGAAAAAAACGTTGCCTGGACTTTACAGATCCTGCAAGATCGAATGGCCGAACTCTTTAAAAATTGTCCTATTTCCTGGCATGGTTCAGAAAATATCCAAAAGTTGAATTGTTTTGAGGAGCAGTCAGGAAACAGGGTGATGGTCTGTACAATATAGGCATCTCATGTGTCCAAGAAAGGATCGAGTTATAGCTCTATCAGTGCACGGATGACAACCCAGACAGAAACATTCCAATGCAAGATGTTCTTGCAAGAAATAACCATGGACAGGGTGACTTCTGGAACAACCTAATTATTCAGCAGAATTGAGAAACAAATCACTATTTGATGCAGCTCCAGACTATACACTATTATAATAAATACTGTCATTAACCATGATTATGCATTATCTCTAATGAAGAAGCTTCAAATGAAGAAGCTTGCAAATTAGCTGTGTCCTACATCTCAGAGCCAACAAAGGAATCTTAGAAGTCTTCTGCTACCAATTTGCAAAAATGAGTGAATAAGATTGGCCCAATAAGATGCTGATGACACTTCTTCCATTAAGAAAACAAAAAGATGCCATCAAGATGTGGTGCTGTGATTTTAAACTGTTACTGATGTGTTTCTTTTGGACTGTGACTGTCATTTACAGAAGAAACTGATTGCTACTTTTGGCAACTGCCTCAATTCATCATCTCCTCATTACTGACATTATTATTAGAATACTAAGTCACAGAAAAATTGATCGCACTGTCCCAACTATTCAGAAAAAAAATGGGAATAAGTTTCACAGACTAAAGCTGATGCAGACTGAACAGAACTGCCTTTGATTCAAGGCCCAGCTGAAACTGCAATGCAAAAGAAGTACTTAGTTTTAAAGAGTAAGTTTTCACAGTAGTGTACTGTTAGAAAGAAATTGGACTTATTTCTGAAGCATGAAATAAAAATAAACCTCAGTTTCGTGTTAATAAGGACTCCTGCTTTCCTCTGACTAAATGATAACAAAGAATTTAAATGAAGGGAATAGTCTCTGAGGGGAGTGCCCTCTAAAAATGGTGAGGAAATAAGTCAGAATTACACTGACTGCTTCAATGCTGCTGAGGCTTGTAGCAGTATGTGCTAGTGACAGTAGAGCATTATACTCTTTTTTCCCAGTTACAATCCTGGCCTTGATAAAATCAAGAATAGTTCAAGGAGTTAAAAATTAAGCCATGTACAAAGTTAAGAATCCCCTTCACTTTTTTTTTTTTTATTATCCAAAAAGAAGCTTTCTAATATTAACAAATGTTGTACCTTTGGTAAAGTGCTCTTCATTGGGCAATATATATGCAAAAACATTCAAGCAACTGTTTTACACACTGTTCTTTCCCTTTTGCATCGCATGCAAGGAATTTTCCTGAAATATCCTCTGAACTATTCTTGGTACCACCTGCAGGTCCAAAAGTAGCACGGTGCTTTCAAAGAGATCTTGCCCATACCTGTGAATTGCAAAATTTTGCTTAGAGGCTACTGCTTGTACCACAAACCTGGTCCATTTTTAGACATTCAACAGTCCAGCATAAACAGCAGTAGCTCCAAGAGCAAACTAAGCTCTGAGCTTTTCAGAAGTCAAGGGAGGGGGCGGGGGGGGAAGAAAAAATTAAAAAAAATTCACCAGGCAAAACTCCTGATGCCATATTGGCTTTGGGTTTGCACGTGTGGAATATCAACAGTAACAATAAAAGGTGACACAGAGTCCAAACTGTAACAACTCTTGATTTGGATAGATGTTTCTCAGCTGTCATCGTATTAGCCAATTGACTCACTCCAATTGCTAGGAAACACACATCTATCTCATTTACTAGGGATGCATTAGGAAAGACAGAAGCCATCCTGTCACTGTAATGCTGTTCATCTGAAAAAAAAAACCCAAGTTTGTAGGTCAGACAACTGAAAGGAGTCAATTTGAGAAGAAAGCACCAACTCCTGCCAAACATCACATTTCCATTGTCTTTAGATGATGAAAGAATGAGAAGAAATACTTGAAGAGGAATCGTGTAAGTGTTTTAGCAGAAAATTGTAATCTGAAAGCTACAAATAATTAATCTAAGAACTATGGATAAGAGCAGAGCATAAACAGAAATTTTTGTTGATCAATCCATACCAGGGTGAGGCAATGGGGTTGGTATTTATGCCAAGAGTACACAGACTATTTGTAATAAAGCACAAGGGATACTCCTGGTACTTCTAAGAACTATAATAAAAATACATATATACACAAGGAGAAACATGCACACAGAAAATATTTAACACCACAGGAGAGCTCAAACACTCGGTTTTATGCTATCTGGTTTGACACACTGAAAAGGTGAAATGTCTTGCTGTCTCCCCAGTCTCCTCTACTTTGCCATTTGATACTCTGTATTTCTTTTCATTAAGCGAAAAGACTAAAGTCACATTGAAATAAGTGACTGGAAACTACTTTTATTAAGCATACAAAAAGCCTAAGTCACATTGAAATAAGTGACTGGAAACTATTTAAATTCTCTCTACAGATATTTCCCTTTTACATTACTATCAGATCCTGACACCTAAATAAGAAAGCCCAGTTATATTTCATTCAGGCTGTTATAGAGACCTGCTGCTCAAAACATACTTTTCAAATTTTTCTCCTATGCTTTTAACCGGATAGTTAAACGCAGACAGAGGAAAGTGTTTTTTCAAGCCTCATAGGAAAAAAAAAAGCAGTTACAGGTTAAAAGTGCATGTATAAGATACAGAAATTTACACAAATCAAGTAATATCTCAGAATCTAGCCCTACAAGAACATATCCAAGAGTCTACAGTTCAACAAAAAAGCAAAACAAAAACACAAAGCAAAACCCCACACAACCTTTCGCATGAGTGTTACTGCTGTGTAATTTACTGGATGAATCTGAAGGCATAGTCAGAGCAAAATTCCTCCTTTAAAACAAAGTCAGTGCAATTATTCCTAAAAGCAGAAATAGTGCAATAGTTCAGTTTCTTTTCAGAATGAGAATACCAGTACCCGGAATGTGACAGCAGCCAAGGTTAGTTTCACCCTTCCTTCACTTGAGGAGTGAACACCAGGTACCTCTGGACAATACATTATCTCACAGTGGTTTCTTTAAAAGAGGTGCTGCATGAGGGAAAAAAAAATTAATAAATTCTGTTCTTTATAGGGAGAGAGAGAGACAAAGTGTGTAGGATCTCTCCAAAACACACTTTCCTTCCTCTTTTCTCATTGCCTATGATAGGGTTTATCTTAAAAGTACAGAGTGAGTCACTTGCTAGATCCATCTATCTAATGCACTTGGAAGAAACAAAGTGTTTTGCAACAGCCACATATTTAAACACAAATACAAATCACTGCGGTATCATAGAAGTTTAAAAAAGTTACTTTAATAGCAAAAACTGTATTTCAATTGTTTATTAGGCTTTTTCAGATAGTTATGAGAATCTAGATGGTTAGCTAACCCCCAATAGGATTTTTTTTCCCCTCCAAGCTAAATGTTCTAAGGAAGCATAACCCACTGGGGTTTTTTCATTAGCTTTCTGTGGTGTGTTTTTAAGCATTCTCTCTTTTATTATTGCAGTTCTTGAGGAGAGCTCATAAAAAGATTATGAGGAATTGCCTTCTCTAAAAGTTGACCAACATTGTTTCAAGGAAAAGCATATTAAACACTGTAGTAAATCCAGTTAGTGTTTCATTGCATGTTTCAAGTCTCTTTACATCCAACTAAAAAGTCACTGAGACTACAAGCAAAGAGAAATAGCAAATTGTAGGCTTGTGAAATGGGATTATCGAATTATGAAACAAAATCCCTGTCAAGATGACTTCAGTTTGCAAATTTTTTCTTCGCCAGTTTAGTGACCTCCGCAGCATTTTAGGCAAAAAGCTTGACTTTTTCCAAAAAGAGCAGGTAATTACAGAAACTTTCAAGATGAAACTGAGTTGCTACTTGTGTTTATTGTACCAGTAGCTGTGATGTGCAAAGGAACTCCTCCTACAATTTAAAAAGAATTCGCTTGTACAATACGCTCGTAGCTGCACACCTGCCCTTCTGTTACACAGAGAGAGTCTACTGACCTTAAGCGCCAAGTCTGTTGAAGGAGATTTTCATCAATGAAACGGGATTGCTTAATGACTTAATGGAGACAGACCATTAGCTTACAAAATAGCGTCGGTTTGTCTAACCAGAAAGAAAGTAAAATTATCCCAGCGGGATAGGAAGGGAGGCTAGTAAGGAGATGAAAGGAAACGTCGAGCGCGTGAGCAGGGTTTGGAAAGGCTTGAAGGCAGCAGGACAGAAGGACAAGACATACCTCTCCCTCGGCGCTGCCCCTCTCTTTCTCTCTCTGTTTCTGACTCACATCACTGCCCGGCGTGTCAGAGTGGTCTTCACAGAGGCTGCACATCCAGCACAGGCTGGCCCACCGCCAGCCGAGTGACTTCAACTGCTCCATATTAATAGGGCCACGGCGGCAATAGGCCGGGGGACAGCGAGAGAAAATGGAGGGAAAAACGAGCTAACTTCACTCAGCCCCCCTCACCTGCTGCCAGGGGGCAGGCGAGCAAGAAACCCCCTCGCTCACCCGGGAGCCTGCTGGGCCACCTCACGTAGACCACAATTTCATAGAATCATACAATGGTTCGGGTTGGAAGGGACCTTAAAGATCATCCAGTTCCAACCCCCCTGCCATGGGCAGGGACACCTCCCACCAGACCAGGTTGCTCAAAGCCCCATCCAGCCTGGCCTTGAACCCCTCCAGGGAAGGGGCAGCCACAGCTTCTCTGGGCAACCTGTTCCAGTGTCTCACCACCCTCACAGTAAAGAATTTCTGCCTAAAAACTAATCTAAATCTCCCCTCTTCCACTTTAAAACCGTTACCCCTTGTCCTGTCACTGCATTTCCTGTCAAAGAGTCCATCTCCAACTCTCCTGTAGCTCCCTTCAGATATCGGAAGGCCGCTATAAGGCCTACCCAGAGCCTTCTCTTCTCCAGGCTAAAAAGCCCCAGCTCTCTCAGTCTGTCTTCACAGGAGAGCTGCTCCAGCCCTCTGATCATCTTCGTGGCCCTCAGCTGAACCTCTTCCAGCAGGTCCATGTCCCTCTTTTGTTGAGGACTCCAAAGCTGGACACAGTACTCCAGGGGGACTTCCCCCCACCCCGTTGGGTAGCTGTCACTCTTCAAACACTGAGGTAACACTCTTCAAACACTAAGGCAACCGGACCCAGCCTCCTCAGCCTCATCACAGTGCACCAAGGTCAAGGTGCACCAGCCACATGATGGAGCACCTCGCAGGGACACTTGACAAGCGCAACCTCCTCAGGGTAAAGGATAAGATTAGAGAGATGGATTTTTAAAGAAGGCCTTGAAAGTTTCAAGGAGTGATAAAATGCACTAAATTCCTGCAATAAATTATCTTGCACATTCTGAGCTATTTCCTGATACACGAGCTGTTCAGTCAAAATCTTAAAGGTCAAATTTGCATCGATAGCCTCGCCAAGAAGTTTTCTACAGAGAAAAGAGGGGAGGAGGAAAGACCAGAAAAGCAGACATGGCAATAAGAAACCAGTATCTATATTTTACACAAGATAAAGTCAGATGCAGTGCAGAATCAGCCTGAAGAGGCGAGTTATTAGTCTCATTTTAACCAATACTCTTTCTCTTAAGTCCTTCTAATTAGAGATATTCATTCTGTTCTCCACTGTTACTTAGAAAGCCTTCTTTCTTTAAAAAGAGGGGAGGGGGATTACTGACTGTCTCAGTTTTAATCCTTCCTCACACTCCCACACAGAGAACTTTTTTTTTTCCTTAAGGACACTTCACAAGTACTTCATTATGTCAGATTATCTTTTTTTTGCCCAGTATATATAAAACAGCCACTCGCCATTTTTAACTCATTCAAGCTGCAGCCGAGCATCTTGCCACAGAAGTTTAAAACTATGCATACTGCTGCTAAGAGAAAAATGTCTGAATGCTTAAGTAAGAATGCTTAAGTAATAATGCTTAAGCGAGCAAACACATGAAAATGCCAAGTGTAATCTCTTACCTATGTCACCTGCAGGTTTCTAATGAGCCCACATGGGTTTGTTGTTTGTTTTTATTGGGTTTTTTTTACACTTCCTTTTAATGAAGGAGAAATGGAAGCACCTGTATCTTCAAGGACCAGTACATACCAAAAAGAAAACTGAAAATCTTAATTACTCAAACCTGTCTAGTTCACAGTTAATCAAGAGTGCAATCAAAAGGTCCCACATCAACTGAAAGGAGTCAATTTGAGAAGAAAGCACCAACTCCTGCCAAACATCACATTTCCATTGTCTTTAGATGATGAAAGAATGAGAAGAAATACTTGAAGAGGAATCGTGTAAGTGTTTTAGCAGAAAATTGTAATCTGAAAGCTACAAATAATTAATCTAAGAACTATGGATAAGAGCAGAGCATAAACAGAAATTTTTGTTGATCAATCCATACCAGGGTGAGGCAATGGGGTTGGTATTTATGCCAAGAGTACACAGACTATTTGTAATAAAGCACAAGGGATACTCCTGGTACTTCTAAGAACTATAATAAAAATACATATATACACAAGGAGAAACATGCACACAGAAAATATTTAACACCACAGGAGAGCTCAAACACTCGGTTTTATGCTATCTGGTTTGACACACTGAAAAGGTGAAATGTCTTGCTGTCTCCCCAGTCTCCTCTACTTTGCCATTTGATACTCTGTATTTCCTTTTATTAAGCATACAAAAAGCCTAAGTCACATTGAAATAAGTGACTGGAAACTATTTAAATTCTCTCTACAGATATTTCCCTTTTACATTACTATCAGATCCTGACACCTAAATAAGAAAGCCCAGTTATATTTCATTCAGGCTGTTATAGAGACCTGCTGCTCAAAACATACTTTTCAAATTTTTCTCCTATGCTTTTAACCGGATAGTTAAACGCAATCAGAGGAAAGTGTTTTTTCAAGCCTCATAGGAAAAAAAAAAGCACTTACAGGTTAAAAGTGCATGTATAAGATACAGAAATTTACACAAATCAAGTAATATCTCAGAATCTAGCCCTACAAGAACATATCCAAGAGTCTACAGTTCAACAAAAAAGCAAAACAAAAACACAAAGCAAAACCCCACACAACCTTTCGCATGAGTGTTACTGCTGTGTAATTTACTGGATGAATCTGAAGGCATAGTCAGAGCAAAATTCCTCCTTTAAAACAAAGTCAGTGCAATTATTCCTTACTGGATGAATCTGAAGGCTCCTTTAAAACAAAGTCAGTGCAATTATTCCTAAAAGCAGAAATAGTGCAATAGTTCAGTTTCTTTTCAGAATGAGAATACCAGTACCCGGAATGTGACAGCAGCCAAGGTTAGTTTCACCCTTCCTTCACTTGAGGAGTGAACACCAGGTACCTCTGGACAATACATTATCTCACAGTGGTTTCTTTAAAAGAGGTGCTGCATGAGGGAAAAAAAAATTAATAAATTCTGTTCTTTATAGGGAGAGAGAGAGACAAAGTGTGTAGGATCTCTCCAAAACACACTTTCCTTCCTCTTTTCTCATTGCCTATGATAGGGTTTATCTTAAAAGTACAGAGTGAGTCACTTGCTAGATCCATCTATCTAACTGCCTATGACAGGGTTTATCTTAAAAGTGAGTCACTTGCTAGATCCATCTATCTAATGCACTTGGAAGAAACAAAGTGTTTTGCAACAGCCACATATTTAAACACAAATACAAATCACTGCGGTATCATAGAAGTTTAAAAAAGTTACTTTAATAGCAAAAACTGTATTTCAATTGTTTATTAGGCTTTTTCAGATAGTTATGAGAATCTAGATGGTTAGCTAACCCCCAATAGGATTTTTTTTCCCCTCCAAGCTAAATGTTCTAAGGAAGCATAACCCACTGGGGTTTTTTCATTAGCTTTCTGTGGTGTGTTTTTAAGCATTCTCCCTTTTATTATTGCAGTTCTTGAGGAGAGCTCATAAAAAGATTATGAGGAATTGCCTTCTCTAAAAGTTGACCAACATTGTTTCAAGGAAAAGCATATTAAACACTGTAGTAAATCCAGTTAGTGTTTCACTGCATGTTTCAAGTCTCTTTACATCCAACTAAAAAGTCACTGAGACTACAAGCAAAGAGAAATAGCAAATTGTAGGCTTGTGAAATGGGATTATCGAATTATGAAACAAAATCCCTGTCAAGATGACTTCAGTTTGCAAATTTTTTCTTCGCCAGTTTAGTGACCTCCGCAGCATTTTAGGCAAAAAGCTTGACTTTTTCCAAAAAGAGCAGGTAATTACAGAAACTTTCAAGATGAAACTGAGTTGCTACTTGTGTTTATTGTACCAGTAGCTGTGATGTGCAAAGGAACTCCTCCTACAATTTAAAAAGAATTTGCTTGTATGATACGCTCGTAGCTGCACACCTGCCCTTCTGTTACACAGAGAGAGTCTACTGACCTTAAGCGCCAAGTCTGTTGAAGGAGATTTTCATCAATGAAACGCGATTGCTTAATGACTTAATGGAGACAGACCATTAGCTTACAAAATAGCGTCGGTTTGTCTAACCAGAAAGAAAGTAAAATTATCCCAGCGGGATAGGAAGGGAGGCTAGTAAGGAGATGAAAGGAAACGTCGAGCGCGTGAGCAGGGTTTGGAAAGGCTTGAAGGCGGCAGGACAGAAGGACAAGACATACCTCTCCCTCGGCGCTGCCCCTCTCTTTCTCTCTCTGTTTCTGACTCACATCACCGCCCGGCGTGTCAGAGTGGTCTTCACAGAGGCTGCACATCCAGCACAGGCTGGCCCACCGCCAGCCGAGTGACTTCAACTGCTCCATATTAATAGGGCCACGGCGGCAATAGGCCGGGGGACAGCGAGAGAAAATGGAGGGAAAAACGAGCTAACTTCACTCAGCCCCCCTCACCTGCTGCCAGGGGGCAGGCGAGCAAGAAACCCCCTCGCTCACCCGGGAGCCTGCTGGGCCACCTCACGTAGACCACAATTTCATAGAATCATACAATGGTTCGGGTTGGAAGGGACCTTAAAGATCATCCAGTTCCAACCCCCCTGCCATGGGCAGGGACACCTCCCACCAGACCAGGTTGCTCAAAGCCCCATCCAGCCTGGCCTTGAACCCCTCCAGGGAAGGGGCAGCCACAGCTTCTCTGGGCAACCTGTTCCAGTGTCTCACCACCCTCACAGTAAAGAATTTCTGCCTAAAACCTAATCTAAATCTCCCCTCTTCCACTTTAAAACCGTTACCCCTTGTCCTGTCACTGCATTTCCTGTCAAAGAGTCCATCTCCAACTCTCCTGTAGCTCCCTTCAGATATCGGAAGGCCGCTATAAGGCCTACCCAGAGCCTTCTCTTCTCCAGGCTAAAAAGCCCCAGCTCTCTCAGTCTGTCTTCACAGGAGAGCTGCTCCAGCCCTCTGATCATCTTCGTGGCCCTCAGCTGAACCTCTTCCAGCAGGTCCATGTCCCTCTTTTGTTGAGGACTCCAAAGCTGGACACAGTACTCCAGGGGGACTTCCCCCCACCCCGTTGGGTAGCTGTCACTCTTCAAACACTGAGGTAACACTCTTCAAACACTAAGGCAACCGGACCCAGCCTCCTCAGCCTCATCACAGTGCACCAAGGTCAAGGTGCACCAGCCACATGATGGAGCACCTCGCAGGGACACTTGACAAGCGCAACCTCCTCAGGGTAAAGGGTAAGATTAGAGAGATGGATTTTTAAAGAAGGCCTTGAAAGTTTCAAGGAGTGATAAAATGCACTAAATTCCTGCAATAAATTATCTTGCACATTCTGAGCTATTTCCTGATACACGAGCTGTTCAGTCAAAATCTTAAAGGTCAAATTTGCATCGATAGCCTCGCCAAGAAGTTTTCTACAGAGAAAAGAGGGGAGGAGGAAAGACCAGAAAAGCAGACATGGCAATAAGAAACCAGTATCTATATTTTACACAAGATAAAGTCAGATGCAGTGCAGAATCAGCCTGAAGAGGCGAGTTATTAGTCTCATTTTAACCAATACTCTTTCTCTTAAGTCCTTCTAATTAGAGATATTCATTCTGTTCTCCACTGTTACTTAGAAAGCCTTCTTTCTTTAAAAAGAGGGGAGGGGGATTACTGACTGTCTCAGTTTTAATCCTTCCTCACACTCCCACACAGAGAACTTTTTTTTTTCCTTAAGGACACTTCACAAGTACTTCATTATGTCAGATTATCTTTTTTTTGCCCAGTATATATAAAACAGCCACTCGCCATTTTTAACTCATTCAAGCTGCAGCCGAGCATCTTGCCACAGAAGTTTAAAACTATGCATACTGCTGCTAAGAGAAAAATGTCTGAATGCTTAAGTAAGAATGCTTAAGTAATAATGCTTAAGCGAGCAAACACATGAAAATGCCAAGTGTAATCTCTTACCTATGTCACCTGCAGGTTTCTAATGAGCCCACATGGGTTTGTTGTTTGTTTTTATTGGGTTTTTTTTACACTTCCTTTTAATGAAGGAGAAATGGAAGCACCTGTATCTTCAAGGACCAGTACATACCAAAAAGAAAACTGAAAATCTTAATTACTCAAACCTGTCTAGTTCACAGTTAATCAAGAGTGCAATCAAAAGGTCCCACATTCAACCAGCTGGTATTTTAGTGAGATATATTCATATTAAAACTGATATGCTACCACACTCAGGGAAGAAAAAGAAAAAAAGCACAGCCACATGCACGCCTTATTTTCACACCTTATACTGTTAACAAAGCATTTCAAGAACAAAACAAACAAAAAAAGAAAGCCCTCTCTCTTAGTGCAACCTGGCACTGTGATTTGCAAAGTAAACAGAACAGCATTTAAAGCTGTTACAGCTTGGTACTAGTTTTGCAGTGATCAGATCAAACCGTAATGAGCCACACACAACTAATGTCCAAGAAGGAAGGCTTCCTAGCAGCCTGGGAGCTGTGCTGCTGATCCATCCCCCTCAGCTCCTCCACCCAAGAAAAGCTGTGAGGTATGTACCCAGCATCATCTACGCCTGTCACACACCAGTGCATCTGTGCCACCTGACACACCAGGCACAGAGACGCTTCACTCTTCAGCCCTCCCCTCCCTACCACAGAAGTAGGGGAAGACCAAGAACCCAGCACCTTTCCAACAATTTTCTTCAGCTTTCCCCTGGAAGGTCACCATTTACCTCTGGGACACAGATTTAGCCCTGAAAAAAACACACCAACCCTGTTACCATCAGGTGCTGTGATCCACCAGAAAGTACTACTGAAATTCCCCAAGAGAATAGTTTCCACCCAGCTGACAGCAACTGTAGGTCTGAACGACATATTAAAAAGCAATCAAGCTGATTACATTATGCATGAAAACATGGTTAAGTGGTACAGTTTTGCCGCAACGTTAAAAGAACATCTGATCTTCCTCTGAAGAAATACGGTTTAATTGTCAAAATACAGGCCAGGAAAAAAAAAAAAAAAAAGAAAAACTGCAATGGGAGAAACACTTTTTCTTCAGTAGTTTCTGGACTACAGAGCTAAGGCTTCCCAGAACCAATTGAAAGCTTTATGGAAGCTAATGCTGAATTTAGTGACCTTGCCTTAGGCAGATGGAAGAGACTGTAACATTACAAAGTTCTATTCCTTTTGGGGTTTTTTGGCTTTTTTTTTTTGGTTTGTTTTCTTAGGTGCAAGTTATTCCCACCACTCCCTTCTCACCAGGTGTAGGTTCACTTCTAAAGCTCCCAGTAAACCACCTCTCCTCTCCAGGACAGCCTTTTGCTGCTGCAGGCCAGCTACTCTCCAAGTTTCTACATTCAGAGCCCAAAGTAAGAACAAAAGCTTCTGTCCGAAGAAGAAATGTTAAATCAAGTCAAGAGAAGAGGAATCCAGCACTTTGCTCCAGAAAAGGGAGGAAATCTTATGAACAAAGTACACTGTCAGAACTTCACCTCCTTTTCCAAATGCAAAGGCTACGCTAGACCCCAAGTTATTCCCACCACTCCCTTCTCACCAGGTGTAGGTTCACTTCTAAAGCTCCCAGTAAACCACCTCTCCTCTCCAGGACAGCCTTTTGCTGCTGCAGGCCAGCTACTCTCCAAGTTTCTACATTCAGAGCCCAAAGTAAGAACAAAAGCTTCTGTCCGAAGAAGAAATGTTAAATCAAGTCAAGAGAAGAGGAATCCAGCACTTTGCTCCAGAAAAGGGAGGAAATCTTATGAACAAAGTACACTGTCAGAACTTCACCTCCTTTTCCAAATGCAAAGGCTACGCTAGACCCAAATAACAAATTTTTGAGCCCGGTAAGTTCAACCTAATAGAGAAGCACCAGCTGGATATATACCAGCCAGTCACCAACAAGATGTCCTGAGCTCCTCAGCCAGTGACAATACCAGCAGCATGCTGTGGAAGACCTTAGATAGCTCTTCCTTATCCAATTTGACAATACAGTGCAGTGATTTCAAACAGGAGCTCTCCTGATGTTTTTAATTGAAAACTTTCCACTTCAAGCTTCCTCCAAGTTTTGGATGCTTGATTAAGGGAGACAGTATTCATTTAAGTCAAAACAGTTGCAGAGAGGGAGAGATAGAGAGAGATTACAAGTTTGTACACACTTCTGCATACCTTGGCATTAATGCTTTTCACTTGGTATAGCTTTTTCTTTGAAAGCCTAGGGAAACTTACAGAGCAATACTGTAAATGTTAAATTCATGCTTAGATTCAATGCAGGGTAAAGATTAATTAAGAATTATTTGACCACCACTGGGACTATCTGGGAGCCTCACAAAGCTCCAGAACTGTACTTCTGAGGCTCCTCTATTGTAGCCCATGGGACAAGTGGAGTGGTCCTTGGGTAGTTTGCAGCCACACGTTAAACAGTACGTCCACCACTCACATGGCATTTGGACCTGTGAGCATCCGCCAGCCCACAGTCTACTTTTACAATTACTTTTTTTTTTCCTTTTGCCTGTTTTTAACCCAAAAGGGTTTTGCTGATTCCCCTTAAGAAAAGTGATGCCACAAGATAACTCCCAAGACTAAGGCACTGTCTTACAAGCACTGCAATCCCAAAATGTAGAATTTCACAGTCAGCCTGGAAGATACAAAAGGAACATAACAGATGGAACAATTAATTCAAGACTTTTCTCCCAACATACTGCTATCAGTCTGTGGGTTCTATACACAGCCCTTTATCACACCTGTCGAATAAAAAGCAAAAAAGTAATTTTCCAAGGGGAAAAAAAAAAAAAAACAAAAACGCCCCACAAAGGTCTCTGCAAACAGCAGAGGAGTGGATGTCTCCTCTTCCTACACAGCAAGAGACTACCAAAGAAGCAGTTCAGCCAGCCAGCATGCCAACAGGAAAGGTTTCACATTTCAGCATTGCAAAAAAACCCAAACACACACAAGAAAAAAGGACATTCTGCTTCCATGCATCAGTTCTGAGCAGGAATATTCACTAATGAAGGCTTCTGAGTCAAGCACTAACTTTAACAGAAAAGTTATTCCAAGTTAGCTTTTCAGTTACTCAGTTAAAAGTCTTTGCATTTTATATCACGATTCAACTACTTAAATTCCTTCCAAAACCCCACCCTTCCCTCCATGCCAGAAGTTCACAAATTTGAAATTCTAGCCCCATCCTGGATTAACAATTCACTGCTCTGTCACCAGGTCGTATTTCGCAACCAGCCTTTAACGTACTTGCAGCAAGAACCGTCTATAAAATCCAAAGCTGCCAAGACCTGCTCTGATGCTCCCACTCCACTTGCTCCCAGTCTCATTCAGAACTCCAGTGCAGCCTGAAGGCAGAGACACAGGAAAGGGCACTTCTGCCAGGAGTCCAGGTATTTTTCTGTTACGGCTACCAAGGTATCTATGGATTTAAATTGAAAGAGTCACAACGTGCCAGTAAGTCTGAAGTGGAATCAATGAAGTAATTTATTTCATTCCATTCTTCTCTCATGAATTAAGGAAGAGGAACAACTCTAAATCAGAGATCAGTCCACCAGTATACTGCTGCAAGATGGTGCAGGTCATGTAACTTTTGGTGTATACACTGATGATAACAAATGAAGAAATCCTCCAGAGCATAGCACTCACCCTTATAAAAAAAAAATACACGGTTTCTCTAAGAGATTGCGAGTGTCTGTATGTTCTTAAATACTTTAAATTTTATTCCTGTGGATAGTTTTCTGAGAAGACTTGTCAATAGCAAAATTCATCTCTGAAGACAAGGAGAGAAAGCTGTAGACAATCTGAAATTTGAAGGCTAATAAAGAGCATTTGATTTTAGGAATTCAAATTATTTTTAATGTGATAGCATGAAATGCAAAGATTAAAAATTTTAAATAGCAAAGCTATCTGGAAGCAAAGCTCTTAGGAAACAACATGACAAAGGAAATGTATTTATAGGTCTGCAAACAGGGAGGGGGGGGAGGGGAGTCACTAAAGCAGCTGCATGGTTCTTGCACAGAGGACAAAAAAAAAACCCAATTAAAAAGGGGGAAAAAGGCAGACAGGGAAGAAAGTTAAGTAGTTTAAAACAAAGGCTCCAAAACGTAACTTATTCTTATTGTGAAAGTGAAGGCTTTTTTGGGGGTTTTTTTGTGTTGGTTGTTTGGATTTTTTTTACTTTAAAACTAGTGGGTTTTTTTCCTACCTGATCCAGTTTTCAGAAGTGCCTTTCCCAGTTTTCATAATTAAACCCATTAAATAAATAATTATACGGCTATGACGCATGTTGCTATGGCAAGGATTGCGATAGCAAAGATTCAAGCTTTTATGACTTCACTACAAGGTCACATAGAAGCCTGCGAAAAAGAAAAATGCGGGGCCAAAAAAGGTTACTTCCATTAACACCAACTGCAAGGAGAGATACCAAGATGAAGGACGTGTCCGCGCTCTGGAGAGCGGTCCCAAGTGCCAGCATTCCATTTTTCACTCCGGTCTCTGCAACAAGTCACAGAGGGAAGAGAAATCTGGCTGCTGACTATCTCATCCTTCTGGTTTTGTCTGAAAGGTACCTAGCACAACCCTCAAACAGCGCACCAGGCCCCAGGGCCACACACATTTATTTGCCCGCTAACCCCGCCGAACAAACGCTCTTTTGCCTTTCAAAGTATCCATAAAAATGCGACAAAAGACTGTGATCTTGAAAGAGGGTGCATTCCTCACCGGCTACCTTTAAAGTGGCTTTGGAGGAAGATAAACACCACAGCCTGCCTTCCCATAGGAACACGGGCATCTTCTGCACCCGCCGTTCCCACCAGCAAAGCTCAAGTCCAGCCCCGGTGGGA
This sequence comes from Calidris pugnax, assembly GCF_001431845.1. NCBI lineage: Eukaryota > Metazoa > Chordata > Aves > Charadriiformes > Scolopacidae > Calidris > Calidris pugnax. The sequence goes on from NW_015090920.1 coordinate 5,674,549, forward strand.
GGGACACAAGAAGATGCACGAGGGACACAAGAAGTGCCAGCCCAAAGCAGGTGGGCAGGAACACCTGGGGGGCTTTGGACAGTCAGCCACACTTGGTAGGAAGGTGAAAACCTGGGTGAGATAGAACCCCACAAGAGACCTTAGCTGGGGAGGAAGGGAGGAGCAGGGAGCAACCTTCAGCCCTACACTGGACAGGGTGTAGGGAGAAGGAGGAAACCTGCCCTCAGAGTACCAACCAGATTTCCTCCCAAAGCACTTAGAAACCCCTGCATTTCACCATCACTGAAGGCCAGTGACTTCTATCATTGGCCAGTAGCTGGTCCCAACAGGGTGCTGCTGGCCCAGCATCAGCCCTTTGGGGTTGAGGCAAACGCTTCCACGCCTCAGACATTCACAAACACCAGTCTTGAATGAAAAGCTTAACTAAGCTAAAGCATGGTGCCTCTAACTTGTTGCTATTTTTACCACTAAACCTTGCCCTAAAATTATTTGCGTGGGGGAGGAAGAAAAAAGGAGGATTTAGTGGGGTGTCAACTAAAAACTTCTAATCAAATACGTACATGTATTTGAAAGCAAATAAACCGCTTTGATGCTGCTCCACGGTGAAGTCTACAACTTAGCATAGAGGACGAGGCAAACAGACTTTCACATTAGGAGAAGAGGTGGGAGATTCAAAATTAGAGACGAAGAAAGCACACACTTCTACTGAACTTTCAAAACAAGTTATTCCAGTTTAACATTTTTTTCTTCCTGAACTGACGTAGCATAAATAAGAACCAATGAACTAATGAAATGCAAAGCTTATCCTGAAGCATGAAAGTATTATAATTGTGCTGTGCTTTGCTAATTTTAGAAGACGAAGAAGAATGACTATACTATAATAAGTCAAATGTAAATATCCAAGGCTGTCCAATCACCCATGCTGCATTCAGCCCACATTATTCAATTTGTCTCTGCGTCTTCTCATTTTAAGGCAAGAAGAGCAGCAAGAAATTCCTCTATGACCTCCACTTTGGTAGATAAACAAATCTTATTCTACTCCAGAGAAAAGTTTACCAGTCACAATCTCCTTTACTTCAAGGCTGAACTTCTGCCTGTAGCTTTCTCCACCCAAGACACACAGAAACGTCAGGCAGTGCAATGAAGAAGTGTGAAGTCCAGCATCTTCACACTGCTCCAAGCCCCTTGTTTGCTCCACCATCACCTCTGGATCCCAAGGGAAAGCCAGATTTTCATTACTACAGTACCCCCTGGGCTAATATCAGTGTAGTCTGAAGACTCCAGTTTTCCACATGACACTCAAAACAATTCAACTGACAATGGAATTGATGGGGGGAAAAATTACTTCTGGGAAGTTTTAAGCAAGGGAACATCTTGCCTTCTAGCTACTGTTTCCAGATAAAAATCACTATGGCCACAGCCTCTCCTGTTATTAAAGCCAGTGTTTTGCACAGACCTTCTTCCAGTAATACAGATTAAGGTGGTCAGATAACTACACAGAAAAACTGAGATGCAAGCCACAAAGTAAACTATACATGCGTATATGCTTACTATCTCTGCTTTAAGTTACCCTGAAAAACTCTGGAGAATTTAGCCTAAGCAAATCATGACATGCACATTAGGAATGCTATTAAAATAGGAAAAAAAAATATCAATCAGGAAATCTTAAGATTATGAAGCTCTGTTTCCTTCCAACCTTTTGGGAGAAGAGGGAGAAGAAAAGGGATAATCTGGAAATATTTTGTTTCCGTGGAGCTGTTTTTTTAGTCTTATGAGGAAGTGTTATTATTGTTTTCATGTTAAAATCAAAATAGCTAGTTTTTTACTGTGACAGAAATAACAGTTAAATATTTCTATTTTACCAAAACAGTTTTCTACAAAGGTCATTAAATCAATGGGTTACAATGAAATATTTCAGTTCATCTACATAGCATTTCTGATACGACTCTTGTTGGAAACTTCAACTTTCTTGTTTGAGAAACTTCAGGTTCCTAGAGACACACAGATGTTACATGCCAATGTTCAAAAGGCACAACAAAAAGCAATACTAAGCATAAAAACCCCCACTTTTACAACAGATCAGAATCTATAGCTGAAGTGGTTCTCATGAACAAAACTCACAAAAATATATATTAACTACAGAACTTGATTCAAAACCAGACTTATTTCATGTTATTCTGTTTAACAGAATACTGATCAACTTACAGTAGCTTATTTGAAAAATTCTTTACCAAGTTATGCTTAGTGTTCACTCATTAAACTTATTCCAAGAGGAAAAGAAACAAAAAATGTAACTAACAACTTTCCTTTGCATTGAAAGTCTTATGCTGAATGACTATTATGTCCTTTTCACACTAGATGTTCTCAGAGAAAGAAATTGTCCGTAGTAGCTATATTCTGTGAAACACCAAAAAAATTCCTATGAGGTACTCCAAAAGCTCACCAAAAGACTAGGGCAGCAGTGAGCTTGGGGAAGGAGGTGGATTTAAAATAAATAAATAAATAAAAATGAATAAATAAATAAATAAACAAACATCCTCTCGCGTGGTAAAAACTGTCCATCAATACAAACATTTTCATTCATTTCAGAACGAGCCCAAAGACCATTGATAAGAAAATCTGCAACTTCCATTTACCTTCCTTAAGAACTCAGGTCCCTGCCCTGAGTATTTTTACCTTTGATGTTTTTTTTAAATACCTAAGGATGGTTATGATGGGTTGTTTTTTTTGAGTACGACTGATTTCCCACAATCTGCAAAAAAGTGATATCACCGTGATGAGGTGTGTCTCAAAAGCATATGGATTTCATATGCCATTAATGTGTCATACCACGGGGGCATATTTTGTTAATGCTACGTAAGATATTACAGTACATTCACTGAGCTCTGCAGACTTCAACCACACTCACCCAACAAGACAGGCCAGTTTGGCTTATACAATACGTAAACAAGCCTCAGAGCAAACATGCAGTAGAACAAGTTGAAACATTGGTTACATTAGTTAAACCTCATTACACCTGAGTAGCCTCTTCATTTCCAGTTATTCCCATTAAGAACACTGCAGGTTAGCAAGATCAGAAAAATAACAAGTCATCTTCTTCTCCATCCTGCCCACCCCCCCACCCTGCTCCCCGTTCCAGGAGCATCTTGCACAGAGAGATGCAGCAGAACAATTGTGAGAGTGCACAAACAGCTCTGGACCACTTCCAGCTTACTTTCACATCTACACACAGACAGCTCGAGTTTTTTCTCCCCAAGCACGGTCACTGCAAAACTCTTTGCTACCTTGATCTACGTCGGTAGATGCAGGACCCAGGTGAGGTGGCTTCACCACCTACTTCCTCTGGGACAGCACCAGGCTTGAATTACATTATGGCATTTGGAATACAGAGTCTCCCTCCTGCATGGATGATTTCTATTTTGTCACACACCATTTTTAGAGCATTTTTAAAGACCTGAGAAAACAGACAGCAGCATCCCCAGTGGTCATATCACAACTGTAAAGGTATCTTCCAGCTCCAAACCACTTCAGACTTGTCTGACACAAGGTGGGAGAAGAGAAGGGTATCTGACAGAGGCTCAGTCCAGATTGATGCTGTAGGAAGCACTCAAAAACTCCAAAGCTTTTTTCCCTCCATCAAATGAGGGAATGCATGCAGTGGATTCTGCTGGCTTCAGGTTTTTTGGTTGTGTTTTTTTTTTTTTTATTGTGGTATGGGTTTTTTGGTTTTGCTTTTTTTGTTTGTTGTTTGTTTTTAATATTTATTATTAGAGTAGTGAGATCATCAAACGAATGAAAATTTGGCTTTACAGTTAAAATTGCATTCTTTCAGGGGTCAGCTTTCATATTTGTGTTTGCTTTTATATCTCAGTGGAATTCGAATCATGTTCGCTATTCGGGGCTTTACTGAAGGATGACCACAAAGAAACTTTACAGCTGATACAGAAGACAGCAGCTTATCTTGGCAGCACTCCTAACAGAGCACAGATAATTCCCATGCCTTCCAGTCTGTATTCTGTCAATTGTTTCTACGCCCAAATTCAAGCCATTCTGGCCTTACTGGATCTCCATACAGGCAAAAATCCTAGCTACAGAGGAATCTCTTCATTCTACCCACACTAAACAAAAAAATAACTATGTTTTAAAGCCCACTACACTCTCCTGAAAAAATCATCCACAGTTCCTTCCCTCAGTAACATACAATCCCAGAAAGACGTAAAACAGGAAAAAAAAAATGGGGAAAATAGTTATTTTGCTCTATAAAGCATTCATGGCCATTTACTGTGGTTGGGGGGAAGGATGGGCCAACATCATAATTATCATTTTTAAACATGAGAAATAATAACACGTCAAAAAATAACACGTCCAGAGCAACAAGTATGTTTAATGTTAACATCCTCCTCGTCCAAAACCAAACCTTACCCTTCTAGATGCAGGAGCATTTCACAAAAATACACAAGTGAATAGAATAACCTAGAAATCCTTTGGACACGTAATAGAATAAATTAGCCTTAATTAAGAACTGAATGAAAAAAAAATATTAAACTCTTACTATTAGAAATTGAGTAAGTTCACTCAAAGCTTAGTACAGAGTTTAAAAACAAAGAGATAAATCTGTTAATGCAGACAGGAAAAAATAATGAGATATAACTCCCTTTAGAGATACAGTGCAGTTATGAAAGTCTTTAAATTCAACATTCAATTAGTCAAAATTTCACTAATTTGTGAAGAAAAAAGTTGTTGCATTTAGAGATACACAACATGGTTACCAAGCTTGGAAAAAAAAAAAAACAAAAAAACATGACACCAGCTATAGTTGGTTCTGTCTGGAAAAAGTCTACATACCCACCCAATGGCGAAGGGGGGCCATGTCATCTACCCTAGAATGGGCAAGAGACTTAATCATTAGGAAAATGTGGGTATGTTTTAAAGGAATAGAGAATGTGAACTGCAAAGGCAACTTCAAAGAAAACAGAAGATACACTTCATTTGGTAGCACAACATTAATGACAGCAATACACAGAAGGCAAGTCAGAGGAGAAAAGGCAGCTTTTAGGAGCAGAGTGCACCAGGTGCCACTGATGTACATGAAATGCACGTACATAAAATGAACATGGGAAATCATCCACAGACGGGTCAATAGCAAGAAAGAGCAAAGATGAAGAGATACAAGCTAAAACAGAAGCTGCAGATCCCCAAGGGAAAGGGAGACCCAAAAGGATAGGGAAGAAGAAAAAAAGAAAAAAAAAGGAAAAGAAATACGACTGCTACCTTTCAGTAGAGACATGAATCAGACACGAATCAGGTTACCAGAGTAGCAGGGTATAGCGACACGAGGTTAAATACAAGAGCTCAAGCGAGGAATTATTGATTGTTTTTAAAGTGAATAAAGATGAAAGTGGGGAAAAAAATACAAAGAATGAACGAACTATTGACACGAGAATCAGCTTGGAAAAGGTCACCTGTAGGCCTGTGCAGACATCTGTAAAAGTCATGAGGAAAGACTGAAGCAGACAGAAGCCAAGGCTTCCCAAACATGGAGATGTACCAGTAGATGGTTTCTGGGAAAGCTCTTGGCTCTGAATTTTGCTCCCGCCTCCCCCTTACAGATGACCTTTAGGGCATACTGCAAGGCTAATTTATTTATCCAGGTTTTTGACTGAAGGATGCAGGGAGGGTCATGAAGTTTTTCCTACTAGGAAGGCAGAGAGGTATCTTTTGTCGGCATGTCATTAATTTCTAAGCTGTTTAAATTGTTTTAATTCCCTTATACACACCAGGAGGTTACGACAGAAGCTGAAAAAATATACATTGTGCTTTATTATATTTAGAATATATACTTATGTGGGCACTGAGGTAAGTTTTATCACATTCAATGGAAGTTCAACATATTCTTTCAAATCATTAACAATACTTAATTTTTAATCCAGAACTGCTATAAACTGGAGAGGACTGTCTCATTTTGCCTTTAAGGTAATACATGACTAACAGAGCTAGGGTTCAAGCAGTACGTTCTTGTTATCAAGTACAATAATTACCTGAAACAAAGTTTCTGAATTATGCTATTTAAACCTTAAATATTGGTGGGATTCCGCTTAATCTTCACAATATGCCTTTGGGTAAACCTGTGAAATTATACAATACTGCAATTGCATCTGCAGACCTTTTTTGACAGATAAGAAGTTGTTGGGATGCTACTGGGGAATAACTGCAGTTCAGAGGAACTATTACTTTCTTCCAATAGGTCTCTTCTTACCTATGTAGTCGCTACTTTAGGGATTTGTTAAAAAAAATTAAGCAGTGTGGGACGCGGCACTTCTTCATGAAAAGCCAAGATTAACACATTGAGTCAACAACTTCTATTTTGAAATAGTTTAATTCTCTAAGGAGACGACTGCTTTCCCCAAATGATGCAGACGTGTCTGCTGCTGTCTGGGCCAATTCAGAGGCTTGTTATTCACTACTCAGTTGATTTCAAAATCAGACTACCCCTTCAGAAAGTTGCAGAGACTATGACATCACATTTATGATAATTTATTGCACAATTACAGTGGCTACATCCCCAGATTTTATTTCGTGGGAAAGCATGTTTCTACTACAGTCTCAACCATTTTCTTGGCTTATGCTCGCTCACAGAATTACAAGTTTTGGTTTAAAGCTTAGCGTGATTTTTTTTCCCAACACTATAAAGGTGTTTTATAGCAACTTAAAGCTGCGTAGTTCAATTGTCTTAAGAAATATTTGCACTTTAAATTGAGATTTACTGGAATTTCACAAGCAACTCACAGAAGCACAATTTGCTAAAAAAAATTTAAAAATCACACAAACCTCCACCAGATTTAATTTTAATACTACTTATGTCTTCCTTAAAGAAACAAAAAGCCCAACATCCTTTGACGAGGCAAGACTGTCATCTCTTCAGATGAATGGCAATAATGCAATCACTGAAATTCAATGCAAGAGTATAATTTAATAACCTCAAGTTCAAATGAAAAGATTTGCACACCAATGTGATATTTATTGACTAGAACTGATAAAATAGTACTGTGGAACATTACAAGACAACTTAAAGTAATGCAAATGATTTAAAAATTTGGTTTCATTATACTTTGGTCAGTGTTATCTTCCTTCTAACCAGAAATACTTTATATTACAAGCTTAAATTAAAAGGCAATAGTAGACAGGTCCTGTAATGCTATAATTACAGGACCCAACCCTTACATTTTTGCTTCTGATTCAGCAAAACTTTCACCATACAGTGTACAAAGGACACAAAAGTATTTTCTGTGTTATTTAACATAGCATTTATTTGAATATGTAGTATTTAGTTCCAAGAATTCCAAAATGCATGTAACAAATGGATAAAATAAAAATATTTTCATATAGTTGTTCTCACATTCAGTTCCCACATGGTACAGTGTTTTTAAGAAAGAGGTTGCCATCATTTTAGACTAGAATATATTGTAAACAGGATACATCTCTATCACGCTTCTTTCTTCCCAATTCCCTGGCTTTGTTCATGATGCAAACTGCACCCTCAAGAAAATGACTTTCACACTCCAAATACAGAAAACTCATTTCAACCCCAACCAAAGGAACTAGTAACTCCTCCCACTATTGTGGAAAGAAAAGTAAACTCTTTCATTACACATAGGCAAACAGTGTAAGTAGGCGATGACAACAGAAAGCGTCTCCAAGTCATTCACAACTTCTAAGATGAGCTACCAGGTCCAAAATCTCTCTAACTTATATTTCTGAGGAACTCCATCCTTTCCTCTACTGACCAGATGAGAACAAGCGGCACGAGGGAAAACCCCACACTCCTGCACAAATGCAGCCTCAGCCAGGAGAAACTGGAACATGAGGCATTCCTATGGCATTAACAGCAGGGTTCTTTTGCTTCAACTGTCTTTTTTTAAATTGGTATTAAACTAGGCTACAGCAATATTCTGTTGCTTTATTGGCACAACCCGCCACATTTTTTTATTTTATTTTTTTTTAAATAAATCATCTGCATGGAGAATATGCTTCCCATGCTATATGCACCACAGTCAACAATCAAGGTAAGTTGTAGATGTTGAAAAGAAGGCACGCATGCTCTCTCTCTTTTACAAGAAAGCACAATTAAGAAGTCAGTATAACATTCAAGGTGTTCTCACCTCATCTCGTCTGTCCTAAATATGTTTGACTTATTCTGACCTTCTTCCTGTCTTAGTAGGGGGATTCAGAGAAGGAAGTGAGGATGCGCAGATGGATGGAAGGTACAAATGCAAAGTTGCTGAAACAAGGCCTGGATCTTTCCTCTGCTGTCTCCATTTAACAACAGTTCCACACGTAGTTGCAGTGTAGGAGCTGTAGTGTTCAGCACACCATGAGGCTGGTCTGTCACGATTCAAGATGAGTTTTCTCCATAAAGGAGAGAAACCAGCAAAGAGATAGCACAAACGCATTGGGAGAGGTGGTGAGTACCCATGGGTGTTAGCTGGGTCTTCTGTGCATCACCGTGGAGTCACAGTCAATTCAGAAATAAAAATAAAATTAAGGATTTTCAAAGCTTAGAAGTGAGAATAATAATGGGAAAAGCAAGGATGACACACTCATATTTTGGAGCTTTTACAAATGCGGCCTAAGAGGTCCAGCCGGCTGAGGGGGGCAGACCACACATCCCAAAGCGCCCTGTGTTATCTTCTTGCCTTGCAGTGAAAGAATCCAAAAAAATGAGTAAAGCCCCAGCATCAGACCAGACAGCACTTATCATGAGTGACCGGTTAAATGCAGATACCACGTATCTCAGTGGTGTACATACATGCAAGGTATGAGAGAGAGGAGAGAAGAGGCAACATCAACAGCAGGAAGGCTTGAAGCAACCTAGTTGCTACTGTTATTAACTTCAGAAGCTCGTTACCCACTGTTTATACTCGGCTTTTACCATCTGCTACCATTCACCTGCTCGTCCTGATCAGCCGCGCAGCTACATCAGTTTAGAAGATTGGAAAGACAAGGCAATCAGTTGGCCACAGAAGCGTGCAGTAAGCAGCTTATCCGACCTGTACACAAGTGAATTAGCTTCCCGAGCACGTTGCCAGAGGGACCCCCCCACCTTCACAAACACAATTTCAACATTTGGGAAGGCGCCAGGAGTAAAACGTTTGTTTACTGCAGGCAGGAAGATCTACCTATGATTCAGACATTGGGAAGTGACAGGAAGGACTAAATTATGCAATTTAAAAGTAGGAAAATAAACACAAAATAGTCGCAATGAGAGGAAGAAGAAGGAGGGAAGGACATGAGAGACAGAAGTTCTGGATCTTCTCTCTCACTCATGCAGGGCTGAAGCGATCATCGCAGGAGGAAGCTCCCCATAGGATTTCTTCACCTTTTAACCCCCATCCTAGAGGCCCTGGCCAGGGACTTTCCTCTTTAGCACTGAGTAAGAAACATCTGTCCAGCTCAGTCTCCCAGTTGGAAAGGACAGATCACGGTCTTCCTTATTTTGTTTAAAGCAGACAGAGATTTCAGAGAGGAGAACTCCATCTGCCCTCCCTTTACACAACAGCTAGCAGAAGTGAAGGATCCAAAGGCGGACAGAAAGCTCATTTTACAGCCAGCTAAGGGAGGCAGGACTTTACACAACAGCTACCAGAAGCGAAAGATCCAAAGGCGGACAGAAAGAAGGCTCATTTTACAGCCAGCTAAGGGAGGCAGGAACATACTTCAGATCTGTCGGATGCTGGTTGCAGAGATTGATAGGAAAACCTCTTCCCATAAGCAGAAAGCAGGAGAAGCACCCCGATGGGAATAGCACTGCCTTCCCAGCAGCTGTTGGAAGCAGCCGAGCATCTCGGCAGTGCTGCTTACCACTTTGCACCTCCCCTCCACTGGTCGTTAGACCAACTCTCAGCAGTAAATATCTAGCAAAAGTTTTAAGTTTGTTAAGTTGCAGCAGTAGTCTGCAAAGTTACTGTGCCCATTCCAAGGCTAAAACAGCAAACAAGAAGATTTGAGTCGCAGTCAGTTATGGCTGTACTGTAAGAAAACGCCAAAGAACACTATCAAATTTATGTAATTATGATAGTGCCTCCCTCATACAATCAGTAAAGACATTCCTGTCACCCTCTTTATAAATGAGACAATAAATTCCTGTGCTTTTTTTTTTTTTTTTCCTGGAGCTGCAGAGATTCGCAGATAAACAGAGCCATCAGGTCAAGGAAACATGCAAAGGTGTGTGAATTAAGTTAGCACTGAAGTACACACCGTAGCAGAAAACTCTGTAGGTACGTATCCTGAGACCAAATTATCCTTGGATGAAACCAGGGTGTACTGGATTTGCATGGCAAAGTCTTGGTAGCGGGGGGGCTACAGGGGTGGCTTCTGTGAGAAGCTGCTAGAACTTTCCTCCATGTCTGATAGAACCAATGCCAGCCTGCTCCAAGACAGACCCGCCGCTGGCCAAGGCCATCAGTGACAGTGGTAGCACTTCTGGGATAACATTTAAGAAGGGGAAAAATCTGCTGCAAAAACATCAGCCTGGAGAGAGGAGTAACAATATGTCAGAGCAACAACTTTGCAGACACCAAGGTCAGTGAAGAACCAAGGGGGAGGAGGAGGTGCTCCAGGCACCAGAGCAGAGATTCCCATTAAGCCTGTGGTGAAGACCATGGCGAGGCAGGCTGTCCCCTTGCAGCCCATGGAGGTTATGGTGGAGCAGATATCCACCTGCAGATATCCACCAGATATCCAGCTTGACAATATGTAGGAGCAACAACTTTGCAGACCCCAAGGTCAGTGAAGAAGCAAGGGGGAGGAGGAGGTGCTCCAGGCACCAGAGCAGAGATTCCCATTAAGCCTGTGGTGAAGACCATGGCGAGGCAGGCTGTCCCCTTGCAGCCCATGGAGGTTATGGTGGAGCAGATATCCACCTGCAGATATCCACCAGATATCCAGCCTGTGGAGGACCCCATGCTGGAGGAGGCAGATGCCCAAGGAGGCTGTGATGCTGTGGAAAGCCCACACTGAAGCAGGCTGCTGGCAGGACCTGTGGACCCATTGGTGGAGCAGATATCCACCTGCAGATATCCACCAGATATCCAGCCTGTGGAGGACCCCATGCTGGAGGAGGCAGATGCCCAAGGAGGCTGTGATGCTGTGGAAAGCCCACACTGAAGCAGGCTGCTGGCAGGACCTGTGGACCCATGGAGAGGAGCCCATGCTGAAGCAGGTTTGTCGACGGGGCTTGTGACCCCACAGGGAACCCACGCTGGAGCAGTGTGTTCCTGAATGAACACCAAATGAAACGTGTCCCTTGCAGAAGGGATACGCTCTGGAGCAGTTCATAAAGAACTGCAACCCATGGGAAGAATTCATGTTGGAAAAGTTCATGGAGGACTGTCTCTCATGGAAGGGACACCACACTGGCGCAGGGGAAGAGTGTGGGGAGTCCTTCCAGAGGAGGAAGGAGCAGCAGAGACCACGTGCGAGTAACTGACCACAATCCCCATTCCCTCTCCCCCTGTGCCACTGAGGGAGGAGGTAGAGAATTTGGGAGTGAAGTTGAGTCCAGGAAGAAGGCAGAGGGGGGGCAGTGTTTTTAAGATTCATTTTTATTTATCGTTATCCCACTCCAATTTGCTGCTTGGTCATAAATTAAAATATTTTTTCCTCAAGTCTGTTTTGCCTGTGACGGTAATTGCTGAGTGATCTCCCTGTCTTTATCTCCACCCACAAGCCTTTCATTATATTTTCTCCCCCCTTGTCCAGCTGCGGAGGGGCAGTGATAAAGGGGCTTTGGTGAGCACCTGGTGTCCAGCCACAGTCAACCCACCACACAGGGTTAAGTTTCCCATGTCCAGTTGCAGAGGGGCAGTGATAGAGGGGCTTTGGTGGGCACCTGGAGTCCAGCCATGGTCAACCCACCACACAGGGTTAAGTTTCCCAATTTGCACTAGTGAGTCATTTGAATACTACCCTTCCCTTTTTATCTTCACCCCCTGCCCCATTTCCCCTTCCCCCTCCTCAAAACTCCAGAAAGGAAAAAAAACCAGGTTTTATCTTAGTAATGACTGACTCCTGAGTGCATATAAGTATGTTCTGTCTGCCCAGAGACCTTTCAGAGTGCAGAGTAACTTCAGTTATTTTCCTAGTGCTGACAAGCTTATGTAATTTAACTTCATTTGTGCACACAGACAACTGTATTAGATAGGTCATAACTAAGAGCGTGACATGACCTCAGCTTTGAGCTTTAAGGGCATTATTTCACACTGAGTAACAAGTCATTAGACTGCAAAACTTATCCGCATAGCACGATGCGGATAATTTCAGCAGTAATTGTGTAGAAACAGTAAAGGAATGCATTAGAACACGCATGATCCAGGAAGGTACACTTAGTGTCATACCTTATACCTAACTCTTGCACTTGTTAAAGTTATCTCCCTTAGCAACAGGAAAGGATTTTGTAAACAAAAAGTTCAGCTAATGCCACCATGAGAGCATCACGCAGTATAACACGTAATTGAAAGAAACATTTCTTAAATGAAGAGCACCACAAGAAATCATGGAATTCTAAAAGTGATATATTCAAAAGCGTTACGTTTTTGCCAGTTTGTGGCTTAAATCTCAAATCAAGTTCATATAGACCACTACCTCCTAGGAAAGCAGAATTGCCAGATGGGATCATGCCCATAGCCTATTTCTGACACCACCAGCACCGCAGCACAATGAGTTAAAAACTGGATGGCATAGGTGAACAAGAGGTTCACAGGTTACAACACAACATTTTAGAAGTCCCCTCTTGTCACACCCCAGACCCCCAACTGCTCACAGTTATGGGTGGGGGATTCTCTCCAACACCCCTGGAATCTCCTGCGTTCCTGATGTGGACACCACGTGGCACAGCACTCCACTGCTTCACCTCTCCTGGGAAATGCCAGCCTCTTCTTTCAAACTGCACTCCATTCCTTCCCCTCTTCCCCACCCTCGCCCCCCCCCCTTTTTTTTTTTTTAATTAAACTATGCAAAGACAAATTGCCAATTCACCTCAAGGTCTACGCATTAATTTGACATCCTCTCTGTTAGTTGTTTCTTGACAAAAAGAACACAATACTGATCCTTACAGTAACCACTAGGAGCACCAGATAAATTACTCCCACCATCTCTTTCCTAATATGCTCCTTACTTTTCAGTGTTTGCTGGCAAGGAATAGACTTGCTGTCAGTATTTCACCATATTTTTAAGGATAACAAATATTTATATGCTTTTTTTTTTTTAACTGTAACAGTTTGCTAGATTCCATATATGAACTCCTGGAGTTCATCAAGAATAACAATTGCTCACATGCTCTACACTGATTGGTTTCAAAAAGCAGTCCTTCCAAAATATCAATCCTCCCCTGCACCACCCCAAAACCAGGCGCAGCTTCTCTAATACATCTGATCCTGCTTAAGAATCTACATGGAAACACAAACGTCAGAAAACCATAAAAGAAACATGCATTAAGTGTGAATGGGAACATTTGTCTAGCACATTACGTGACTCAGTGCAGTTATTTTTCATACAAAGGGAAAATGTCAAACTGACACACTATTTTCAGAATTGCTTCTTTTTTTTCATAAAAGGGTATCATTCCACTTTGAAACTTAAAATCTGCTTTTCGTCTGATATCATGGGTGTATTTACCCTTTTAATAACTCTCCCAAATGGACTGCAATTCTTGCGTGTTGATTGCATCAAAGGTCTATTTGAAGGCAGGGGTATTAACTGTGTTTGAACAGCTTCCTGTATTCTTATGCCATACCCCAAATCTAATCCTGGGAACTCCTACCGTCAGCAACAAACACCTACAGAAGGTTTATTTTGTTTTTAAATCCCAAGCCCTAGACAACATAGAAAAATAAACCAGAGTCTCTCGATTTTCGCCTTGTTTTTCTATTTTTGTCCTTTTCTTTTGAGGCAGAAACGCCCAGGAGCCTGGCGGTAGCCATAACCCCTGAGAGGGGAACGTGCTGGCCGGCACCACCGAAACCCATGGCGTTCCTCCTGGGGTGGAGACAGCCTTACCCCCGGGAGGAAGGCAGGCAGCAGATCTGCCATCACCCTGCCCCAAGGCTGGCTGTGCTGGAAAGTGGGTGGAGAAGCAGATTTGAGTTTGTGACAGCCACTACCTCCGCCGCCACACGGGGTTTAATCTGGCCTTGCTTTCGCTCATAAAGCAGCGGGACAACCCGCACGTGACTGGCTGGAAAACTCTTGTGGGGGAAGACAAAGAGACAAGGTTGCTTTTTATTCTGCCAGCAAGGTCACCCCGATACCCTGACACCATCCCCAGCTTCACCTGCACATCGCCCCGCATCAAGGTTCCTCACCACAGCTGGCCAGCCTGTGGCAGAAGACAAAAAAATCACCTCCCTTTTAAAAGCAGGGAAGGCAAAGCTTTCTCCTGGCTTCCTAGACATTCTCAGAGGAAAGAACAAGCGCAGCTCCTACAAAAAAAAGAACCGTTAAATCATTCTGCCAATAAACTGCTGCACAAAATAACAACAAGCAAAACCTTTCCATTTAATTCAGGTCTGGATGTGGGGCCTCAACTCAGCTGTCTGAAAGCAACAAGCTAGTATACTAACTTGGCATAGTCTCCCAGCAGAAGTATCACCTCTTTTTCAAGGTATGTTTTTACACAGAATTATTTGTGTTATTATGTAGAGATATTATGTTTAATAATACATAAGCCATATGGACCTAACTGCCTGACTTTTTGGAATTACATGTTGCAAAACCACCAGTTCTAAGAAAGACAACTATCATACTGTCATTTACCCTAAATAACTGCCATTTACCTGGGGAAAAAAAAAAAAAAAAAAGGAAGAAAAATGTGTCACCGTAACCTCAAGGAGTTTAATCCTAAAGTTGTAATTTTGCTGCATAAAATGCAATTAAATATATTCCTTCTCCTCAGTTAAAAAAAAAAAAAATAATAAAAAAAAACCAAACAAGCAAGCAAACAAACCAAAAAAAGCCCAAAAAACATGGTTACAGAGTTCAACAGTTAATTCAGTCTCTTTCATCTCAGGGAAAGTTACCTTATAAACATTTCCCTCCTCGATACTGGAGACAGTTAGATACTACAAAACTTAAGATTACTTTTCACAACCAAAAGGGGTATGGAATGCTCCAAAAAGCTTCAAAAGTTAATCATGAGAAATAAAAGTTTTGTCAACAGCTGGTAGCAAGACCAAACACAAGCTCAAAAACCAGGCTACGTAACCTTTTATTGCAAGCCAGTTTTCTTTTGAAAGAAAAAGCTCAAAAATACACCTAGCATATTGCACCGAGCAGTATTTACAAAGCTAACACTATTTGTACAACTATGAACGCTTTTCCTAAAATAAACAAGCCAAAGAATTCATAAAAGAGGAACCGCAAAAGCCTAATCAAGAATTGATAAAGAGGGAATTGAGAATAAACATTGCTTTAGTTTCGGTCTGGAGATGGCAGAATCCTCCCCCCACCCCAAGAAACAAGCAGGGAAAAAAGAGAAAAACATAGTACTTCTTCAGAAATACTTGTTTGTACACATTAGGAGCTGAACTCACATTGGAGTCCCTAAAACAGGGGCAATTAAATTGGACTAACAATGTTCACCTGTACACAACACATACCTGCCTTGACAAGATTAGCCCTTTCTGTCTGATCTTTCTGCCTGCCTTGCTCAAGTAATTTGCATGACATAAGGTCTGTCCCTCCTAATGAAATACTGCAATTAAATTGCAACAGTTGAAATTGCTTCTATTGGCAATAAAATGATTAGTCATTGAAGCACAGAAAATTTTAAAGTCATTTTGAAAAAGTCGCAAGAAGTCTGTCACCGCCACACTGCAAATAAGTTGGGAAGAAAAAAAATCTTTGGGAATGAAAAAAAAAAATCTTTGCTTTATGTTTATTTGCTCTATGTCAAAAGAAAACATGCACCTCATCAGTTTTACTCCCCTCCTTGATTTATGAAAATATTTCACCCGATTTTGTTAGGTGACATCTGTTTTAGACTAGAAAAAGGCGATGGCAAGACTAAAGAAGTATGAGATAGCCAAGCCAGGATCAACTACAGTACACAAAATTACTCTCTCCCTAGAATTACCACATTTTTGAATCACTAATGTTCCTTTTACTTTTTGCCAAGACTTTTGTCAAAGCCATGCACCAAATTTAATGGGAAATAAATGTATTCTAAATGTCCATAAGAGATTACATTTTATTCTAATCATCTGATCCAAAAGTCATGTCAAAAAAGCCAAAAAAATCCACGCCTCAGAAATGTCCCAACCATCGTTCCAAGACTTTTAAAATTTAAAGAGAGAGAAAAAGACACTGGAAACAGTTTTAGGTCTGACATATTCCTCTTTCTAAATAAGGGACTGTTGAACAACAAACCAGATGAATGAAAATGGATTATCTCTCATCTGAGAGAGTGACCTGGTCAATCCACAGCCTCCAGAACTGACGCTCATTTTGACAGTCAAGGTCTACTTTTTTTTTTTTTAAGCTAATCTGTCCAATAAAAACATTCTTTTCTCAATATATCCAATTCACATTCATTTCATACAGCTGCTTTGGGCTCATGATTGACTAAGTGGCATGCAAAACAAGGTCATCTGCGTATAATTGGAAGTTAAATTCATGGTATTTCATTATTTCCTCTGGTTACTACGTATGCTGCTTATACCCAATGTTCAAGGCTGCAGGACTTTGTGAGCACATGGAGGAGCAGCTACTATGCAGCAACAAGAAAACAAGTGACATTACTTTGTTTCTTTCTACTTCCTCCCCATGTTCCCTGTTACTTTCTCAGGGAATTGTAATCCCCTGTGATTAGCTGCTCCAAATGTTATTAACACACCTTCCAAAAGACAAAACCCTAGTGAAACGTACCCACAAGCAGCTACACATCCAACTGAGAACCATTTTCATCATCGCACTATTTATTCATCTCTCATCTATTATGGTCCCAAATTAAGGATTATTATTTAACAACTGTTAAGAAAAAAAAAAGTTCACATCCAGAAACTTCTTTAGAATATCTGCCTCATTTCATATGTCCACCAGTTCATGTGGACTTCTAGATAAACTGGACAATTTCTGGTACTGGAGTCTCTGACTTTCCTATCTACACCAAGAAAAAAAAGCATTTAAGCAGCTCAGGTATTGTCTGACCATCTAAGCTCAAAACCATCTAAATTAGCAGTGCACATCAGTCTGGTATGTTACATGAAAATTAGAAAAACTAGTGGAAGAGACTTATCTCAGTACATGTACATTAGACTTCTTAATCTGTTTTATATACTGTCACCTGTTCTTACCCTCTGCAACCATCCACTGGTAATTAATTCAGAGCAAACACCATAGGTCAAGCACTGACAGTGCTGTAGCTTTGGCAGCAATGTCAACACCAGCTGCTAATGTCCTGTCAAAGATGATAAATACTTGTAGGATGAGTTCCATGCTTCCCGAGTGAGACCTGCACCCAAACAGCAAGCTCAGGAGGTGGATATACCCCCAAAGTCCTACCCGAGGTCACTTCAGTAAGCGCACAAAGCAATGCAACTTCCTTCTATAACCAACAAAAGCATTGTGTTTAATCATGCTTTGGAATTCATGGTTTAGGGTTTACTAACCCATGCTTAAAAATATCAAAAGTCAAAATACTGGTTCCTGCATGGCACTGGAAAGGTTTCCACACAAACACTGATTCCCTCAAGGTCTTCAGCAACTCCTGGAGGAGCACAAGCACAATCAAGTTCAGAATATTAAGAAGTTACTCAATTACATTCATCTTCTTGAGTTAACTTGACCCAGCTCTACAGGGACAGAACTGAATGATGTCAAACAAGCTCATCTTGGGGTTCTTTTTTATTGTAAATCAACTGGCTTCTTAAATTCGCTCATGATGCTCATGCAAGATCATAAAAAAAAAAAAAGCTTTAATGCAAACAGGTGCCTTCCAGGAAAAGGGTCTTTTTTTAGACAGTGCAGCTTTTGCCAGATGACAGCTATTCTGCTGAATAAAACATTTCTTAACACCATCACATATCTTAGAACATTACAGTATTACTCAAGACAGAAGAGGCACCTATGTCATTAGTGCCAAAGAGCAACTGCCAAACAAAACCATAGTAAAATATTACACTTCTGTTACTTTTGTACCTACACCATCTTACCCGATAGTTCAGACATCAATAACTGCCTAAATAGCCTGGTACTTTTTTAGTCACTGTCTACAATTGAGAAATTTAGAATAAATAAGAGGGTGCTATAAGTAGCCTTGTCTGAATTATATCAGTGACCCTTATGTCCTGGGGAGACAAAGCCTATGTCTCATTTTTAAACTCTTTGTTTTTAAATAATTAAATGTGCAATCAATAAGAACAGTCAAATAACCAAAGGATTTTTAGTAATAGTTACATCAAAATTAAGGTTTCCTAATTTACTTTGAAAATCATCTTAGGAACTCTCATAAGTAAAAGGAAGCCTATCAGATACATAAAGGAACTCTCATAAGTAAAAGGAAGCCTATCAGATACATAAAAATCTGAACCAACTTCCCCTCAAAAGTGTTTTCTCCTTTCCCAATATAGTTTATGCAAGACGCTTTTGATGAAGTTTTACCTTTTATCAAATAAAATGTATTTCAAGTGGGGCATATTAGAAAACTAAGAATTATTATACTATATGTGTAAACATTCTACAAACCAGTTCCGTAAACTGACCATCAACACGAAAATCCTGATTTTAAGCATATCCAGTTGTCATACTGAACCCCAGCCATCACTCAGACAAAAGCAGAGTAGCTCTAGGAGAGAATATAGAAGACTTATTCCCATTCCCTCAAGTTTTTCTCCCTTGCTTTACGAAGGACAGCCGTGTTTAAATATCTGGTGGTTTCTTAGCATAATAGCAGTATAAAAAAACTCTATGCTGCTACCACCAGGAATCAGCTATTTTAACTGGCACGTGCACAGCAGAACTGCAGCGTAGCAGAAAGCCACAAAGCCAAGGTTTACTATCACTTTTCAAAGGACAGATAGTGAGAACGGGGCTTTCCAATTCCACCTTCAAAAATAAGGGGACCAGAGCAGAAAAGGTACAGTAGGGTTAAGGTGAGGGAATAAATGTTTGCAAAGTTGAAGGCAACAGAAACAGTGAGGAAAGAAAATAATACCGAGGGTAGCAGAAACTGTGAAATTCAGCAGTCCCCCATCACTGTGAACAAACAAGTTCTTCCATGTACTCATGCCACCACTACACAGGATTTAGCCCCAGCTCCCTTCCCCTTCTTCTCTACTAAATCCTCAGCCTCATCTCAGATCCCCAAAAGTTAACTTGTATTTTCCCCAGAGATCTGCTGCTGGAAACAACTAGTCTATTCCATCAAACAAGCTGTTCCAAATACCAGCTCCAGGGAACCAACACCAGGTGCCAATGGGTATCAGAAAGTTACTTCCATAGCAAAAAACGCCCAAATGAGACATGAAAGCAGGACTCCTTTTAAGGGGGGAAAAGACATCCATGGCATTAAGGTATATGTTCAAGGAAATCTGATTTTTCCACCTGCAGGACAGGGTTGGGTGGGGTCGTTTTTTTGCTTTTTTTAGCCTCAAAATGATTGTAAGCTAGCTTTAATATCACGTCCAACTGTTCCAAACTAAAAATTGAAGGCCCTGCGAAACACATGTCTATGTACTAGCTTCAAAGTGCTCCTTTTCACCCTTCCTAAAAACTGAAACCATATTTAACTGCAATTTCAGACTTTTTATCTCCCTTCCCAGATGGTAACCTGGATTTGCCCCAACACTTGCATGCAAAAACTAATAGAGCGTGAAGTTACAGTTTTCCATATATATATATGTGAAAAGTATGCGTTGCAGAAAAGCAGTTTCCTATTGAAATCACTTTCCCATCTTTTCGTCTGGTGCAGCCTCTTGAAATACCACCAGAATAAAATACGGCTTAAAAAAAAAAACAACAAAAAAACCACACACAGCTCTTCTGTGCCTTCGCCTGAGCGTAGAATTACAGAGCGCACAGGCCAACACTTCAATCAGTGCACTCAGTTAAAGTTCACTGTCTTAAGTACGTCAATTTTTTGTTTGCTTGAAGATGGCAATCGTGATGTCAAGGTCACTTTTAGGTCTTTGAAGTGAGCGGGAACCTTTAGCCTGCAACTGATCGGGCACTACAGACAAGCAGAAGGAATTTTACTATAAATCCTCCTTCAATCGGTACCTTTCTTTTATACAAGCAGAAAACAGTCCAAAACAACACGCAAGATTTAAACTTATGACCTTATGGCCTACAGCGCAGGCAGAGGCTAAACCAAGTCACGTTCATAGAAGCTCACCATACCAGTGCTCCAACACTCTGCCTCCCCAAAAAGCAGATCCCCCTTTCAAGGGAAAATTAAGCCATCACTTCTTTAAGACGGGGAAGCGCTTGACCAACTCTGTAGTCAGGGGTTTCCTCTCAAAGGTTCTGATCTTATTCCAGGATGGAAACGGAGCTATAAATACAGCGAAAGGCCAGTTACACGGAAAAAAGCTAGCATATTTAAGGGCTGATTTATGGTATGGATTTAGGAGGGCAAACTCTTGCTTACAACTCTGCCCACTGACAGCATAACTGTGCGTGATTTAGAGTTTGAAGGGGAAATGTATTCCAACTTTAAAAACATTAATACTGCTCTTAATTCCTACCCACCGGTAAAGCCTCATCCTGTGAATATACACACACACGTGGAGGGTTGGCCAAAAATACAGCCTGTGTCCAACCTGGCAGGGAAGCCCAGCCCTGCCATCACCCATCAGGACATTCTCTTTGCGAGTCTGATCCTGTGCCCTTCGCATGAACAGGATTTTTGCCATTGGGAACCAGAGAGTGGACTACCCCAAACATTTTATATTTTTTTCATTTATGAAGAGTCTCATTTCACCAATTTCCAAGCATTTAAAAAAATTGTCCGTAACAGCAACGGTTCTTTGAGAAGTGGTTGTTAATCGCTGACACGTGAAAGTAACATGGTGACATTAAGACCCATATTCAGAGTTTTTGAAGTGAATCAGATTTAATGGCTTAAAAAACAAACAAACAAAAAACAATACAACAAAAAAAACCCCAAACCAAGCAAAACACTGATAACTGCAAAGGCCATTTCTATTTCCATACCACCTAAGTGGCTAAAAGAAGATTTAAAAAAAAGAATAGAAGAAAAAAAAGAGGTGGTCCAACGCTTTGTACCAATTATTACACAGATGCCGTGAGGAGGCAGCCCGGGTGCCAAGGAGAAAGGGCTCAGCAGGGATGACTCCTGGCATCACCCCTTCCCTCCTACGTGACTCGACGGCGTCCCCGCCAGCCCCGGGAGCCCCGGCAGCACCGCTGTCACGAAATCTGCCCTCTCAGCAAACGCGCTCCATTTTCCTGCGAACTCAAGTTGTCAGCTCCGCCACCAGCCTCTGCCCGACCTTATTTACTTCTGAGCAACAGCCGGCTCAACTTCCAAGCGAGGGGAAAAAAAAAAAAAAGCACTTTTCTTCCAACTCCCTGCTCCGCTCCCACCTTTTTCCCCCGATACGGAGGGCTCCAGTCCCAAGGGCAAAGCCCCCCCCCGGCCCCAGAGGGGAGGGCTCCCGGGGCATCCCCGGCTCCCACCGCCTCCGGCCCCGCAGCCCCACCGCTCGGCGCCCCTTTTGTGAGGGGGGGGAGTGGAAAGAAAGGAAAGAAAAAAAAAAAAAACGCTCCCGCCCGCAGCACCGAGCCCGGTTACGGGCCGCCCCCCGATCGGGCACCGGGCCGGCGGAGAGTGTTTACGTTTAAAAAAATAATAATATTAATATATATATATATATATACATACATTTCCTGGACTACAAAAAAAAAAAAAAAGCGAAGGGAAGAAAATAAAATAATGGAAAATAAAGGTTGGGGAAGCCCCGTGGGACGTATCTCTGGGGCGGCAGTCCCGGGAGGGCCCGGCCGGGAGGGACGGTGCGGGGAGGCCGGGCTGGGCCGGGCGGGAGCGGGGAGCCCCCGGTCGGGGGGAGAAGCGGGGAAAAGGAGGGAGGAAGGAGAGAGGAGGGAAAGGGGACCGCGGGGTGGGAGAGGGCACTCACGTAGCGTTTCAACTTCTTCTCCGGTGGGGACTTTCGGAGCCAGCCCGAGCAGACCACCTCCCCGCCGCTCATGGCTGGGCCGCCTTGCCCGCCGGGGCAGTCCTTCTCCTCCTTCTCCTCCTCCTCCGGCAGCGCCCGGGCCGGGCCGAGGGACCCCCGAGGAGGCGGCGGCGGCGGCAGCACCGCGCCCGCTCCGGCCTCCCGGTGCTGCGGGGCACGGGCAGGGGAGGGACGGGGGGAGCGGGGGGTGTGTGTGTGTCTGTCTGTCTGTCTCTCACGCACAACAACCGGCCGGAGCGGAGCTGAGGCGGGAGGTTTTTCCCCCCCCGTCCTTCCTCCTCCTCCTCCTAGCCGACCGCCGAGTCACACCAACATCGGGGAAAGAGACGACAAGGGGGGCAGCCGCCGCCCCGCCGCCAACTTCGGCTTCGGCGTCCCGGGGCAGGATCCAGCCGCCGCCCCGCCTCGTTGGCACCGCCTCCCCCTCTCCTTCTCCTCCTCTTCCTCCTCCTCCTCCTCCCGCTACCGGGACCCTCCCGCCGGGGAAGGGCCGTGAGGGGCTTCCCCTCCCCTTCCCTTTCCTTCCCTCCCCGAGCTCCTCGCCGGCCGCCACTCCCCGGGATCGTTCCTTCCCCTTCCTCCTCCTCCTCCCAGGGCCGGGAGGAGGGGATCGGCCAGCCCTTCACCTCGGGGCGGAGGCTGGGTCGGTCTAACCCCCGGGGCTGGGTCCTCTCCCTCTCCCGGCGAGGGTGGGGAAGGGTTTAACCCCGGTATTCACGGGGTCGTGTATCCCCCCCCCCCCTG
>NW_015090920.1:5697546-5765328 GCF_001431845.1 Calidris pugnax
CAGTCCCAACGGCGGCGCCTCCCCGCACCGCCCCGGGCGGCGGAGCCACGACGGCGGCGGCGGCGGCGGCTCCTCCCGAAACTCCGCCGGAGCCTTTTCAAACAACAAGGGAGGGAGGGGAGGGAGGAAGAGGAGAAGGGAGGGGAGGAAAAGGGACGGCGGCCTCCCAAAGGGATCTTGGGAGCTGTAGTCGGCGAGGACTGCGGCGGCGCGGAGGGGACGGGCCCGGAAAAGGAGGGGGGGTGTTGAAGGACCGATACCCCCTACACCGCCACCTCCAGCCGCCCCAAAACCCAGCCGGGAGCGAGGGGTAGTGGGTTTGTGTTGGGTTCGGAAGGAGCGGGCTGCGAAGCGGCTGGAAGGAGAATTAAGGAAGAATCGCAGCTGGATATGGGGGTTCTTTTGGCACTCCCAAATGGTTCAATGGAGAAGGGGAGAAACAAACAAAAAACAACCCAAAAGGGCTTTTAAAAACTGTCTTAAAAAGAAAACAAAAAAAAAAAAAGAGGGAAGGAAGTTTCCAAAGGGAGGAAAAAAAGAGGGAAGGAGTTTCCAAAAAAAAAAAAAAAAAAGGAAAAAAATTTATAAGTTGGGGTGTGAGCGCAGAAGAAAGGCGAAACGCCGGGTGCGGTGCTTCCCTGGAGCCGCCCCCCCCCGTCCCGGGAACGAGGGGGTGATGGCGCTTCCACGGTGAGGGGCTGTAAGGAGGGGCTGGCCGGGGGCAGCCGGGAGGGGTTCGTTAGGGAGGGGGCGTCGGAGGGGGTTTCAAATCTCCCTGAGGTAACCAGCGCCCACTCCGCCCAACACACACACACTCCGCTCCACAGCACCGGCTCCTACCGAAAACCCACCAAATTAAAAAAAAAAAACAAAACCCAAAACCAAATCAAAACGCCAAACTAAAAAATATTAAGCTTCGACGGCTCGTGCCTGCTTCTCGATCTGCGGCACGCCTGATATTTTTAAGTGGTTTGTGGGTTAGGCTGCGAGGCTGGCTACCGGGAAAGGGCCGCGGCCCCCGGTGCCGGGGCGGTGTCGGGGCAGCCTCCCAGCGGGCCCCGCCGGCGGCGGCGGCAGCTCCCCGGGAACGAGCCGAGCGCCGCTCCGGGGCTCCTGCTGCCGGGAGGCGGCGGGGATCGCCCTCAGCGCCGCTGCCACCCGGGGATGGAAGTCAGCGGCCTGTGCCTTCCTTCACCCCAACTTTCCCTCCTGGTAGAGCCCCTCGGAGCAGGGCTTTCTGGTCCAGAAAAATACCCCAAAAATAAACAAACCAAAAAGTTCGCAAAAAAAAAAAAAAACCCAGAGCGATATGCAGGACAATCCTAAACACTATTCAATTAAAAGGGAAAGACCCAACGCATTCAACACCCCCACTGTTGGCGCTCTGTGTCTCTTCCACTCTGCCAGCGAAGATCTCCAAATAAATTTTTGTTTAGTTTAGTTTTGTTGGGGTTTTTTTTGTTTGTTTGTTTGTTTGTTTATTACTGATTATTTAACTGTAGGCTTCTGGCATGGGACCGCTGAGGTGGTTGTTAGCACCGGTACTCTTCCACCGCAGAGAAATAGTCCCCCTAGTGTGCTGTTGTTGAAGGGAGCTCTGCGAGGCTTGCTGAGATTCATCAAGGTAGATCGCATTGAAAAGTTACAAAGCGGCAACTGTAGCATTTTAAGAGGGGCATTTGCAGAAATAACAGGAAAAAATAACAGGTAAAAGCCTAGAGACGCTAAAATCAGTGCACCAATTTCACCATAAATCTTTTCACTATAATTACGACAGATAAAGAACTATTAAGCACTAAAGGAAAGCTCATCAAAGCAGAAGATATTTTGCTAAAAACATTTGAAAAAAGAAAAACAGTGAATATTTGCCTTTATCAGTGTTAAAATTGCACAGTCCTAGCATCCAAACCACCCTCACATATGTTTCTGCATGTCATCATTTCAGCTGCTTCAGTGGGGTTATTGGAAAGAGTAAAAAAGTGATTTGATGCATGCAGTTGGTAAGCATGAACTGAAATTGTACTGTTACGTCGAGATTTCAAGCTAGGTTTCAGTATAGCTCTTTTATTTAAAACACTGATGCTGCTATTTAAGAATCTCAACATTTGAGATTATTTGCAAGTGTTGGATAAGACCACAAAATTTTCCACTTTCCTTTAGAACAAAACGCCAAACTAAAAAATATTAAGCTTCGACGGCTCGTGCCTGCTTCTCGATCTGCGGCACGCCTGATATTTTTAAGTGGTTTGTGGGTTAGGCTGCGAGGCTGGCTACCGGGAAAGGGCCGCGGCCCCCGGTGCCGGGGCGGTGTCGGGGCAGCCTCCCAGCGGGCCCCGCCGGCGGCGGCGGCAGCTCCCCGGGAACGAGCCGAGCGCCGCTCCGGGGCTCCTGCTGCCGGGAGGCGGCGGGGATCGCCCTCAGCGCCGCTGCCACCCGGGGATGGAAGTCAGCGGCCTGTGCCTTCCTTCACCCCAACTTTCCCTCCTGGTAGAGCCCCTCGGAGCAGGGCTTTCTGGTCCAGAAAAATACCCCAAAAATAAACAAACCAAAAAGTTCGCAAAAAAAAAAAAAAACCCAGAGCGATATGCAGGACAATCCTAAACACTATTCAATTAAAAGGGAAAGACCCAACGCATTCAACACCCCCACTGTTGGCGCTCTGTGTCTCTTCCACTCTGCCAGCGAAGATCTCCAAATAAATTTTTGTTTAGTTTAGTTTTGTTGGGGTTTTTTTTGTTTGTTTGTTTGTTTGTTTATTACTGATTATTTAACTGTAGGCTTCTGGCATGGGACCGCTGAGGTGGTTGTTAGCACCGGTACTCTTCCACCGCAGAGAAATAGTCCCCCTAGTGTGCTGTTGTTGAAGGGAGCTCTGCGAGGCTTGCTGAGATTCATCAAGGTAGATCGCATTGAAAAGTTACAAAGCGGCAACTGTAGCATTTTAAGAGGGGCATTTGCAGAAATAACAGGAAAAAATAACAGGTAAAAGCCTAGAGACGCTAAAATCAGTGCACCAATTTCACCATAAATCTTTTCACTATAATTACGACAGATAAAGAACTATTAAGCACTAAAGGAAAGCTCATCAAAGCAGAAGATATTTTGCTAAAAACATTTGAAAAAAGAAAAACAGTGAATATTTGCCTTTATCAGTGTTAAAATTGCACAGTCCTAGCATCCAAACCACCCTCACATATGTTTCTGCATGTCATCATTTCAGCTGCTTCAGTGGGGTTATTGGAAAGAGTAAAAAAGTGATTTGATGCATGCAGTTGGTAAGCATGAACTGAAATTGTACTGTTACGTCGAGATTTCAAGCTAGGTTTCAGTATAGCTCTTTTATTTAAAACACTGATGCTGCTATTTAAGAATCTCAACATTTGAGATTATTTGCAAGTGTTGGATAAGACCACAAAATTTTCCACTTTCCTTTAGAAACCTGGGGACAATTTAGTATCATCAGAGCAAGAACATGTAGAATCAGTGCGAACCTACTAAAAACGCCATTGGCATTAGGGTGTTGTAGCGTGATCCAATGGTTCATTTAAATCCCATTAATTAACCTGTGTCTTGAAGGGCTAATCAAAGAAAGCCAGAGTCTTTTGGCTTAAGCAGACTCTACGGAGGCACCAACCAAACAAGTTATCTGGTCCAAAGACACAAAATTGTCCCCGAGGTCAAATTTCAAAACATCACATTTGTATTTTAAAGCACACTGAGACCAGTGTTAGCCTGGAGTCCAGCACTGGTTTTCATATATTCATCATATATTAGTTTGTAAATTCATTTTCTTGAAAATAGCTATCCAGAGACAGACTTTGTGTGTGGGTTTCATCCCTGCCGTATAACGACAAATTGTAGGTTCGGGAAAAGGAGTTAATGTCAAGAACAGAGATAAATAATGAGTAATAAAAACTGCTTTTTAGATCATACCTTGTGGTTGAGCCTAATCACAAGCCCCAGAACTGGACATAAAAACATTTTATTGGGTTGTTGAATTGAAGAAAATATGATATAGTCAAGAAAGGTTTCCAAATGGCTGGTTAAGATGTCTGATGGACTGCTGCCTTTCTAGTTGTGGTGGTGGATTTCCCTTTCTGCTCTCAACCGTTTGACTTACCCGTGCACAGCTCCATGGGTGCTATCATAACTAATCATCACAAGAGAGGGCTGTGCATAGCTATACCCCTCTGCCCAAGGAAGCAAAGAGCCAGCAAAACCAACAATATTAATACCATGGATTTCCGTACGTAACCAGCAAATCTCTGCAGTTCATACTGTGCATACCTATACCCCTCTGCCCAAGGAAGCGAAGAGCCAGCAAAACCAACAATACTAATACTATGGATTTCTGTACGTAACCAGCAAATCTCTGCAGTTCATAATTTAGGCATCCTCTATTAGGGTGAACCGAAGCAGCTAAGAACACTAATGAAATGCATAAATGGCACGATATTTCAGTCTGACTCTTAACATTTCCATATTTACAGCTGTAAAACTGTCTTATGAAGAGAGGTTCATGGGCACAACTGAAAGAATTACGCCAGCCAGTTTCTCCGCATAGAAAAATCCATAGACTCAGCTAAATTAGGCTAGGGGCTAGGTCCTTGGAGCTCAGTTAACTGCACTATGGAGGTTTTGTGTTGCTGTACGAGGCCAATCCTAGAGGAAAGAAGATCTTTTTCACCTGGCTAGCATATCAGTGATGGCCTAAAGAGCTGCAGAGGTCTCATTGTGCCCACTAGGATCAATCTCACTCTTTTGCTTCGCAAAGTCAGTGTTACTGAGGAACTGCCACCTTATTTTTCAACGAGGTTCCCTTGCTTTAGGTCCTCTGCGTTTTTTTCATAAGCAGCAAGAAACAATCAACTGCCCTCAGCCGTTTTGCAGCTGGTTGGGTTTTTTTCCCTGCATTTTTAAAAATGGAGCAGGCCATTGGCAGCTGCCAGTGGTGGTGGAGAGGATGTGCCCAGCAGAGCAGCTACAGAAAGGAGCTCAGAAGGGATCCATCCTCACTTCCTACAGTGCCAAAACCACTTCAGACCCACCTACTGCACAGTTGCCTGTGTTGCCATTTCTGAATCTCATATGGCTGTTGCCTACAAAACAGTACTGTGGTCATCTAACGTGACCAGCTACACAGTAAAAAAGATGCATTTCACAGAATCACAGAATCTTCTAGGTTGGAAGGGACCTTAAAGATCATCTTGTCCAACCGTCAACCTAACTGACAAAAATAGACACCCGCACAACAAACAAGAAGCATCACCATCACTAAACCATACCTCCCAGCACTACATCAACCTGTCTTTTGAACACCTCCAGGGATGGTGCCTCAACCACCTCCTTGGGCAGCCCATTCCAATGTCTGATAACCGTTTCAGTGAAAAAACTTTTCCTAATATTTTGACCGGCAAGGCGACGACCACACTGATGGTCACAGGGCTTGTGCCACCTCCCAGTTTCATCTCAGTTACCACCTTTTGACCGGCAAGGCGATGACCACACTGACAGTCACAGGGCTTGTACCACCTCCCAGTTTCATCTCAGTTACCACCTCCCTTCCACCAGCACGTGCACAATTCCTCCATTGACTTTGTGTCCTTTCACGAGTGCGTTCCGAAGTGGTTTAAATGGGTTCTCCAAAATTTTGGAGTAGACTGTTTATAGATCTCGCCAGATAAAGTAGGTCATGTGGAAATCCATTTGCCTCTGGTTTGCCTGCCAAGCCACCTCGACAAAGGAAACAGGAGCTGATAGAAGAGAAGATTAAAAATATAAATGGCACTAATTTCTCATGCAAATACCTTAGAAATTCTGGACTCGCATAATAAGACACTGCACGCTACAGCTCCTGACTTTTTATTCTACTTATAGTATGAAAACCTGTGCATTCCTCTGTAGTTTCACATTGCAATCAGCCAGTTGTGGCTCCTCTATGCCCTCTGCTTACATTTGAAAACAAACTTTGTGTTTCATTATCACACAAGAGATTTAACACTCTAATAAAAAACCTAATCAAATAATAAAAAATTAATTTAATAAAAAATCATGCATGTCAAACTGTATCCCAAATCATCTTTAGGTATTTACACAACATGCATGTCAAACTATATCCCAAATCATCTTTAGGTATTTACACAACAACGAATCAGTGCAAAAAGACAGATGCTTTTAAGCTTATAAAAAATGCATTTAGACACTTGTTTTCATCTCAGATATTTCCCTTTTGATTCCAAACTTATTCCCAGGTAAATTTAATCTAGAGAGTTATTTTGGTCAGCTCATGGATTGCATTATCTCCTGTTTCTTTCATTGTAGTTAAATAACTATTATTATTATTTGGAAAAGAGATTGAGGAAAATAATACAAACCAGACATAGTTTAATGAGATGATTGTATGTCCCCACACTTAGGGTTGTTACTGGTTAGTAAGCTACCTCATGTCTCTTTTCTATCACTCCTTCTGATACTGATACTGATAGAGGCAAATAAAGGCAAGGTTGTACTGCAGAACTCATAGGGAAAAGGACCAGTTTTCAGTTCTGCATTGGTGCAATACATTGAGATTTCCTTTGTGATTTTTCTAGAAAACTCTCCTTCTCAGTTCTGGAATGGAAATTCACTAGTAAATGTTTGTCCTCTGGGTTTTTTTTTTTGCCCGGGGATCAGTTGACTACCTGACTTCATGCAAGGGAATTTCCCTTTTCTTTCTAGACTAGGCAAGGAAGAAGGAGCAGGCTGGCTGGTTGGCCAGCCATGCAGAAACTTCCTCAGGTCTATGCTGTTCAAAAATTAATCAGCAAGATTTTCCCTCCGTAAGGACAATACCTTTGCACCTGTCCTCGTGGACTGAAAATGCGTGGGCTTTTTCTACCACAGGAAGCATTTTGCAAGTTCAGCACAATGAAAACTTAATAGTTCAGACATATTTGGTTTGGTCTTGTAATAGGAATAAGAATGAGACCAAGTTTTCAGGCAAAAAAATAATGCATGATCATATGAGAGACCAACGCTATGCATCGGCAAGAAAGCATCACCCAAGCTGTTTGGTTGGGCATGGTTTGTCCTCCAAAACACAAGTTGGAAGATGTATTGAACACCTCCAAGAAGATACATTTATTGCAATGTAGAATACCAGGGAAGTGGGTAAAGGCTAAGAGGCAGAAAATATGAGGACACCTCAGGCTGGTGGTTTCTGTTACAGCATAAAAAAGCAAGCTCTCATCAGAGAATATTTTGGCTAGAGAGCCTTTTCATACAACACAACAGTTTCAATAGTTCAGCTTGCAATGCAAGTATAATAACAAGTTATGTCAACTAGATATCCTGCTTTTTGTGACCTTTCTTTGTTTGAATCTCCATGCTTAAGCAATTCCTTGCGACTGGTATTTTGAAAATAAAGTAGGGAAATCAAAAGATTACCTAGAAGCATCTGAAGAAAGAAGGAAAAATGTGTGAATGCCAATCACGGTTAAGATGTGCTTAGGTGAAGCTTCTGTCTCCCCCTAACAGATTAATCCAAGAACTATGCTGTAGTGCTCCCAAATTTAAATTATTAAAATAATTTAAACCAGAAATTAAAGCCGCCATATCTCTTAGAATATTTTTGATACTCAGTGGGAACATACAGTCAAA
The DNA here is from genome assembly GCF_001431845.1 of Calidris pugnax. NCBI lineage: Eukaryota > Metazoa > Chordata > Aves > Charadriiformes > Scolopacidae > Calidris > Calidris pugnax. The sequence goes on from NW_015090920.1 coordinate 5,705,185, forward strand.
CCCAGGGAAATTAGGCAGTTAGAAAAAAAAGAGGCTTTTGAGGAGCGATCCACCTAATGAACCCACAAAAGGCTCTGAACATTGCAAAGAAAGGACCTACCATCCCTAGACAGAGATGACATCAAGGAAGTGCCTTTCTAACATGTTCTCAGACTTTGATAGGTAAGCTTAGGAAGTGTGGCTTAGATGACTTGGACAGTGAGGTGGACTGAGAACTGGCTGAATGACAGAGCTCAGAGGGTTGTGGTCAGTGGTGCAGAGTCCAGTTGGAGGCCTGTAACCAGTGGTGTTCCTCAGGGGTCAATACCGGGTCCGGTCTTGTTCAATATATTCATCAGTGACATGGATGAGGGGACAGAGTGTACCCTCAGCAAGTTTGTTAATGATACAAAACTGGGAGGGGTGGCTGACACCAGAAAGCTGTGCTGCTGTTCAGTGAGACCTGTACAGGCTACAGAGTTGGGCAGAGAGGAACCTGATGAAATTCAACAAGGGCAAGTGTAGGGTCCTGCACATGGGGAGGAATAACCCCATACACTGCTACAGGTTAGTGGCTGACCTACTGGAAAGCAGCTCTGTAGAGAGAGACCTTGGAGTCCTGGTGGACAACAAGTTGACCATGAGCCAGCAATGTGCCCTTATGGCCAAGAAGGCCAATGGTCTCCTGGGATGCATTAAATGTGGCCAGCAGGTTGAGGAAGGTTGAGGAAGGGTGGGTGTCAAGAGGATGGGATCAAACTCTTCTCAGTGGTGCCTGGTGACAGGACAAGGAGCAATGGGTGCAAGCCACAACACAGGAAATTCCGTCTCAACATGAGGTAAAACCTTATTTTGAGGGTGACACAGCACTGGAACAGGAGGCCCAGAGAGGTATGGAGTCTCCTTCTCTGGAAATATTCAAAGCCTACCTGGATGCATTCCTGTCCAACCTGCTCTGGGTGAACCTGCTTTGGCAGGGGGGTTGGACTAGATGATCTCCAGAGGTCCCTTCCAACCCCTACAATTCTGTGATTCCGTGATAGCTGGTGACACATTAGGGCCTAAACTCACATTGTTTGGGACCTGGTACTTTGCAAAGAAATTATCACCACTACAAATGGTCTTCTCCGCAGAATTCAGGAGGCCTCCATCAGAAATGCTTAGCCTTCTTTCTAAGCAGTTGCTCTTCAGAGAGCCACATTTACTTCTCTTTTATCTTACTGAGAGAATAGCAGATGGAAGCCTTTCACAACACTAAGCTTTTCACATTCTGCTGGAGTAAGGGCAGTTTCAAGGATAGTCCTGACACTTGCCTGCAGCCCTCGGCCAAAGAGGAGTCCCACTACATTAAGCCAATTAGCAGTGTAAGTCATCTGGGCTGGGATTCATCTCACTGTAGTCACGTAAAATGTGGTGCTTTGCATATTCCTTCAGAGTCAGTGGCAAGATGCAGGACACATTCCATCTCTTTCAAAGGCAGATGTCTAAATTGACTAGATGATGACTGTGTTCTTGAAGTGCTTGTTTATCTCCACTGACTACAAGCAAGAGTCTAGACAACTAGCTCAGAGGTAGACATATGAAGTTAGGCAAGATGAAACCTCAGCATGTGAGTGAGAAAAGCCAGCATGTTCTTGGAGGTGAATGCCAGTCCTGAATGGGATTGATTGATTTATTTATTTCAGTTGAGTGTTTTTGAGAATTTTTTAAATCCTCAGCCTATATTAATAGCAGGGATGGAAGGTCTAATGAATTTACAAATTGGATTAAAAGGTCTGAAAGCCAGAGCCAAACACTTTGCACTGAAGCCAGGACAGTCTTCTCCAGCAAGAGCATATAGGAGAGGCGTAGTCTTTCTGTAGTCATTTATAAAACCTTTAGTGCTTTGGCTTGAGACCCCCAGAGGCTGAAGCTAAGGAGATTTAAATGTGTTTCTACCATTATTATTATTTTATCAATCTCTACTTTAATATCTAAGATCACTGTATCATTGAAAAACCCCAAAGTACAAAGTAGGAAGGTGGATTTTTTTCTTTGCAAGACTGTAATTATTTTTTTTTTATTTTTATTTTAAGAGTTGTCACACTGGACTCTGACTTCATCACAAGAATCTTTGCCCTAGATCTGAACCCTTTCGGGCTCAATCTGATCTTTTCTGGCAAGAATTATTATCTCATCAGGAGTGCACCGTAGTGGAGTAAAGCAGACTGTCACATCTAAGGGAGTAGAACAGAAGATACTGCCTGAGCTTCAATTATCTCTTCCAAACGTTTCTGTACTCCTCACATCAGAAAGAAAAAATCAGGTTGGAGCTGGCAGATTACAGAACGTGTAGTGCCACTGTCAGGGCAAGAGAAAGACGTGGCCCTGAGGTCACACAGTGTCTGAGACAATGTAAAAACACCTAAGAGAAACAGGGTGGCAGGAGGACAGTGGAGTCACAGCAGCTTTTTTGGGATGTCTCGGGCCAACTCCAGAAAAAAGGGGAGGAAGGGACAACTACACTTAGTTTTACAAGTAGCATCCATGATCAGGTTCACTATTTAGGGAGACATTTTTTCTCTCTTGCATTATTTCCAGTACTTCTGGAGGACAATCGGAGTTGTCAGTAATATGCAATGAGATTGATCTGAGAGAGAGTGGAGAGAAAAGTTTGAGAATGGTGTGGACTAATTGTTTCCAACACTGCAAAATTTGGATGAAATCTAAAGAGCTCAGTAAAAGTCACTACGAAAAAAACCTCTTTCCTTCTTCTCCTCACCACAAAATGATGCCTCTTTGACATTTTTCATGGAGCTGGTGTGTTAAGAGGCCTTGTTCCTTTTGCAGCTCCTCAGTCATGTCACAAAAACGCGACACTCTCCTTGCTTCTTCCAGGCACAAACAAACATTTTCATTAAAAAAAAAAAAATCAAAGGATGGGAAAAATATTTCTAAATTACAGGTGACTAGATAAAATGCCCTACTTGTATTCAAAAGCAAAAATTTAAGTTTCCTAAAAATTGCCATATATTCTCTCCTATCTCTGTCCCTCCATGTGCCACAGTCTCCTTGAGGGTAACAACATCCCAGTTCACTGATTAGGCCATCACCTTGTCCATAAGGTCATAAAACCGTTGCTTACTTGATCAGCCACACAACTCCAATATTGATATGTCAATAGTCACCACAAACAATTCCCCAGCAAGCCACAGTTTGCAAAAAACATGAATTAAGCCATTCACAGGAAACTTATGATCAGCTGAAAGAGTTACATTTGACCCCAAAATAAATATTTTCCACTTATTGATTTGTCTACCTCTACTGGACACTTTTACATCATATTGTAAAGGATTTAATGTCACCACTTTTTCTAGAGTATTAATCTTGTGCTCAACGGGAAGCTGTCCATATTTACTGTGGGCTTTCACAGACTGATAGCTCTTGATGGTTTTTGAGATGTAAGCCTTCAGCAAAGGATTGGGTATTTCAGGAATGAAATATTTATTTTTATAGACTCATGTTTTATGGCGTAGCTATTATGGCATGATCTTGGATGGGTTGCTTCATTTGCTGCGAGCTGAAATCTGTTCCAGAACAGTAACTGTTGGAGGCAGACAGGCAGGCACAGGCTTTCCTGCCATACAGTATCTGTTACACAAATACTATAGGAGAAAGGCACTATAGAGAGAAATACTATAGGAGGTTCATCGTAGGGCCATTGGTATAGGCCTCAGGTATCACTCAGGTCTTTCATCACATGCACCAAATATTTCACAAAGTGTGTCTCTGGTGCTTTTTCTTCCTGAGGAAAAATTAAAACTTTTAGAGTTTGGATGTTAAAAAAGCAATTAAAATCGTAATTTTGCTAGGTAGCAATGAAGTTTGTGTGTTTTTTTAAGGGTAGCACCTATTAGCATTCCCTTTAAAAATGATAATTTTTTTAATGCTGCTTCTTTCCAGTGTTTTTAGATTGCTTGAAACCTTCCTTCGGGTACTCCAGTTCCTCTGGAAGCTGGGTAGAGTGGCAGTGCTTCCTTTTTATGTGGAAGAAATCAGCGATCCAAACAAAATCCACATGGAAAACAGAGAGAAGGACGCAAGCAGAAAAACCTGGGGTAACCTGTGGTTAACTCACCTCCTCAGCATGTGGGAAGTCGAGGGGGCAAGGAGGACTGCTGGGACCTGATCAAAATGGTCCAAGCCAGCAGCTGAAGAGTGGCCTGGGGAAAACTGGTGTTTTTAGCCAGACTCACAGCAAATCAACCCTTCCCGTGCCAGGTTCTACACCGCTCACAGAGACAGTCAGCAAATAAAAGCAGACACCGCAGCCAGGCATTACTGAATTACTTCTTTGGTTCAATCACAACTTTTCCTCCAATGTGCTGCTGCTCAAGGCAGCAAGGAGAAGGAAGAAACAGCCCCTTTAGAGCTAACAGAAATTCCTTCTTCAAGGAGAAGGAAGAAATAGCTTTTTTTGACACATTATCTCCCCAAAAAGGAGAAGCTTACCCATAAAGGAGAACAGCTCACCCACAAGCCCATATGGGGCACGTTGCACTGAACACAAAGATTTAAGACCTGCACTGCACTGCAACTCTGCCCAATAGGTAACTTCACAACGACATACACAGACAGTGTGTGTGTTTGTCCGACAAGCACTGACTTTTCTTTTTTTTTCTTCAAAAAGTGCGTTGCTGAAGAAAACTCACTGTTACGTTTTCTGCTTCTTAATATGTCTAATGTTTTAATTTCCTTCTTAATATTTCTCAAGTGTGATTTTTCTCCATAGAGGCGGCACAAGGCTTTTCAGTAACGTAGGCGAAGCCAAGTTTTGCCTTCCCACACATGAGAGCAAAAATGACTTAGACTGTCTTTGTCCTCGGGAGCAGCAACCTCCAATTTAGCAGGAAAGTTGGACTGCGTGCCCAGAACAAGGACGAGTGGCTGGGAAGGCTCAGTGGGAAGATTCAGGAGGTTGAGAAACACTGTTCTGAAGGGGAAGTGACACTGCCCTCTCTTCTCTGGCTAAGAACTTCTTCCATCTCATGGGAGGGACTGAAACCCAAGGTAGAGGTCGGAGGAAACAAAACCCCCCTTCACTCATCAGGCCATCACCTTGTCCACAAAGTCTAGGTCGTCCAGCATGGTAAGAAGTAAAACTGTTGCTTACTTGGTCAGCCACGGGATTCCAGCATTGAGTGTTGGAGAGGGTGTGTGACAGGGTGCTCACGACCCTGTCAAGAGGTGTGAAATGAAATGCAGCACCTCAGCTCGCTCCCCTCCAGAGAAGAAGAGAGAAGTTTCACTCTTCACACAACTTCCCTCTCTTGCTGTGGGAAAGGGGTGTTGTGAGACGCGGGAGGACGGCGGGAGATGGGGGGCTGGGGGGAGTCTGGGCAGGCACGTAGGGTTAGCCAAGAAGTGTAAAAAGAGGCAGTGGGCACACAGAGATGGAGGGCAGTGACCCATGTCTGGGGAGGAGGGACTCTTGATCAGGGAGCGCAGCAATAGGACGAAGGGTAATGCTTTTGAACTGGAAGAGGGGAGATTTAGATTAGATATTAGGAAGAAATTCTTTCCTGTGAGGGTGGTGAGACACTGGAACAGGTTGCCCAGAGAAGATGTGGATGCCACATCCCTGGAGGGGTTCAAAGCCAAACTGGATGGGGCTTTGAGCAATCTGGTCTAGTGGGAGGTGTCCCTGCTCCCATGGGGCAGGGGGGTTGGAACTAGATGATCTTTAAGGTCCCTTCCGACCCTAACCATTCTATAATTCTATGATCTAGTGCCATCCTGTTGTCACAGAATCACAGAATCTTCTAAGTTGGAAGGGACCTTAAAGATATCTTGTCCAACTGTCTTGTCCCAGGCAGCTGCCCATGCGCAGTCAGCTCGCTCTCTGAAAGCTGTCCTGCCCCTCACATTTTAACATATTGTGAGCCTTTCTGTGAGACTAACATGTCATAGATCTATGTCTGATCTGTAATACTGCACTCATCTAGTATGCAACACTTCAGTCACGTAGCAGGAAGATCTGAGTTTGCAACACTAAATTCTGTGCTAATCCTCGGCCTCCCACAGACAGTAAATTAGAAATAATCAGGTGCTGTGATCAAAAAGGTGGGCAGCCTGAGACTTCCTTCTGCGAGCAGCTAGGGCAGTGAGAGAGGACAGGGAACACAAAATAACACTGCAAGCTTTTGGACAGCTACAGACTTCAAGAGAATGCAAAAATTCTCCTTTGTTATTTGTTTGGCGGTGAGCCCATGACTTTTGCTCCACGGTACCAAGACTCTTCCAGGAAATGAGCAGGTTTGGTGTGCCTTTCCCAGCACTCCCAGTGTCCCTTCCTGGTGCCCTGTTGGGTGGTGGTGCCTTGCCAGGTGCAATCCTACCTTTTTTTTCTCTTCCCAGCACAGCTCTTGGTGAGTTTACAGTAGTAAAAACTGAGGTGCTTAATGCCATTTGAGAAGTGCCCAACACACCTAATTGAGCAAAGCCAGATAAAGTAATACTGATAATAAGTTAAAGTCTAATTTGTTACACGCATGTGCAGGCTTGATAAAGACCTATCCAGGACCTAACCAAAGGTTAAAAGTGAATTGAAATCACTTCACATGATAAGGTGAGGAGACGTGTCATAACCTCAGCTGTATTTTATGACCTTGATCACTTTTATGTCCATCAGTGATTATACATCTCCATCTCTGTGGAGGAATTGGGCTCTTTGCTGCAAAACAGCAAAATTTGCACTACCACATTTTGCTGAATAAAAGTTTCCCTTTCAAGAAGAGGTTGTTCTGTTCTGGATATCCAGTTAATTTCTTCCCGTGTAACACAGTATCTTGGTTCAATGTAGCACATTCTTCCCTCTGAAAATGATCTAGCTTCTACACTAAAGTTTTCTGGCTGAAAACTGAAAAGCATACACACTGTATGCAGTTCATATTTTCTTACTAATCTATAATTACAGGCTCTCATAAAACACGTTTATGAAATGTGAACTGTTCCTGACTAGTGATATCAAAGTTGTTGCAACGGCTTATTTCCATTAGTTGCAACATCCTGTAATCTTAATAAGAACACAGTGACTTAAATATCTAATAAAAACAGAGCATGAAAGCATGAAAGAAACCAATTTGAGAGTCTATTGATATTAATGGGAACAGTGATTTTGCTTGAATTTCATTCTGTAGTAATCTAGGTACACCATTCACAAAACCAAATTGCAGGCAAGTAAGGAAGATGAATTTACTATAGGACAAGTGGATAATGTTATTAGTCAAGCAAAGGCAAGGTAAAAACCAAAAATGAAAAGTAAGGACGGAGGAGAGTAAGTAGAGCTGTAGGCTGAAGGAGAGTGCAGTGCTTATATTGCCCTTAGGTTTTTTTGGTCTTAGATGGTAAATTTTTTGAGGTGTCTTTCTGCCCTGTGTTGAGATCTAACTCCAGGATTTTTTTAGGCTTTAAAGCCAGTTTCATTCCTCCCAGAGGGACAGGAATAAAGAGCTGTAGGGGCGAGTCCTGGGGGCTTGTACTCGCTTCCCCCCCTGGCAGGGGACCGTGTCAGAGGCTTTTCTGCTTCAACTTCTCTCTGACTCCCAGCAGGAATTTAGTGTGACAGCAGTGCTCATTATGGTGTTACAGAGATCTGGTGCAGAGAAAATACGCCATAAAACAGTGTCTGTTTTGCATCCAGCCCAGCCTCTTGCCATAAGCAACTGCCAAGTCGTCCCATGCCTGCTCTCACACCACCCATGTTTGTCCAGCTCAGCAGAGAGTCAGCCCTTGCTGCTCCAAGCGTGCGAAAAAACAACCAGTAACAACGTGGCCTCTCATTTTGAAACGCTTAGAATAGCAATGTTTTGGGGAAAACCTCAGGCGATGTGTAAAAATAAGACCTAGTGCTACAGGTCGGCTTCGGCTTTCAGAGTGCTATTGAATCTTGTATTTGACCTTTCCAAACCTTACGAAATATTTACTCCAGCACACAGATACTGCTCTGTCACACTTCCCCCCGGATGGGAAGGTGAGCTATTTTGGGGGAGGACGCTGTGCTTTGCAGGGAAGGGGCACTGAATACGTGTGTAACAAACAGCATGCACACAGGCCCAGTTGTACCAGTGGCAGATGCTGACCCCTGCCAGCTTTGCATTCAAACAAGCAAACAAAAGAGATACACTTGCAAATACACATATTTATCCTGCTTAACACACTGTGAAAACCCCACATGCAAGAGGACACGATGGTTATGAAGGCAAACCACTAAAAAGTTGATGTGCAACAATAAATCTGCTCCTTACGTCTGTACTGCTGCTTCTGCACAGCCCCTGCCAAAATCTCAGCATTAAAAAAAAATATTAAAAAATCCTACAAGTTGCTGAAGCTTGTGGGAATTGAAGTGATTTTGCGCTATACTAAACTGAGAGAGGAACGTGCGTGACATGTTCTTCAAAGCTGCATAAAAACAAAGTGTAAATTTAAATTAGAGACCGTATCACGGTGCAAAGTTAGTATTTGGCCTAAACAAGCCATAACTCAGCGTTTAAAAAGTGCAATACCCTAAGTTTTTTTCTGAGGGAAAACAGCAAAAGGAGAAACAGGCTGCGGTTGCTGTTTCCCAGTCAAAGTGCCCAGACAGCAGCAGAGACGAGGAAGTGAAATCGCTTTGGGTAGGTGGATCATACATTAAAAACATTGTAGAACGTGGTGGAAACGTCTCAGATGGCAGCCATCCACTTGGACTCCTCGTTGCTGCAGGCTCTACCTGAGTCTATTCTGAGGACGTAGACAGACTCTGCACAAGCCTCGTCCTACTGCTTTTTATGGGGCTGCATTTCATCCCAGTTGCATAACTGTCAACAGCTGCAGCCCATAATAAATGCCGTGTATGACAGTTGTTAAATGGGCTTTTCTCCCTCGCTGGGGTGTAACGGGCACGGAAAAGGTGGAGAGCACAGTGACTGGGAAGCAGCAAGTGAGCACGTCACGCTTCGGTCGCCCCGTGTGTCTTTTCTATGTAAGGTGAAAATGCTTTTCGCTTCAAGGCGGCGCACACACGCTGACAGGAATTCGGGTTTAAACACCAGATGCCATTGGTAAGAGGCCACAGACACAACCCCAGGCTCGCGCCGCGGTGTGATCTCGCTTTTTGGAATTTGTGACCTTCAGCTCCAGAAACGTGGACTTGGTAAGATAAGCAGAGCAGCTCTCCCAGCTTACCCGTCGATAGGGCACTGATAAACACTCAGCAGCCTGGCATTCCTTCCTGCAGAGCGCAGGGCTGTGCACACACATGACATAATTACAGCGCAACTGCTTACACCGGTAGTTGTCGTACACCATAGAATCACAGAATCATTTAGGTTGGAAGAGACCCTTGGGATCATCGAGTCCAACCATCTACCCTACTCTACAAAGTCCTCCCCTACACCATGTCCCTTAGCACTGCATCTAAACGGCCCTTAAACACAGCCAGGGATGGTGACTCCACCACCTCCCTGGGCAGCCTGTTCCAATGCCCGACCACTCTTTCGGTGAAAAATTCTTCCCTAATGTTCAATCTAAACCTACCATCACCAAGCGAGGCAGATCTCCCTCCTCGGGAAAGCCCATATGTCATGGGAATTGGCAACATAACTTTGGCAAAACAACCCAGTTTAGAAGGTCAGCAGCTTTCTAAGAGACCCAGTAAAGAGAATATCGCTTTGAGTTTTAAATCATTGCAATTATATGGAACAGCACCGAGGTGCGTGTGTGAGTGTATCCATAACAACATTCCCGTAATCTTCCAGACCATTACAGAAGGAGCTTTGCCCTCCATAATCTCCTGGGCGCAAAAGCATTTTCAATATCCGCCGATATAATGAGCTTAAAAGACTAAAATAATCAATAGCCTTTATTTATGGTTTTCTCATAGAGTGAAACAATTAATAAAGGTCTGCAAAGCCTTTGTGGGTGTGTTGTTACCGACATCCAGAGCTGCTACTGCTGATGCAGCAGTGCTACTTGGGTGGGGAGGAAGCCTATACCCCATAATGATGTCTCCTCAGTGGTGGGGAATATACCATAGGGTAATCAAAACTGTCAGTGTGCACGATATCAAACGATGCTGAAATGGTTAAGTGCTAGTACGACTGTGGCATGTCAGTACTAGCAGTAGTAGCTTTGTGCATTGTTCTGCGTTGCTTTTTTTATAAATACTTCTTTACAGGAGTAAGGCAGTGGTAACCACTTATCTTCGTGGAGTCCCCTTCTCTGGAGATCTTCAAGACCCACCTGGATGCAGTCCTGAGTGATGTGCTCTAGGCGTTCCTGCTTTGGCAGGGGGGTTGGACCAGATGATCTCTAGAGGTCCCTTCCAACTCTGACAATTCCGTGATTCTCTGCTCATATATGTGAACAGAGGGCATTCTGCCATTGCATCCACATTTCAGAACTCCTCCCTCTGTTTCACTGAATGCCCTGCACCCTGTAGTCTACTGTGGCATATAGGACCTAGGAGGCAAGTTGATAAAAGAAGAGGCTGGCCTGCGACACAGAGCTGTCTTCTGCAGAGGCTGTGGGGAGCTGGAGGTGCTCCAGGGCAGCTTTGTGCCACAGCTTTCACTGTGGGGTGAAGTTACCCAGGATGGATCCATCAGACCTAATGAGAACAAGAAGCAAAGACAGACAGTCCCTCACACAGACTTTGAACCCTGCTGATCCCATGTCATCCTAGTTGTACCATAAGCCTTAATGATACTGTAATGGCTTTTGATTTAGTATCATGACAGACTCAGATGTCTATCATCTCTAATCTTCCCAAACAGTAAGCTGAGCCTGAAGCGCTGCTCAAGATTATCTCATTAGCTGTAATCTTTCTCTAAAGCTAGTAGCAAGCTGTATCATATGCCATGTAATAAGTAATTCTACCACAGTATGTTATAGAGTGCTTATGGACTGAGGCTCATACCAACTTTAAGTTGCATCAGCTCTTCTTTCCAGGAAAGAACATCTTTGCTTTGGATGAATAACCGTAACACTTTGTAGCTGTCTTTCTATAAAAAGTTAACATTTGTTAATCAGACACTGTTTCACCAGCAGAAGGCTTGAAAATTAATACCCTTACTACCACTGATTGCACAGACTTGGGTGTGCACCTTGACAATGTATTTACACACAGTGGAAACCCCTGTTGCTGGAGGGTCTCACAGGAGAAGGCTGAAATTTGGGGAAAACGCCAAAGGAGAAACATCTTTTTGAGGAATGGGACAGCTCTAGGAAGCTGCAAATGTGTCCTGTGAGCTCCAGAGTGGACAAAGCGTGCTGGAAACGCAGGAACATCCAGTGGCCAAGATTTCCAGGGCAAAAGGAGGATTCTGTTGCACCTTCCCTTGGCTCTAGCTACTCCCTCCACTTGCAAGGGGGCAGGAGCAGGGCGAGGAACAGCAATCTGACTCAGCTGCTGCTGAAGGAGCTGCCTCCACCCGCAGGCAAAATTGTACCTGGTGTTACACTGATGGAGTGGCACTCAAGTCAATTTGGACTCTCTGTCTAGACTCACTATTTAGACCACTGTGATTCATTGTCATTTGAACCGCAGGTAGCTCGGCGATGCCCTAGTTAGGGATGTGACAAAGCTTCTAGGCATAGGAATAATGCGAACAGCAATAACACCTGCTGGACTAAAGTAGCATTCAGTTCTTCCCCTGCAAATTACATATATTTCATCTTTTAGCTCCACCACGTTGAGCAATATGCTGTACATCAAGATCCAAGCTGCATCGTCCAGACATGTCCTCTCTTGATATTCGTACCAGTCTTAAGAGTGTGACAGCTGAGGCTTCAACAACAAAGAGAATGACAGCCGTAACTAAGAACAACATTGTATAATTGCACTTGGCTTGCTAACAACGTGCGGGTTGTCTGTGTATGCAGGGGTTTCCATCACCCAGCTCCTATCACACAGCTTGATCGCATCCCAAATCCGTTTGAGGGCAAGGCTGTGTTGTGCATTCGGGGCTGCACAGAAGCCACATCACACTCCGAACGTACCTGTTGGTGTACCTCCCTTCAACAGACACAAAACACTAAGTGCTGTGTCCATGAAATGGATGCTTTGCTCTCTGCTAAGATGGATTGGCTCTTTTTTTTCCCCTCATTCAAGCAATCTGTTCTTTCACGTGAAATAAATCAGGATTGAGCTTTTTGGAGTTGACTTAAAATAGCAAAAATCCAACCTCACATGAATTTTCCAATGATAATCACTTCACGTCACTAATGAATAAGCACTTCTATACCATTTTGGAGAGCTGCCACCATTAGGAAGTTCTGCCTTCTTCAGAAGGAAGACTATTCACTAGGAAGGGAAAGGTCAAAGGCAATTATTTTGTCTAAACGATCGTGACTATTTCTTTTGACAAGCACTATAACAATTTCTGGCATAGTCCTTGAACTGAATGAAAACCTAGCTTGAACAGCCTTATCATTGAATGTTTGGAGTGTAGTTTTCTATCCTAAGTTTTTATTTTAGACTAGCATTGGAAATGAAAAAATAATGCTGTCTTGTTTCTTCCCGAAATGTACTAACCAGTGTCTCAGGGTTTCCAAGTTCCTTTCTTCTCTTATTACTGTCTTGGAGAAAGGTTTGGAAGAGCTTGTTTACTGGGAGGGGGAGAATCTTTTTCAGGCCCTTCTAACAAAGAAATTCCTGGCTAGTACAACAACGCAAAGCAATTAGCAAGTGTTCATAATGGAAGATCATCTGAGACTGTCTCAGACCACCTGTATTAGAGACCTTACTAGCAGTAATACAGAATCACAGAATTGTCAGCAGTAATACGGAAACCTCTAGAGATCATCTAAGCCCAACTCCCCTGCTAAAGCAGGGTTGACCAGAGCACATCCCTCAGGACGGCATCCAGGTGAGTCTTGAAGATCTCCAGAGAAGGGGACTCCACGACCTCCCTGGGCAGCCTCTGCCAGGGCTCTGCCACCCTCACCGTGAAGAAGTACATTTAGGAATTTCATAAATCTATATGCATCTGAAACACATAATTGAAGAAGTAACAATCCCTATTCATGCTACCTGCTTCTCGCTTCCAAAACTGGATAGTGGTAAGCTTTGTATGAGCTTTTTAGGTATATTCTCCATATATATATATCTCCCATATATATATATTCACAAATATATTTATATATACTGAAATACAACGGACTGTCTCCCCATTCAACCTGGGGAACAGGAGCAGATCACTCTACTTCCTACCTCTAAGCTAACTTGAAGCCCAGCTGCATTTATACCGAGCAGCCCCAGGCCTGTCCTGTGCATCTCTGCAGCCTGTTGTCATGCATCACTGCAGCCTGTCCCCATGCATCGCACATTTAGGAATTTCATAAATCTATATGCATCTGAAACACATAATTGAAGAAGTAACAATCCCTATTCATGCTACCTGCTTCTCGCTTCCAAAACTGGATAGTGGTAAGCTTTGTATGAGCTTTTTAGGTATATTCTCCATATATATATATCTCCCATATATATATATTCACAAATATATTTATATATACTGAAATACAACGGACTGTCTCCCCATTCAACCTGGGGAACAGGAGCAGATCACTCTACTTCCTACCTCTAAGCTAACTTGAAGCCCAGCTGCATTTATACCGAGCAGCCCCAGGCCTGTCCTGTGCATCTCTGCAGCCTGTTGTCATGCATCACTGCAGCCTGTCCCCATGCATCGCTGCAGCCTGTCCCGTGCATCACTGCAGCCTGTCCCATGCATCACTGCAGTCTGCAAGCGATGGCAGCGACAGGCAGCACTGTTGCAAAGAAAAATCTCAGCAGAAAATGCTTTAATTGCAATAATGATAGTTTTTTCCAGCCAAACAACCCGAGATCCTGTGGAGTGATCACACAACTCTCTCAGGAACAGTTTCCTTTTTCCTGAAGTTTTTTTCATTTCTCTCATCATCTATTTACACACAGATGCTGTGCTATAAGAAGGCATGGGAGGAAGATAACTTCCACTCACTTGTACGTTAGACAAAACCCGGAGCTGTAGCTTGCAACAATGCATCGCCTGTAACTCTCCTTTTGGGGTATGATAAACTTTTTAATTCCTGTTTCTTGACAAGAGGTGGGAAGAAGCAGTACAGATTCTGCTGTAGGAAGAGCTGCAAAGCAACTAACTACTTTGGTATTTGCCTCCCACCCTCCTCCTTCTGCTCAGCATCCCCATCCCCTGCGAAGGTGTACCTAACGACAATAGTAGTAATAATAACTACAACAACAGATAGAAACTCCTTCACACACAATCCTGTGAAACGATATAAAGCAAGCCAAAGCTTTATAGGACAGAACAAACCCAAGGACAGAATAAAAAGCAGATGGGAATGTGGTTAATGGAGAGGAATATGGTTCCTGCTACGGGAAGGCAGCCTTGCTAAATTTTTGATCAAATATATCTGCACTTTCAACAGAAACCAAAGTGAGGGTGTGAACCCTGAGGCGATGCCTTCATATGAAAACAGATTTTGCTTAGGTAGTTCCCACAGGCTAAATATGCTGACCACTCATAATCCTTTGCAGTTGCTTCTGCACCTCTGATGTTGTCGCCTGTAAGAAATGTTTGTAATAACATATTTGATAGTTTTAATTTAGGAAACAATAAATCATGTCATAGGACTCTGAATTCACACACATAGGGAAGGAATGACTTTCCTGGGACAGGATTATTTTCTATTTGTTTCCCTGCACATGCAAATCTGGCCAGTTCCAGTAATGAGCATGGAGCTGAAAACCAGTCTTTGTTGCCTAATCTCATACTCTGTGTTCCTGTACAGCCTGTGCCTCCAGAGACGTGTCAATATGGGGACATCTGAGAAGCCCAGCTTCCACCCTTCTCTTAAAAGCTCTGAGATTTCCTGGGTGCAGACAAAAGTTTGGAAAGATGAACCCTAAGTCCCACGTGAATCTACAATTTATCATTCAATCAATCTCACGATTTTGGAATACTTCAAGTTAGCAAAACTATTTTCCCACCTGTTTCTTTGCCTCCTTTTTCATAGCAGGGAGGAAAGGAGGAAAGGGAGGAAAGCAGAGGGTGAAATTTTATTTTACTTCTGTGTGAGCTGTGTGAGGAGAAAGGCTGGTAACTTAGATTCCTTCCTCCTCATTGCCCTCACACACATAAGGGCCAGGCTCAGTTTGGCTCCTAAGACAGAACAAATCGTGGTAACAATTTACTGAAAAACATGATGAAATAAGATCCTTAAAGCTGACAGTCCCTGGTGTTCGGAATGAATTAAAATATGTTTTAATTCATGCAACAGCATGAACTACACTGCTCTCCCTTCCTCAAAATTGCAAAAATAATAGGAGAGAGCTTCCCGTCAGCCAGAGCAAAAGATACTTTATGCCTTTGGACCTCAGTTCCAGGCACCGGCACATTCCAGATTCTACTGTTTTTTTGGCCCACATTACATGGACTCTTTATTGCTTGAGTTAATCTACTGGCTGGATTAAATTCTTGTTTTTAAATATGAGAGCAAAACGGACAAAGAGAAATCCAAAAAGAAATTAAGCAAAACATGACACGGAGGTGAAATCTTGTTTTCCACATATAGGGCCAAATGTGAAGTCAGTGGAGTAAGTTTGACCGTACAGTGGTGGAGCTGAAGGCAGGATTTGGCCCTTGAAGCCGTGGATTACTAGGTTTGGAAGAGAATGCTGGTTGTTCCATTGCAGCTTGGCTCTGACAAAACATGACTTCTGGACATAGTCCCAACAAGACGGGAATTATTTCAAACAATAATAATTTTGTTTGCATAACATAGGATTTCACTCAGTTATAAATACATCTTTCAAATTAAATTTCCCTTGAAAAACAATGATTTAAGGAACAATGTGGTTAGTTAAACTCAGGGTATTCTCAGTGAAATCTAGAACTGGGGGTGGGGGCTGTTGGAAGCCCTAACCACTGCTTAGTTTTTGCCATGACCACAAGAATAGGATGTTCAATCTCAGGCAGAGAGTAAGTTGGCCTCATGGTTTCCTTTGCCTTTCCTGTAACAAGACAAAAAATTCACAGGCAGCAATGGCACAGGATTTTTTTTTTTTTCTCTTTCCTCTTTCCCCGCTCAGTGAGGACAGGCAAACCATGGCTGTCAAAACACTTCAGCTGTGGACCACACACAGGCTGAGGTTAACGCTATTATTGCTCCTTTGTCAGGCCTTTTTTGTCTGCTCTGCCAAATGAATTGCTTGTTTCTTTATTAAATAGGATTCTTTTCCAGTAGCTGTCTCCCTTAACCTCAAAATAAACCCTTTCCCCAGAAGAGAAAGATCAGCTGTGTACTGTTGTCCCCTTGGTGAAACGGCAGAGACAACATTTCACCAAGGGGAGTTATGGAGTGTTCTCTGAACCCCTTACAGAAAAGGCAAAGCAAACAAAAACTAAACATATTTTTCCTCTCATTTTGGGGCTGAAGAGTAAGTATAGGGTACCCAGGTTGAACTCTGGTTACTCCAACTTTTTTACCTCATTTCAAAGACAACTGATGCTTCAGAAAGTAAAACTCAACTTAAAATAAAACTTTGTTACAAAATAATAATTTCCTCTTAAATTAATACCTATCTATGAGATATAAGAAACTCTATCTAGAAAGTCTTTCTGCTTTCTGGGATTTTTCAAGGAATGAGCAGGATTGTTATCTAAAAGAAAGATTTCTGCCAATGCATTCAGAGTAGCTATCACTTAATGTATCTTTGGTCATTGTCAGCATTTCAAAAGCTTCAGAAGGCCCCCTAAAATATCTACAGGACTATCATTATCTTCCCTCATTCAGTTTTCAGGCTCACTAACTCATGTATTCACATTGACTCTCCTCATTTTCCTCAGGCTATGAAAAGAAGTTCTGGATCCAGGGGTCCAACTTTCTCTTTTTATTCTCTGTACAGTAAATTTCTTTCTGGTGCAGCCTTTTTTAACCCTTCCCTTTGCCTTCCTCCTTTCTCTCGCCAGTTTTGTTTTCCTAATTGCATATTAATGCCTCACCTGTTCATTTCCCCCAGTAAGTATTTGATCTCACCTTCACTCTCTCTGCCGTTTGCCCTCACAATCAGCCAGGGATTAACTTTGTGCCTCCACATCACGTAGCATTCCTGGCTATGCCATTCCTTCCACTTAGGGAACTTAGGGACTCCCATTTGCCCTCATGCTGGGAGCAGAGCACCCTCCAGAATGGTGTGATAGGACTTGGTGTGAGCCACAGGGCTAGTGGACACCAGGTATCACCCCTTCTCTGTCCCTACGCTCAGTAGCTCTGCCCAGGATGAGTGAGGCTACTAAATGCACAGTCTTGATCTAATCAGATGAAGATCTGATTTCTTCTTTGCTGGACTGGCAGGTGACAGGTAAATCTTTCCTTTCAGGCTCGCTCAAGGATGTGGGAAATATTTAGATTTCTCCCATCTGGGATTTGTACTATGCGAAAAAGATAATTTCTTATTTTTCAGAGGGTATGCCATCTGGAAGCACGGTGTACTCCCAAGACAGGCTGGTTTTGTAGGGTTTTGGGTTTTTTTGCCTGGAAGGACAACAATGAACATGCCAAATTTGGTTGGAAATGCTCTGATCAAATCCAAACTAAGTCAATTTCTTTACTTATTCTGGTTAATTACGCTGTGCTTTGAAGCCTGCCCTGTTCTGGGAAGAGGGGAAGCAAAGGCAGCTCCGAAGTGAAGCTGCTGGCTCTACAGCACAGGAAGGGTCACCCTCCCTGGTCCACACTCTTCTTACTCCTCTACCTCTTCTTGTGCTGCCTGTGCTCCTCACAGCTTTTCTTGGCTGCACTGATCTTGGGGAGGGCAGAGAGACTCAGCCCCTGGTTCCACAGGATGGAGATGGGCAATTTAGCATCTCTACCCTTGCATCAGGGCAAAGGCAGCTTTCTAGGCTGACCCAGGAGGGAACAGCAGGGGAAGTTCACATCTCTGCTTCTTCTCTGGAGCAAGCAGACATACAAGGGGCCTACAGAGACAGAATTTCTTGGCCCACCTTAAACTGAGGTCACTCAGCACCTTGTACTAGAAACCCCATGAAATTAGCCAAGTAGACATATTTGTGATAACTTTGAGTAATGGTTCAAAGTATACATCATTTCAGATGAGATCTGTCTTTAAATAGTAAACGTCAGTATAAAGCATATCAAAGAATCATAGAATCATAGAATTTTACTAAAGCTGTTAGAAGCTGGCATCTACTTTTTGCACACTATTTTAAAATTATTTTTCCGGAGAAAAAATTAACAGGAAATGTGGTTTTATACCGTTAAAGCTTCCCAAGAGAGTGGTCAAATCAGCTGGCTATCACATTGAGACTATCTCAAGTAGCATCCAGCAGAAGAGTATCTAATAGAATCACCCCTTCTCTCTCTTGATGAAGTACATATCACTGAAGGAAAGGTAACTTACACAGTGGAATCTACAAACTCCTTTTTTTTTTTTTCCAGTGGGACAAAATAAACCAAATCACACGCCCCTGAACGAAATAATCAATGTGTATCACTGGGTCATTTTTCCCCTGGAACACAGATGCACGTCAGATTGCACTGTGGAAGGCACACAGCAAGGCTGTGTTACCATAGATCTGAACCAAACACATGGGGCAGGAAAACGTAGTGAGATCTGCACTGAAATATGGACTGTTTTGAACTTGTGCAAACAAATAGTCAATGTCATGATATCCAATATGGAATTTCTGTGTGAGGGAAGCTTACTATCTATCATTGATTCATAGAATGGTTTAGGTTGGAAGGGACCTTGAAGATCATCTAGTTCCAACCCCCTTGCCATGACCAGGGACACCCCCCTCTAGACCAGGACGCTCAAAGCCCCATCCAGTTTGACTTTCAACACTTCCAGGGATGGGGCATCTACAGCTTCTATGGGAAACCTGTCCCAGTGTCTCACCACTCTCACAGTAAAGAATTTCTTCCTGATACCTAATCTAAATCTCCCCTCTTTCAGTTTAAAACCGTTACCCCGTGTCCTATTACTATATGCCCTTGTAGGAAGTCCCTTTCCATCTCTCCTGTAGGCTCCCTTCAGATACTGGAAAGCTGCTATAAGGTCTCCCTGGAACCTACTCTTCTCCAGGCTGAACAACCTCCCTATAGATATTATATGTATAGATGTAGAATAGAAGACCTGTATGGAATAGTGGGGTCATTCAGAACTATTTATAGTACAGTAACTACTGCTTGTAGCTGCTTGGTCCCCAGCAGGAGCTGAGCTGGACCCAGCCTGGTGAGCCACCAAACTGAGAGGAGGAAGCAGCGTCTGCTCTTCTGCAAAGGGACCCTGGGAAAGCACCAGGCGGAGAGGATTTACCAGAAAGCTTGTTGTGAAAAGCCAATTGGCAAACAAAATATATTGATCTCTCCCTGTCCTGTGTAGCTGGCTGTGTAGGTGTCTGGGAATCGGCTGGATGAAAGGAGTTGCGCTCCCTGAGGAGATGGGAGCAGAGGAGTTGTAATTGCTGTCTGATTTCCTTGATACCACATGCAAATAATTTGTGTTGAGCTGAGCCAACTGCACCCAGGATGTAGCGAAGCGAACAACCCAAACTGTCCTCCCTAGGGGTGATGAAGTGCCTGCCACAAAACCACAAATGTGTTGCCGAAAAGGGCGGGGAGGACTTTTGAGGGGAAGTTTCCCTAACAGGTCTGAAGTAAGCTGGGATCAGTGTAGTCCATAGAAAACATCAGCAGGGACAGTCTCCAGGTGCCTCACTGAGCTCACCACAAGCCCCCCACTACCAACAGCTGAGAAGGGGGCAAGTCATGAAACGAAAATGGCACGCTATTCTTTTTGTCACTCACTGGCACAACCCAACAAATAACTCGAGTCAATAAAATCAGATAGCCAGGAGCCATCGCCGAATGTGCTAGAAACAAAATTCAAATGAGTTATTCTAAATAGAAGTCAAAGGCAAGCAAAAAAGTCACTATAAATAACAGATTCTGCTAGCTTGGAATCACTTGTGGCCAGCCAAGGAGGATGTTCCAAAGAAAGTGGGGAAAAAACTAGGAACAGCATGTTCAGCTACTTTCCCTTACAAAAATTAGAGTTAAAATAAAAACATGACATCCCAAAATGTCTGAGAAAAGGCTTGCTTTTCCCACAGGGCCTTGTGAATGTGAATTACAAGAAATTAATGTTGTTGAAAGGAAGAAAATGGGATAATCTGAAATGTGGTGCTGGCAAATATCCTTGTGAGCTTTCTGGTCAGAAAAAAAAAGAAGAAACTGCTAGAAAAAAGATAGACTCTGTTTGCAGACCTAAGCAGCCACGGAGATATACCTCGATTGTATCAGATGTAGCAATGGAAATAACTGTTAAAAGCTTATCATAGCAAGGTGGGAGGGGACAACCAGTAAAGAAGTGAAAGTCAGCCATTTGATAAAGGTTATTATCAGAAATCTTTGTGCAGCTCACAAAGTACTACAGAAAGAGCGTAAAGAAAGTTTGAGGGATACCAAAGGGAAAGCAATCTTTTATGAAAAATATATTTGAATGTGAACATAGAGAATACAATGGATTTCCAGTTATTAGAAAGGAAGGTATTATATTATCATGATATTATATCACCAGACTCGTCTCATTTTGACATGTAAGAAAGGGTCACGCCATAAAGAGAAGTGCCTCAGGGTAAAGGCTCTCAAATTTACATCAAGTGTGTTAAATTAATTTTTTATAATTTCAGAAAGATTTCTAAATATTTTTTCCACTTCGGTAGCCGGTTGATCTAACAACATTTGCTTAACAACATGTTAGCTTCCATTTATATGGATGGTCTTGTAGCATCTGAGGGATCAGCTTAGCAGCATTTTGTATAAATTATTCTACAGCCCCGGGAACTGCTGGCAATCTCGAAATATACAGATCTGTGTAAGCAAACCGAATATATGTAAGTGTGTATATTCTTAGTGGATAAAAGTTCTTGGCATCCTTTAAGTAAAGGGAAATGTACTGGCTCTAAAAATTGGTGAGGCTAGCATTTTTTAATTTCTCACTTCTTAGAGATCTTTTCCAAAGGACTAAGTACATCTTTTCCAAGTAGTGGAATGCAACTTAAAATGCAGTGTTGCAATAAGTGTCTGTCTAGTCCAGGAAAACAGGTTATGTTTTTAGACATATTAGGAAAAACTGTATACATTAACCCATTCTTAAATATCCTTTAGCCTCTTGCATGAATAATGAGAAGAACAAATTTAAAATATTAAGCCTATGAATTGCTAACATATTTTCTGAAGCCCTGACTGTAAGGTGAGCTGAATTTTACCTTAAAACACATTAAGACACATACTGACGCATT
Source organism: Calidris pugnax (assembly GCF_001431845.1). Taxonomy (NCBI): domain Eukaryota; kingdom Metazoa; phylum Chordata; class Aves; order Charadriiformes; family Scolopacidae; genus Calidris; species Calidris pugnax. The sequence continues at coordinate 5,726,511 of NW_015090920.1, forward strand.
AAAAAAATATTTTTCTTTCTGTCTCCAGATAAAGTGATCATAACTAGCGTGGTTTCATAAGTGCTGAATTGTAATTCTTGTGGCAATTCTGTAACACAAATCCCAAAATGTAGAGATTTCAGTATCCCATAGAGTTTTTAATCTGAAAAACAAAACAGATAAGCCAGGATAGAATCGAGGATTACTTCAGAAAATTCCAAGTTTGTTTGTGTTTCTCCCTCCTCCCTTTCTTTGGCTTGATGGTAGCCTGCAAACCTCTCAACCCATATCTCCTCCCGATGCTAATGCAGCAGTGATTGGCTTCTCCAGCACTGGCAAGAAATCAGCCTCAAAGGGCTTCCAGTTTGCACCTTGTAGAACTGGCTTTGTCACTATGAAAAGATGAGTTTACTGGAAGGCAAAATCCTCAATTAAATAAAAACTAATGCTTGTGATTAAGAAACCTCGATATAACATTTGCAGTGCAAGAGTATAATCAGTGGATCAACCACATCTGGAATGTGAACGCGAGCTAGGTTGGGCCATTATAAACTTGAAGAATGTAGGTCAGGCATATTGCAAATCTGTTATCACATCTTTTTTTCCAGAAACAAGATGAGAACATTTAAAACACAAAAGCCAAACAAATCCTGAGGGTCAATTATTGATGTTACGTGATGGTTGAATTTGACTCAAAGATCAAAGTCCATCATTTACAGTAAATGATCTTTTATTTATGTGGTTAGGTGTTGATCAGTATTTAATTTCTGATGTCTTTGTCAGCAGCTTCTTATTTTCCTTAATCCTCTCCCTTCTGCACTGCATATCCCTAGAAGAAAATACCTTCTAAAAAACTCTGCTGTTTTCTCTGAATGTAACAAAGGTTGGAAGTCAAGAAATGGTGGACAATTGCGATTGCTGATGCCGTGACAGTGTCTAGAAATGGAGGCTCTTAGCTAGAAACTCATAATGGCATTTCCATAGATAATTGCTATTTTTCATGAGTTTGTCTCAGTGATTTCTTGAGCAGAATCCTTCTCTCTGACCCTTTCTGCAGTCAGGTGCACTTTCAGCAGATGCGAAATTACAGTTCTTTTCTTTCCCAGAGCACAGATGGTGATTTTCCTCCCAGATCTCATCTCTGAAGTTGTTAGGCAGGTGGGAATGGACTATTTAGATATCTTTTGATAATTATAGGTATATATCATTCTAGCCTGTTTTCTGCTCTCAGTGGATATGCCAAGAAGTTAGGAAGCTGAAGTCCCCTATAGACTCAGGAGACAGAGAGATATCTCACTGATCCTTCCATTCACCTGCTTCTCGGGTCTCTCATCCCAACTTCATCAAGCTTGGACTTTCCCTTCAGTAATATCTCTCTACAGTAGAAGTCCTAAGAATGGCAAGACTGGTTCTTGTCCAGTACCTAAGAGTGGTGGGAGTGGAAATGGCCACTGAGAGATGCCAATTTTCCAGGACATTTATTGGCAGATAGAGCATTGTGCAGGTTCGAGGAACCAGCTTCTCCTCAAGCACCAGTCCATAACACCAAGTCTTCTGAACTAAGAGCTTGTGTACCCCCAAATTTCTGCAGGCTCCAGAATCACAGAAATTATTATGTCTGCAAGCCTGATTGCTCGGGTTGCCTATAGAAAGCTTGACTTTCTTCTTGTACACTTGTGAGGTGCAGTTTTAGTTTAGTGAAAATTTTATGTGCTGATAGCTTTTGTCCTGTATTTTTCCTTTTCCCCAGATGGTAAACATTGCAGTAATCATTACAGCAGTAGAGTGGATATTTCTCTTGTTTGCAAAGCGTTTAAGTACTGAAAAATATACCTGAGACATTAGGAAGTAAAAGAGGGTGTAGTCTATTTTAAAAGGCAGTTATCCAGTTCCAGGTGGTTGGAGGGCAAGATCAGAGCATTCATTCATGATGTGGGTGGTCTGGACTGAGAGCTGAACTCTGCAAGGGAGTGGACTGCTCAGTGGGAGAAAGAAAGGTTGGATCTATTACTTTTTTTACTTTATTCTGTTAAGTAGAAGTTATTCATGGAATATCCGTAAAGGCAAAGTTGTTGGTAGAGCTGGCAATACTTAGCTTTAATTTACTAAAGATATTTAAGAAGACCTTGGAAGAAAAAGAAAAAAAAAAAAAGGAGGAAATTAATTCTCAAATTAAAACTGGCTGTGGGGTAAGTTCTCAGCTCTAAAACAATTCTGAATTTTGGAAAATCTGGATCCAAATCTTTTGGACCATGGCAAGCTCTATTTCTTTTTTAAATCTTGATTTTATATCCCCAGGGGTCTCTCCGTGCTGTTTTCGTTTATAGACCATAAGGGCTTTTTTAGGAGGGAGAGGGTATGTGTCTTCCTTTGGTGATGGCATAAGGGGACCCCCCACCATAAGGGGGGCTTTGGAAGTGCTACAGTGGTGTAAATTAGGAAAATCAACTTTCTGGCCAGTAGGTATGAATTCCAATCCATTACTCATAGGCAAAATACTCCATAATCACATTACCAGTTTTACAAGCAAAGCTTTTTCAACCATATTTTAATCTGGTAGCCATTTGTCTGTCAAAGAGAGGAAATGCTTCTTTTTTTTTAATTTTAATTTTAAAAATATATATATACTTCTGCACTCCATGGAACATTCATGCCTAAGTTTGTGATGCACTGAAAATGGGAGCAGGTGCATGACTTCTGCAGCACTGCTGGGAAACACTGGACCAAAGCCTCTGTCAAGATCACTGAAAAAAGATCTATTATTAGTGGCACCAATCCCACTTATGACAGCACAGAGTTTGGCCCATTATACTTTCAAGGTCACTAAAGCGAGGTCGCTAAAGACAGCAAATAGAGAAAGTGGAGAAAAAGTTATTCTAAAGTAGCTCGACTAGAGAAAGTGAATAAAGAAGCAACTTTACCATCCATTTTGACCCTTTCAAAGTCAGCTATAATTGGTTTAGGAAATTAATGTTTCCTAAATTCCTGGAAAAACAGTATGTTCTATTCAGCTCTTGTTGTGATCTATTTCCAAACGAAATTGTAGACAGACCAGAGAGGATGTGGAATCTCCATCTCTGGAGATATCAAAACCCATGGGCAAGAACCTGGGCAACCTGACGTGGTTCACCCTGCTTTGAGCAAGGGGTTGGAGAAGACCACCTCCAGAGGTGACTGCCAGCCTCAGCAGTTCTGTGAACCTGTTTTAAATAATATCTGGAGAACATTGCTTCCTGGCACTCTTGAGTGTTTTATAATTGCACCCAGCCAGGAGTTTAATTCTGTTTGTTGAGCAGCTGAGTCCTACACAGCCCCTCACTCACCCCTGCCCAGACAGGACAGGGGGGAGAATGGGAAGGGCAAAAGTGACAAAACTCATGGATTGAGATAAAGACAGTTTAATAGATAAATCAAAAGCTGAGTGTGCAAGCAAAACAAAATAAGGGATTCATACCTGGGCTGCATCAAAAGAAATGTGCCCAGCAGGTCCAGGGAAGTGATTCTACCCCTTCACTTCGCTCTCATGAGGCCCCACCTGGAGCACTGTGTCTGACTTTGGAGTCCTCAACACAGGAAGGACATGGAGCTGTTGGAACAAGTCTAAAGGAGGGCCACAAAAATGATCCAAGGGCTGGAGCACCTCTTCTATGAAGAGAGGCTAAGAGAGTTGGGGTTGTTCAGCCTGGAGAAGAGAAGGCTCTGGGGAGACCTTACAACAGCCTATCAACACCTGAAGGGAGCCTAAAGGAGAGATGGGGAGGGACTCTTTATCAGGGAGTGCAGTGATAGGATGAGGGGTAATGGTTTTAAATTGAAAGAGAGGAGATTTAGATTAGATATTAGGAAGAAATTCTTTAGTGTGAGGGTGGTGAGACACTGGAACAGGTTGCTCAGAGAAGCTGCGAATGCCCCATCCCTGAAGGTGGTCATGACCAGGCTGAATGGGGCTTTGAGCAACCTGATCTGATGGGAGGTGTACTTGCCCATGGCAGGGGGGTTGGAACTTGATGATCTTTGAGGTCCCTTCCAACTCTAACCATTCTATGATTCTATGATTCACTGCTTCCTATGGATAGGCAGGTGCTCAGCCATCCACAGGACAGCAGGGCTCCATCACACCTAATAGTTACTTTGGAAGACAAGAACCTTATCTCCAAAGTTGCCCCTTCCTCCTCCTTTCCCCCAGGTTTTACTGCTGAGCACCACATTACGTGTCCCAGTTGTGCCCCCTCCCAACTCCTAGTGCCCCCCCTGCCTACTCGCTGGTGGGGCAGCATGAGAAACAGAAAGCCTCAAGGCTGTGCAAGTGCTGCTCAGCCATAGCTAAAACACCATGTTATCAACACTGTTTTGGTCACAAATCCAAAACATAGCACCATACAAGCTAATACAAAGGAAATAAACCCTATCCCTGCCAAGACCAGTATGCTGGTTCTTTTTATTACCATAGTGCTTATTTTCCTCAACTATCTCCTATGTTCTCATTCAGTCAGGAAAACCAGTATTTTATTGTTATTCCAGCACTTTTACTTGATTTAAACAGCAATTCCAACAAGCTAGTTCCATAATTTTTTATATCAAAGAATTTATTCCAGTGCATCGGATGCATTCAGCAACTCTATAGTTGTAAAAGTCTTTGCCAAAAGAAACCCCGCAGCCAGCTGGCGTCACATGTAACCGCTCCAGCAAGAGGAGCTCTTAGCTGCTGGCTCATTTCCATTCTCCTTTGCATCCCTATAAATCAGGAATCAGTTATTTCGGACTCAAAGAGTGTAAGTAGGAACTTGAAATGGGGTTTAGGCTTCCCTGCTTTGCACCGGTATCAGGTTGATGTGCTGCAGGCAGCCCCGAGCTACCAGATGTCCAGGAGCCACATCTCCTCCAGCTTTCTAAAGCCCTTGTAGCTTACAGACTCACAGCGCTCAGCTGGGGGGAAGAGATCTTCATTGCACACATTTTTCACTCATTATGCTAACTAGAAGACGCATCGATTAAAAAAAAAAAAGAAAAGAAAATGAGAAGGTACTCAATGGAGAGCGGAGAAAAGGCGCTTGGGACAGACACAGCAGTGAAGGGGAAAACCAACCATCAACAGGAGAGATTGGTAACTACTGCATGTAGCAGTGGAAGGCTAAAGGCAACCAGAACACCCCAAAGAGAGTAGTCTAGAGATTACCAGCCTCCTCCTGTGGTTTATTGCCTGGTGTATAATGTCCTGAATACATTAGATATTCCGGGCTCATTCATCACCAACGCGCTTTAATGGAACCAAAGGTCAGGGGCGAAATTAATGCTGGGGAGAAGGAATGGCCTAAGTGTGTGTGGAAGGGGGGAGATGGTTACTTCTACTTGAGCTTAAGTTAAAAGATTGCTGTGTATTGGTGTATGCAAAGCTCCTCAGTAATAGCTACTAAAAGGCCACAAAAGCAGGCGACGAGTACAGAACTGCTGGGCTTGTGAGCATACAGATGACGGGTATTATAAAGCTCAATTAAAAAATCCTAGATATACTAGGCAAACATTAAAAGATGGTTTTAAATTAAGAAAAACAAAAAGTAAAGATGCTAAAAGGCACAATCCATCCCCTTTGGGAGAATGTTGTAATACTTACCCATAAAAAAGGGGACTTGAGCACGCAATAGAAGCTTTATCCCAGGCAATTTCATTTTGCTTTGCCAAATTAACTCAGATTTTTAATGCACCTTTCTGACAATCTTGAGAAAATTGTATGCAGAAGAGTTAGCAAGAGACTCTCTTGCAATCGGGACTTTATGAGATGTCAGCAAAATAAATGGGGCAAAGACTTCAGAAATCACTAGGGTCTCCAGTTGAGTCACTGAAGAAACTGTAAGCAAATACTATGGGAACCAGTAAGTCCCATTAGAGGCTGTATGCACATTTCTAACTTGCTTTGCATGCAAAAACAGCTCAGAAAAAAAAGATATCCATATTTATGAAATCTGAATTCACTTCAGAATATTTTAATAACAATAATAGCTTGATTAAGATCTAAGTGAAAATATGAAACTCTAAAATGAGTTATTTTAATAGTACATAATTTTCCCTTTTGAAGCTTTGCCTAGAAAGGAGTTATTCCTCACGGACTAAAGAACAAAATACACATAGGAAAGGCCTTTTGAATGGTTATTCATTTCTGTAATGTTAAGGACACACAAGCAATTGTGCAGGCTCCACCCACACAATTAAGATGGCAAAATCAAGATTTCTTAACCCAGGTATTGCCAAAACTTACATTGCTTATACAATTACTGTACACCCCCTTCCACACGAGCTTTGTGATAACATCATTAGTTTTATGAGTAAAAACTATTTTTTTACACTGGAGTCTGCCTTTAAGTAGAGTTGACTGTTCAAAGAACTTGATAGCTGTAGATTTTTAGTTTTCTCAATTCAGCTAGTGACCTACTTATTACCCACCATCCAAAGCCTACACAGAATCTTTAATTTCTGCATGTGAAGGGAAGCTGCAGGAAAGATAATGATGAGATCACGCCACTGAAGAAGGTCCCATAATGCACACAACACAAAGGGACTAAATTAGGGACGCTCACAACAACCTCAAGAGTTGCATTTTCAAACGTTTCAGCACTTCCTAAATATATTTAATCTAATGATCTGTTTTCTGAATGTTAGTTCCTGGGTTTTTTTTTAATGTCTGAAGACCTAATAATAAGCCACCATCAAGAACAGGGCTGAATTCTGATATGCACTACTGCCGTGTAATTGAAGAAGTATAATTAATAACAGGAGAATATATATGATAGGAGTTATTCTTTCGCCAACATACATCATCCTGTGTCAAAATGATGAAGTAGAAGAAATTGCCAAGGACATCCAGCCCGAATCTCTCTACCCATGTCCCCCGAGAAGATGCGTGTTCCCACAGCTCTGAGGTGACAACATTTAGCTAAATTAGGGACGTTTACAACAACCTCAAGAGTGGCATTTTCAAACGTTTCAGCACTTCCTAAATATATTTAATCTAATGATCTGTTTTCTGAATGTTAGTTCCTGGGGTTTTTTTTAATGTCTGAAGACCTAATAATAAGCCACCATCAAGAACAGGGCTGAATTCTGATATGCACTACTGCCGTGTAATTGAAGAAGTATAATTAATAACAGGAGAATATATATGATAGTGGTTATTCTTTCCCCAACATACATCATCCTGTGTCAAAATGATGAAGTAGAAGAAATTGCCAAGGACATCCAGCCCGAATCTCTCTACCCATGTCCCCCGAGAAGATGTGTGTTCCCACAGCTTTGAGGTGACAACATGCTGTTTAGGTCTGACCTGGGAGCACAACCTCCCAAAGGGTAAGTTGAAGCAAAGTTTCACAGCCACTGAAGAGAAGGCTGGCTCTCACATGCATCCCCATCCCTTCTTTTCCATCCTCCTCTTGCACAATGCTACCGGCTGTCCCACTTGCTGGATCTTCCCTTAAACTGAATCAGCTTGTTCACTGTCAGAGTTCTTGTTGTAGCAGCAATTTTCTGCCAAACTAGCAAATTTGGGTACAGCATGAAGTTGCTGATGCTGGCACAAACTCAACTGCCGGAGGAGTATGGCCACGAATGGAAAGAAGGGGAGAAGCAGCAGACGACCTTCCTCTTTCTCAACTGTGAGCTGTTTGGCCAGGTCATCTTCACCGGTTATCCTGGAGCCTCTGATTCTGCCATTTTACCAAGGGTCCAAGAGGAAGAGTTTTAAGTTGAGCTTAACAGTGTGAAGTTGAGCACAACAGTGTGAGGGGTACAAGCAGAGTTTTAAGTTGAGCACAACAGTGTGAGGGGTACAAGGACACACTTCTCTGGCTCCAAGGTGCTCTCTCTGCTTGAATTCCATAGAATCATAGAATTGTCTAGGTTGGAAGGAACCTTTAAGATCATCAAGTCCAACCGTCAACCTAACACTGACAAAACCCCCACTAAACTATGTCTACCCATCTTTAAAATACCTCCAGGGATGATGACTCAACCACCTCCCTGGGCAGCACCGTTCCAGGTTTCTTTCAGTGAAGAAATTTTTCCTAATATCGATCCTAAACCTCCCCTGGTGCAACTTGGGGCCATTTCTTCTTGTCCTATCACTTGTTACTTGGGAGAAAAGACCAACCCTCACCTCACTACAACCTTCTTTCACTTCTTCTTCACTACTTCTTTCAGGTAGTTGTAGAGAGCGATAAGTGCTACAACTTTCTTTCACTGTTTCACTACTTCTTTCAGGTAGTTATAGAAAGAGATAAGGTCTCCCCTCAGCCTCCTTTTCTCCAGGTTAAACAATCCCAGTTCCCTCAGCTTTTCCTCATAAGACTTGTTCTCTAGACCCCTCACCAGCTTTGTTGCCCTTCTTTGGACTTGCTCCACAATCTCAATGTCTTTCCCACACACAAAGGAAGAACTACAGCTTTTCCCAGATGGGTCAAAAGACATTTTTACAGTGGGAAGCATTTGGCATTCCAAATGTGGGGTTGCTCCCTGCTAGTCCTATAATGCCTTGCCCAGACATCGATATTTTGTTCACACACACACCCCCCCCAGCACAATGCTGAGCTCCGCGAAGCCTTAAGATGTTCCGTTTCCACAAGGTCTGTGGCATCTAGCTAATCTCAATCTCAAACTCAATCAACACTGCCTGTGACATCAACATATGACTACTTCAGGAAGCACTATCTTCTGAAATAACAAGTTGCAGCTCATAGTTTCTGGGAGATTATAGAAATCCCCAACTCCGCGTGTGAAAAGGATGAGTACGTTTTTCATTTCTGTTACACGCGTAACATTTACCTCTTTGGATTTCAGACAATGCCTCGTGCGAGACACGATATTATCTCACCACTGGGGTCACATAAGCTCGCATTTATAAGGATTTATTTCTTGGCCATCTCAGAAGGAAATGATCTAATTACAGACTAATATAGTAGGATCATTATTATGTTAGCTGCCTCATAATAAGACCCCTTTTTGCAGTGCCTGTAATTTTGCAGTTTAAACTCTTTGAGCTGATTTTTTTTATCCTATGAGGCTTCTCCAGCCTTTTTTTTTAATTTTTTTTTTTGACAAACCCCATACTAATTTCCAAGAATGCAGCTGAAAAGTGAGATGCTATTTTCCTGATGCTAAATCTTCCCTGTGAGAAGTGTAGCCTACACGTAGCTTCGAGCAGGGACTAGCCCCATACTAATTTCCAAGAACGCAGCTGAAAAGTGAGATGTTATTTTCCTGATGCTAAATCCTCCATACGAGAAGTCTAGCCTACACGTAGCTTCGAGCAGGGACTAGGAATTCAGGGTATGGGAGGAGTTAGGGGATTGGCCTTTGAAAGTCAAATGACATTTAGGGATGTAGCAAGTGTCTGGAATAACTGCAGTTTGCATGTGTTCACTAGAGACTTTGAGCAACCTGGTCTGGTGGGAGGTGTCCCTGCCCATGGCAGAGGGGTTGGAACTCGATGATCTTTAAGGTCCTTTCCAACCTAAACCATTCTATGATTTTATGGCTTACCAGAACTTCATAACGTAACTCTCCAGAGATGCTGTCTGCAATGAGCACACAAGACTTTATAAGGCACTTCTGAGGCAGGAAGGTTTATAACCTAATACCACTAATAATTGCTCCTTCAGATCAAGTTGCAGGCCTGTGCAGCAGATTTAAAGTTTTTAGCCCACTGATAAGTCCTATTATTGTCAGTACAATAACACAGTTGAATTTTCCGTGTTCACATCTTTCATAATCTTAAGAATTTTGGCATAAACCCTCACCTTTTAAAACAATACAGTATATAAAGCATGCAAAGTAAGCATTATTATCTCCATTATACACATTTGCATCTGAGATAGGTGAAGTTTCAAGGCAAATGTATCCATTGGTTTCTGGGTATTCAGCCAAGAAGTAAAATTTGATTTTTATTTTTTTTCTGAGCACATGGCTTGACGCAGCTGTAGCTGCGTGTTCTCAGACTCCTGCAAATCTGGTTCAGTTCTTAGAGTGAGGCACTCGAAGAACAGAGAATGTATAAGATAAAGACTACTTATGAAATACATGGGAAAAAAGTGATCTCACACAGTCCATATCCATGGGGGCGGACAGCTAAAGTGGGAAAGAGAATTCTTGACCAAGGACTGATTTACACATTCTTTTTACACACTATTTCTATAAAGTTGCCCACCAAAATTAAATTTTACGTGATATAAACAGGCATATTCATTTCCCCGAAAGTGTTTTATCAGACCTATTTCATTATCAGCTCAGTCATTCTGAGGGTTCTCTCTTGATTGTTCACATCAACAAAAAGAATATGAAATTGTTAGTATATTTTATCTTGAAAAGGTATAACCACTGTTTGCACAATAATTATGGCAGATATTTGTATAGCAAAGATATTATATCAACACAAAGATAATAATGATTTCATGATAAGATTAAACATTTCATTGTAACGTATCGTACAACATTAATACCTTTTATTTCAGGAAAACTTAAGTCTAGCAACAGTAATCACTACTACAGCATGAACTTGGGCACTAGAAAAAGTTGAGGACAACTAGATGTAACGTTAGTCACACAGTATTAAAAAATAAGCGGAGGAAATAAAATGCATAATATTTTCTTTAAAACTGTTGAACCATTCTAAGATTTAAAGTTTTTAGCCCACTGATAAGTCCTATTATTGTCAGTACAATAACACAGTTGAATTTTCCGTGTTCACATCTTTCATAATCTTAAGAATTTTGGCATAAACCCTCACCTTTTAAAACAATACAGTATATAAAGCATGCAAAGTAAGCATTATTATCTCCATTATACACATTTGCATCTGAGATAGGTGAAGTTTCAAGGCAAATGTATCCATTGGTTTCTGGGTATTCAGCCAAGAAGTAAAATTTGATTTTTATTTTTTTTCTGAGCACACGGCTTGACGCAGCTGTAGCTGCGTGTTCTCAGACTCCTGCAAATCTGGTTCAGTTCTTAGAGTCAGGCACTCGAAGAATAGAGAATGTATAAGATAAAGACTACTCCTGAAATACATGGGAAAAAAGTGATCTCGCACAGTCCATATCTGAACTTGCACTCCATGGGGGCGCACAGCTAAAGCAGGAAAGAGAGTTCTTGACCAAGGACTGATTTACACATTCTTTTTACATACTATTTCTATAAAGTTTCCCACCAAAATTAAATTTTACGTGACATAAACAGGCATATTCATTTCCCCGAAAGTGTTTTATCAGACCTATTTCATTATCAGCTCAGTCATTCTGAGGGTTCTCTCTTGATTGTTCACATCAACAAAAAGAATATGAAATTGTTAGTATATTTTATCTTGAAAAGGTATAACCACTGTTTGCACAATAATTATGGCAGATATTTGTATAGCAAAGATATTATATCAACACAAAGATAATAATGATTTCATGATAAGATTAAACCTTTCATTGTAACGTATCGTACAACATTAATACCTTTTATTTCAGGAAAACTTAAGTCTAGCAACAGTAATCACTACTACAGCATGAACTTGGGCACTAGAAAAAGTTGAGGACAACTAGATGTAACGTTAGTCACACAGTATTAAAAAATAAGCGGAGGAAATAAAATGCATAATATTTTCTTTAAAACTGTTGAACCATTCTAACAAACACACAGAACCACTTGTAATTAAGATAAACACAGCATCCTCTTAGCACTGCTGTGCTTACAGCTCTTTCAAATAGCACATATGGTTTGTACTTTTATCAAGTGTACTCAGACCCCTTTTCCCTAACGAATGATCGTATGCGCTGTAGTTGTAGTTGGGAAGCAAAACAAGACTAAGTTAAATACACTCTGGCTGCCTTAGCTCAGAATTTCCTTGTTTTTATGGATTTATATGAAATCCCTAAGGTTATTTTAAAATTGTTTTTAGTGTTATTTTATCATTAATCTTATTATCATCCAAAAAAACTGGCTGCAAATGATTGCTTTGAGGATTGGCAAACACATTTGTACAGCTTGAAACAATTTATTGAAAACATGTTGCTTACATAAGAGAACACGCTGTCTTTAAATGCTGTTGGTAAGAAATGTTCATTTCTTGAATTTCCATTCTATTTACGTGCTCTGAAGAACAGGAGAAATACCATTCAAAGCGCAGCTACAGGTCGTGTACCTTTTTGTGATCGCCTTATTTTAATCTCAAGAGAAGGGATCTTCGTTGTCTAGTGGGGACTTTGCAGTGGGCTCTGCTGCTGGCAGACAGCAGCACACGAGCCAAACATGCCTTTTCTAAATATTTGACCTTTTCTCCAAAGGAGAAACCTGTAACCAGTCACGTTGTAAATTAGCGATTGGTGGTTTAATAATGAGAAAGTTTTTAGTTTCAATTCAACAGAAAAATAATTTGTAGCCAAATGTTGTTCTGTGGGCATAAGAGATACAATAAATAAAGAACAAGTCCAGCTTGACTCTCCTATATTAATTATATATTTGTTTCAAATATTCAGTTTTCAATGAGAAGAGTGACATATGTGCTTAGGCATTCAGAATAGCTTCCTTTTAAAATTAAATATAGCTGTCTTTTAAAAAATTGAACTTTGGAAACACACTAGATACAAAGATTCCCTCAACCACAAGTATGCATAACGTAGAATCACAGCCAGACTTCAAAGATCCTGCCTTTACACCCACACCAAGGTCTTTTTTATTGCAATTCTCTTCTCAATAACTAATTGCCTGCTAAGTGTTAAATAAGCAATTTACACTTTCCCCTTTGTTCTTCAAGGGACAGCTGACAAAGCTGAGAGCACAAGCTGAGACCACCTTAACCGAAAGCAACACACTTTTGGTCAGGTCACTCCATCCCAGGGATCTGTATAAGGGCTTCTCTCCTGTTTCATCCTGCCACGAAGGTTAATTGAGTAACTTTTACCATGTTCTACTTAAGGTCCAACTCAGCATCTCCTGCCAAGCAACTATTCCTTGCTTAGATTGATGATCATAGAGAGCTTAGCAATGTTTTTGTCAGTGCCCTGACTCCAGAAAGCTGAGATTTTGTACAGAAACTGCACGACCACTGGCAATAATTGTGCAGCTCGACTTGCACCTTGGCTTACGTGCTGCTCCTGGTTCTCCAGGAAGACACAAGCGCCACTATGTTTGTTTGCCTGAGTGCCTTCAGATGAAAGTCAGCTTTTTGGAGTTGCATTGATACTCTGCTGCAGTCCCAGCTACCTCCTGCCACTGCACTCTGAAGTGATGCTGAGTTAAAGCATCTTCTATTCAACTTCTCACTTAAAAAAGCATCCAAAGAACCGTTACGAAAAATATGAAAACCATCAGCCATTTGTTATTGAGTTACTCATCTAAAGACAGCAAGAGGCAGCTCGTGAGAACAAGGTCATCAAAAAGTGAATGTTTACTGCTGCTCTCAATAGATCATGCTTATCTTGAGATGATCCAAGAGCATTTTTCTTACATATTGGGTAACTTTTAAAGATCAGTGGTCAGGTTTTCACAAACGATAAGATGTTACATCGGGATTAACAGCCTACTTTTTATTTATACACAAATTACTTCACAGTGTATTTTTGTTTGGCAATATATCAATCAGTCACACAATAAAACCTTAGTCCCAATTACTACCAGGTAAGTAGAGAGTTCACTTTCTAATCACCTTGTTAAGTCAGAACTATTCACTGACATACAATTACGTTGATACAGGCATTAAAAATAGTTCACCTAGATTCTTCTCTAAGGTCAAGCCTACAGACTTATGGTGGCTGCTTCAGTTCCTATGAGCTTTAGATCTTCTCGGAAAGCTGCTGGCCCTCCTTCCATCAACTGTGGAGGAAGCCAGGGGAATCTGACCTCCTCTGTCAGTGGTCTAAACTAGGCTGAGGCCTTATTCCCTTCACATTCCCAACTTCTGTTTTATGGTTACAATAATTTAAAACTCCTGTACGAGGCCTATCTGTTGATATAAACCCTCAAAATAAAAAGAAACGGAGCCAACTATGTCCTGTTGACTGAAGGTTATTTTGATCCGCATTAAGTACTCCCCCAAGTTATTTTACAAAGTATTTTAAAATACTCGGTAAGTTTTATAAATTTACCTTATTTTCTTAAGACATTATGGTTTTTTTGTTTATTTTTAAATCTTCCTGACTTCCATGTGTATATCCAAGGGTGTACAATTATCATGGGCAACGTTCCCAAAGTGTTATGCAAGGTGACTTGGGATTCTGCTCCAGGAGCTTCATCCATGTATCTGTCTTCTTCTCAACAGTTAATTCCTTCCCTCCCCTATCCAATCCGTGCCAAGTCCTCTTTCTCCTTTCCCTGGGAGTGCACATTAACCCAATCTCAACACCCAGTTTGCAATATAAGGCTCCATAACCCTTAACTTTATTCCTCTCGTGGTAACAGTTGCCTTGCTTAGATTTTATACTTTGTGTGAATTTTATGCATGTAAATTTTGTGCATCATACTGAGATGTTTAGTCTTACCTTCCCCCTCAATAGTCCAACAAAAGGAAATGATAAGTCCACAAAGGTATATTCTGCACGTGGTTTCTAAAAATGCTGTTAGGATCATAAGATCAGAAGATCATAAGAAGGGACTGAGCACCAAAACAAAACGGCTAGGCTTTCCTGGGCTGAATGGAGTAATGCATTTCAATCCAACCACGAGCAAGCAATCCAAGTATTTCTACCACCTAGATAACTGACAGGCAGGCAGATTGAAGCATCCAAAGAAAGGAAACACCTTAAATAGACTGAAACGCTCAAGTATTTTTGCTGAATAACAACCACTGCCTGGAGGACACTGTCCTCACTAGCAGCTCTGGCTTGTTTTTGGTTACCGTATAAAGAATCCCCCAAGGCTCAGTATAGTCTCAGGAACTCATATGCTATACAAATGTGCAGTCTCCTTCCTTGAAGCCACGTCATCAGGCACTAGAGACGAGCAGCCCAAAAATAATATTTTGGAAAGAGCACTGCCAATCCACTCTTCATGTGAATGGTTTTCTCACTGGCTCGCCTTGAGGTATTAAAAGTCATGATACAAAAGCCCTCCAGGCAATCTTTCCCTCCTAGCATTGTTACCTTATATTTTTACTAATTTAATTCTTCTGCGACCACCTCTATCACTTACCAGGCAGGGCTTTGGTTTCAATTAGTGCATTTAGCCATAGCTATAGTTTTTTCTAGATCTGCACGTTTTTTCTCACATCCCTTCGCTATTTTATTTCTTCTACTCACTTTTCTCCCCCCAAAATGTATCTGTTTGGCAAAAAATATTTCCCCTCCCAGCATCAGCCCTTTCTAAGGGGGTGCTTCCTCTTTTGTTTGTTGTTTCCACCAGGCACGGTTCAGAGAAGAAATGCTGCTTCCTGTGTGCAGAAAAAAAACACCCTCAAGAGAACAACACCCAAAGCCAGCACTTGTCCTCCTTCTCCTCATGCCCTGCTAGCCACCAGACCATGAGGCCATTTTCCATTCATCTGCTGATAACTGTGAAAAATGCCTCCTTGTGCTCCTACTCCAGAGGCAAACCCTGCACCACGTGTGGAGACCCTCTTCCAGGTCACTCCTGGAGGAAAGCTGGGAGGCTGAGGGCATTAGTTGAGGCCATATAGTACTTTTTGAAAAGGAGGAGTAAAACCATCATGACCTCTACAGTTTTAACAGAGCATGCCCTGAGAAACACATTAAACATTAGAGATGGTTGGGCAGGTGAAAGTATCTTCAGAGTCAAGGATCAAGGCTGCAGTTTCAGACAGACTTACTGGAACAGGTACATGGAGGAAGGAGTGTGTTACCCCTGAGTAGGTGAGCTAAAATAACCCTCAGCTCCAGTGGTGGTGAGTGGGAAGAGGACTATTGAACTGACAATGCTGGGAAAAATGTAACTGCTCAGACACCAAATACAAAGCAAGACAATAGAGTAACGTTAGAGAGACAAGTTTTCATCTTTAAACTGCAGAATTTACCCTGAAAACCGCCAGAAAAACCTTAATCCACCACCTTTTGGTACATTAAGACCCGACCGACCCAGGATGCCAAGGTTTCCCAGAGCACCTCAGGCTGCCCACATGCAGCCTTTTAATGTTATATGAGCATCACAAACTCATGTCCCTTCAAACTAATACTACTGGCGGTACAAGTCTGGTATACCCTTCATCTTAAAAAAATAAAAATAACCAAAACACAGTAAGAAGAAGAGGGAGAAGAAAGAGCTTCATTACACGTGAACACAGATCAAAACAGTTTTCTATGCCCATAGGGGGTTGAGAAAAAATACAACAAAACATAACTTCCAATGAGATGTAATTGACGAATGATTTATGGGCTATTTGTGTAGAAGTACTAAGCATGATAAAGTCTCATCTTGATAAATCAGCTCAAATTCCACCAGTGCCATTAATAAATCAAGAGCAGGTCAGGTCCATTCTTAATGTTATTATTATGGTGCCTTCTGTCTGCTAATGCAAGTTTTAACATCTTCACACATTAGTATGAGACAAAGATATATCTATCTCCTCAGTGAATTAATTACATGGCAGGATTTTGCATCCTTCATTTAACAGGCAGGACATCTCCTCACCCTCTTCCTCACACTCCTTTAGCTTTCTGAAGGGGACATCTATAATATATGGAAGGACAAGTACATAACACCGTAGTAAAACTGAGCAAAATGAACATGCCAACTCCTCTAGAAATGGAAGGCTTCCCTCTCCACTTCTTCTCAGCCTGTTCCCTTCCCTCCCCAGCTGCGCAGGTCACCCCCTCCCTCATGCTGACACCAGCACTTGTCCCACTGCAAAGTAGGTTGATGCAATTTACTATCCCAGCAGAACTTAAAAAAAACCTCAACAACAACAAAAAAACCCAAAAACCAAACCCAACACCCCACACCACACTGTTTCGAAAGCAAGCCAGAATATCTGTGGGAATGTTCAGCAGAATAAAAAGGCATTTAAGGGCTTTACATGGATTTAAATGCAGTCACAAACACCGAAGCCAGCTCAAGGTAAGAGGAGAGAACAGGATGATCTCTCTCCCTTCTGAGAGCTGCCAGTTGCTTATTTGCCTCATCCACCTATGAAACTTTCTCTTATGACTCTAGGACACATTTGCAGGCTTAAGAATCATTCAAACCATCAATGAAGTTTGATTTGTAATTTGAGTTAGTCTAATTAGTTCCTACCCACAAGTAATTCTCCCCATGTCTTTGCTGTGCTGGTCAATGCTCATCTGCAGAAAGGCTAGGGCGTTGCATTACGTTTAATATTTATGATACTTCTTTAAAAGATGAAAATTCTACTTGTAATATGAAGCATCTTTAAGATGACATCAGAATTAATATTTTTTTTCATAACATGTTGGTGAACTTACATCATCTAGAACAGAAGCAGGTTCTGGTCAGTGTGCAAACCCCACTCCTTACAGCATATTTCTAAGGGTATGTGACAGAGAGAGATGGGGTACAGATAAAGACAGAGGAGAAATAGCTTCTACAGACTCTTGCAGATCATTTGGAAGAGACGGGGGACTGAGGAACGTCCTGAAAGATACACTGTGGAATTTAGAAACAGTGACACAAGTACTGGCATGCAAGTCTGATTTTTTTTTCTGTTTAAAAAAAAACAAACAACATCACAACACAGTAGTTTCAACAAAAAAAAACTCCAGAACAAATTCTACAAGGCTATGAGCTGCTATTTTGTACTAATTTTGCAAATAACATGATTTTGTGCACAGAAAATTAACATCTAAAAACTATGTGTAAAGCCAGACACTGCCATACACACGGTCCCTGCTCCGCAGAGTTTACAAAGAGCTCAGGAGACACTCCCCCCCAAAATCAAACGACTTTCCACATAAACTGCATATTTCAGCCCCAAATTTAAAAGTGCTTATTAAACTGAACATTCACCAACTTCCTATCTCTGCATTAATCAAATACTAAGTAGACTCAGGAATGAGATGATGTAGTACGAAGCTTTATTCCCACGTGTTTAATCTTCCCAGAGAATTCACAAATGGTTGAGGCATGACCAAGATCTGCAGGTGTTTATAGGCTTAGGTTCTCACTTGGCAGTCGCCGCTGCAGCCTCCCAGCACCTTGCAAGAGCTAAAAACAACACCATCAATCACCTCTCCTTCCTTCCTTCCAGGAGGTAGGCGTAAATTACCTGACTTGGATGACTGGGCTGGAGGGGAGGGAAACAGCAGCAGGGCAACCAAGGAAAGCTCCCTGGAGGAGTTCAATGCTTCACACCAAGCCCTCAGAGACCGTGGTCATTCTTGTGCCTCTCTTGACACACCTCTCCAAAGCCGAGGTCCAACTCGGACGTAAATTCTGGCTCCTAGATGCAAATCTTCTGCCGTCACTGCACAAGGCAGTGGCCACAGAGAACAGGACCTACTGCAGAAAGCCATACACACAGAAAGGACAACCATTTCTGGGTATGTTTAGCTTGGAGAAGATGGGGGGGACCTCATTGCCTTCTATAATTCCCTGAAAGGAGGTTGTAGAGAGGTGGGGGTTGGCCTCTTCTCCCAAGGGAATAATGACAGTAGAAGACATGGTCTGAAGTTGGGCAGGGGAGGTTTAGATTAGATATTAGGAAGAATTACTTTACTGAGAGGGTGGTCAGGCACTGGAACAGCCTGCCAAGGAGGGGGTGGAGTCAACATCCATGAAGATATTTAAGAAACGTGTAGACATGGCACTTCAGGGCACGCTCTAGTGCCCAAGATTGTTGGGTTGTGTCTGTTTGTGTTGAGTTTGTTTTGTTTTGGGTTTTTTGTTCTTTTTTTTTTTTTGGTGGTTGGACTTGATGATCTCAAAGGTCCCTTCCAACCATGAAGATTCTATGATTCTGTGATCTTGGACTGCCAGGGCTAATCCTGCTGAGGGCTTGGAACAGCAAGACAGTCAACATATGGGAAGAGGACCTCATCAGCATATGGGACATCAGTGTGATGATCTTACAGTGACCTGCATTGCTCAGCAGGCAGTCTACAGCAGGTTTGGACCAGATGGGGCTTTTTCAGGGTGTGATCTTGCTTCTTGCTAATGGAAATAATCCTGCCTGGCTGTCTCAAGTGCATAGATCACTGTGGAGGATAGGGTGAGATGCAAACTCCTAAGCAGAAGCAGATGGGAACATTTATTATTGTGGCTCTTCTGCACTCACACAGAGCTGTGGGGGTCTAAAGGGTCTGAACGTTGGAGGCTGACAACATCCCTCTGCAGTAGGGGATGTTACAGAGCAGGCAAGTTATCTCAAGCACTCCTCACTTCCGGCAAGAAATCGAGCTCAGCTTTTGTCTGCTGCTATTATATCAGGGCTTCCTAGTTAAACAGCAATAATATTTAAACAGTTTTGTCACATATCAGTCTTCCTTGGGAAGACACGAGGAAAAAAAGATGTTATCTTACTCTATTCTGACTGCTTTATTTCCCTACTATTATTGCTCATAAAAATTTACTCCGTGTTCTGTGACAAAGCCCTGTACAGCTTCGTCTTGTGACTATATATATATCAACTGGGCATTTTAGTAATTATCTCTGGCAGCCTTCCTCCCTCATTTACTGCTCCTCCCCGAAAGAGATTCAAAACAGGAAAGATCTTATTTTATATGTGAACATGGGACTAAAAGCTCACCAACTGCTTTTCACTAAAAAAGATAAAAAATCACAAGATTACTTTATCATATAGGCTACACATTCTTCGGTGGCTGTGGAAATCACTTAACACTCCTTTACTCAATTATAAAGAGTGTTAATCTCTTTCACCCTTGCAAAGATTTCTGTTATTATTGAATGGAAGCTATCAGTAAAAACAATGCAATGGGAAAATACCAGGCTCAGTAGGAGTTGGCGAGTACCAGACATAACTGTGGGAGTGACTCCCACAGCGGGT
Organism: Calidris pugnax; assembly: GCF_001431845.1. Lineage (NCBI taxonomy): Eukaryota > Metazoa > Chordata > Aves > Charadriiformes > Scolopacidae > Calidris > Calidris pugnax. The sequence continues at coordinate 5,746,420 of NW_015090920.1, forward strand.
TCTGGCTAAGATATGCCAGTTATGTGTGCTTATTTTATCTTCATTGTAAACTGGGTTTTTGACAAACGCCCTCCCCCCCATATAAGGTTACTGAAATGAAGCGGCACAAGGTATTTTGCAACTGAAAAAAAACACCAAAAAGACTGGGAAGGGAGGTTTTTATTGCTGCTCTTTTAAGCTCATCAGTAAGGGCTAATCTTATTTTGTACCAATTAGACTAATGCTCACCCTGGGAAATGGGAACTCAAGTGCTTTATACATATAAAGGTCCTCTCCCTCGCCACAGCTGCCTAGGTGATGACCCCAGTGTGAGGGAGAGGTGATGATCTGGAGGAGGAAGAGCACCACGTCAGCAGATGACCTGGAAGCCCAGCGCACCCGCTCTCTTTCAGCCGCTCACCCCCTCCCCAGCTACTCAACGTAGCAGCAGCCTGGGCTTGGTCAGCTTGCTTACAACACCACAAGTAATAAATCCTTGCTTAGTTTACAGCCACATTTTTAAAATCCAGCACAATGTTTCCGACTCATCAGAAACCATAATCCCTACAAGCATCCCAAGTGAATAGGATCACACCTGAGACTGATCCGGCCTCACTTTTTCACTTGCTGTAAGAGAGATGGATTGAAACGAGTAAGTTTATCTCCCTAACATCTGCTCAGCAAATGCTCACATAAATCAGGATGCAGAATATAGTATATTTGCCACACCCTGAATAGCAATAGTCACGCAAAATGAAGAGCAGAGTAAAATCCTGGACTTGCTGAAGTCCATGGCAGGACTCCCATTAATTTCAGTCAGGCCAGTATTTTAATGCAGATTGTTCCCAGATGCTAGATTTTAGGACCAATCGACAAATGCAATTAAAAGCAAAAAAGAAATAACTGATGTGATAGCTGCATTAATGAATTGAATTCATATTATCAAAAGCCAATACATAAAATCCACATATCTCCCAGCAACAACTATGACTATCCCCTTAAAATGTTCTCCATTTTCACTTACAAAAACCTGAAATTCTTCTAACCAACAAACAGTCTCCCCCATGCAAGCACATTTTACATACCAATTTGACTTTTAAGCATAGAAAGATGCTATTTCTTAAATTATATAAATCACATAGTTTATTTAGGTAAATACACTATCTAACCCATGCTTAGATCTTTTTCCCCATGTGTTGTATAGAATCTTATCTAGCAGAAGTAAAGTAGCAAGGATAAAAATTGGGAGTTGTTTCCAAGATACTGCAGTCTCCTAAAACAAATTCAAACCAAACATCAGCTAATACAATAAGCCTAGAGCTAATACTACAACTTCATGCTCAGCTTCATAGTGCGTCTGTTGCTTTTTTCCCTTTAAGTCCTTACAAATAATGTAATAAAGATATTGCCTCCAGACAGTTATTCTTAAATTCATGCAAGACTGAGATTAATTACTACAACTCACGCTCCTCTCAGTGTGATTGTTTCAGATTGCCTGTGTATTTAGGAAGATTAATATACACTGGTCACATTACTAAAATTCTTCTGTAACCCTAAGGGAGAATTAAAACACCTTTTTCTCCTACAATGCCTGTAGAAGCATCTTCATACTCCAGAAGTAAGGTTAACAGTTCACTGAGCTATGATGAGCAAATGCAGTTGGGCTGCTGGGCAGCACGGTGAGAGACGTTTTACCCAGGACACAAGTCTCTCCAAGTTATTTTGAGACTTTTTTTTATGGGTCTGTTTATGATTTCTCAATTGGCGCCATCTAATTTTCTCACAAAGTGAGTGAAGGGATTGTTATTTTTAAGCTGCTGACCACAAACTCCGTTTGACATCTCAAAGACAAGTTAGTCTTTCTCATTCGTGCCACATCATCCATGAGGACTCTGGAATTTCATCTTCAGTAAACTATATCATGTCCAGCATTGCCATCTTGGCTCTGAAGCAAAGGTAGACACTATTATTAATGAAAATGCTTTTTTAGCCATTTTGCCTACACACAAAGAAGTGGGGACCACCTTGACTATACCATTGACTTCCCTCAGACCTCTTTGATACTTGTAGCACCAGCAATCAGCCATTTATCCTGACAGTCCTGGCACCAGGTGCTCAAAGAAGGATGCTAATCAACTTCCACATTAAAGGCCTTCACTTAGATACTCAACGGAAAGAAAAGAGCCAGGTATTGCTGCAAATCCAAACTTATCTCTTCTTCTCTCCCAAACTACTTACAGCAGAGCTTTAGCCATACACTGATTCAGAGAAAAACCTACAGTCCCAACCCCAGCCCTGTGCTCCTCCGCACAAAATTGTAAGACAACACTGAATAAATTGATGGGAATGTCAACTACAAGATAGCAGTGTCATTAGTGCTCTCTACTGGATAAACACATAATTACTCCAAAATTAATATAGTACATGAGGGACCACTAACAAAGTGGTGTAAACCCACTTATATTTAAATACTTGGACTATATTTATAAAAGCTTATGCTACTCAAAGCCAGTTAAAACCTCACATCGAGATGCAACAAAGGATGCACAGAAGTCCTTGAAAACAAACCACAGCTGAAGTTGTAACTCTGGTATCTGAAGTAGCTCAATTAGAGAAAAAACAGGCAAAACTGTGCAAGAATACTTGAGTCAGGGTAGTTTTTAAATATTCCTTCCCATTCCCCACATATTATATCTATATGAACAGATTAATTTATAGCTACCAACTGTGGAATTCATTTTCAGAAATGCCTCTGCCCTCAAAAGCAGCAATGCATTTGGAAGTCACAAAATTTTCTTCATCACTTTTCATACCCTGCAAATACAGGGCAAGCTTCTACTTGGCAGTCAAACTAAGCCCTGTCACTTAGCCGACTGTGACTTCCAGGTGAAGAAAACCAAGTCAACCCTTCTGTTACCTCCCACCATCACCACCAGTACCTACTGGTGGAAGAGAGCCATGATTTGCCCTTCCCTCCAGCCAACAGTGAATCATCGAGCCCCACCAGCAGCAGAATGGATGTGCTGCCCTGTGGTTCAACATTATTCAGAGCCAAACATAAAATGCCTTATTTGGCATGGAAGTGTTATGGTTCAAGCACCTGCAACCACAAGCCTTTGCATAAAAATGAGTAGTGATTGCCCTTTGTGAGAACCTCTTAATAACGCAATTCCCTACAAATACCTAAAGCACACCTATGACTACACTACTTCCTGCTACCAGTGGGCACACAGATTTCGTAGCAGGGGTTCTTCAAGGGTTGAAGAAATATGAAACTCTTTTAACTGCTACTCACCTTAATTTTGACATGCAAAACAGGCTTTACAGAAAGTCATGTCAGGTTATGTAGCTGAAGTAGCTCATTTTAAGTTTTTTAATTGCATTTTTGTTATCCCATGTTCGATACATTTAGGAATTAAATTTATCACAGGAGCACTTAAAAGCTAACCAAGACAGACAGACTTTTGCACACAGCTTTGTACCGACACACGTGCAGTGTAGAGAGGTTAGCATCAGTCAACAAGGCTGCCAGGGACATAAGGAGGGGGACAGCCCACGTGAAGAGGAAAAACACCACAACGCTGACCAAGCCACAGCAGGAAACATTTCATAAGTACCATGAAAATTCATTCCACTGAATTTTTTAGGGGAGAATAAGATAAAAGAGAGTTGCCAGATGGACACAGCAGAACTGGTGAAAATCACTACTAAACACAGAGCTGCTGAGAAAGCTGTCCAGATTACATTTTGCCCTGCTTAGTGATACTACAGTTTCTCTTACTCAGTGAGTCTCTGGCTGCATCCCCTCAGTTTTTCATGAAGACACTTAAAGTAGGAGTGGAGTAAACAGAATAATCTCCTGGGTCCCTGTGATCTGAAGGAGAACATCTATCCTAAAAAATTCTGGGGTTAAAGATGCTTCAGGGATGAGGCTATTTATGACTTAAATAAGATACCTATCACACCAGATTGGAGTAATTCTTATTAGACAAACACAACTTTTTATATAAGAGAATGTTCATCATCCTTTAAAAAAAAAGAGTGGGGAGAATATTTAGGCAGAAGAATTATTTGGGAAAAATTAAATAGCTGTTTCCAAAGGAGACAAACTTAAAAAGACAACCCCCCAAATATTTACTTTGCTGTTCAAAAAATGTGGTTGAATACAATGCAGAGAGATAAGAAGCTGGGCACTAGTTTTGCTCAAATACTAAGGAAAACACAATTAGGTAACAATTGCCCTGACCAAATGATTGCTATGCTTCTTCCCATGTTTTGTCTTTCTGTATGTATGACGTGAAGTTGGTAAGGTTTTGCTTAAACATCTTCTCTGTGGTCTCAGAAAGAGTAGGAAATCCACAGCTTTGCATACCACACACTCTGAAGCTCTTGCACACTTTTCTTCATAGCTTCTCCCTCCCCTTTTTAAAAAAATCCCGTTTAAGTTCCTTTCATCAAATTCTCTCCAAAGCTGAGCTTTCTCTCCCCCTCCCAGAACATGCGCTGGGGAAGATGAAAGCCACTGGAGTTTAAAAGCAGCCTTTTCAAATAGGCAGTTACAAACTTGCTCTAAACTTGAAGCTTCTTCCAGCTTGTGGCTTAAGCTATGCGTCTACAACTGACCACCATGTACAAGATGTGCTCCCAAGAAAATGAGATGTTTCAGAAAGAAATACTCCGTTCCTCCATACCTGCCATAAAGGAAGTGCTCTTCATCTATGACTACACTTAAGTTTCTGCATTTCAGGCCTAGTGTACGAATAACATCTTAGTCTTTCCCTACATGCCTTCCACCTCAACACACCCTTGGAAAGGCTGGGAGCAGCAGTTCTCTCGTAGTCTGCCACGTGAGATCCCCCTGACATGACCTAGGATCCCATTCCAGCAACCAGCCCTTCTGCAGAAACATTAGTAACTGCTTTTAAGAAATTATTAAGAAATTAACCACTTGAGGCCTGTTTGCTTTCTATTCCGCGTCCTCAGATTCATATTACTTTTTGTCCTCACAAGTCTTCATTCGCACCAATCCCCAGATGTGAAATACATCAGACCAACCCAAATGATGCAATCACCCACCTAGTTGCTTGTTTATACTGCAGCCAGTTCCCTTCTCCAAGGAATCCTGCGTAGCTGCTGTTTTCTTGGCCTCATCAGTAGGAAACACTTCTTGTAGCCCCAGGATTTTAAAGCACAGCAAAGAACTAGCATATCAGAGGACTGGCAACTCCTACTGGAGCTAAAACATTTATTGTTTAAAAAAAAGTTACGATTAGGTCCTTTATTATATTAAAGCTTGATCTGTCCTTTACCTTGACAGGTTTAAGTTACTTCAAGCAAAACTGGAACAGCTCAGGTCAAGAATAATTCTTTCAATTAGCCTGAACAGGTCTTGGATGAAGGGGAGGTTCCCACGATGTTCTCCTCACAGGCAGCACCAAGCTTAATCCCGAGACCACATGAAGGCAACTGTTTCTAATGCCAGAGGGAGGTGTGGGCAGCCAACTAGAGGAGACTCAACTTCAAACTACACATTCTAAGGGCAACCCAAACCTTTCCCTTCCTTCTCACACAATTCACCACCCAGGAGTAATTTACAGATTATTAACTGCCCTGTTAATAGTTTGAGTTTCCTAGCTATTCTTGTAGTCAAGAAAAACAACCAAACCCAAAAACCTCCTTTCAACTTTTAGTCCAGGGAAACTGGAGGAGAAATACACAAAAGTTGAAAACAGCCTTCAAGAACTCTGTCTTTATTTACAGGAGGCCTGAATGTTTCTGTGCCCCAACTTCCATGTTCATTGAGAACAGCTGCGTTTTAACCAATGATGTTGTTATTAATTCAACAAGCTGAAGGTCATTTCATCTTCTTTGAAGATTTCTTTAACACCAATGGAAAAGACATCTCAAATGAAACACGGCCATATCAGTGCAATTGAAATACACACGAAATTCAGCTACTGCCTGCATGTGGTTCTCCAGATCTAGTTGGCTCACTAGGAGTTCTTTGTTCCACTTATTTTCTATATTTTCATATGAGATCCTTCAAGCTCATATTTACAGACATAATTTACAACTCCAACCCTCTTGCCCACCCATTATAATTTACTAAAGCATCTATCTTACAACTCAGGTCAAACACATAAAAACGTAGGTACTCTCAGATACCTTTGAAGCATTTAAAAACATATTTTGACTTCTTTATGCAGCCCAACATGTGTACAGTAAAAGACTCATTTGCCCCATCCATTTTTAAAAACCGATATGAAATACTATTAAACACTTATGCCAATTTACAACAATAAGATTTAAGAACATGCATACTGCAAAAATTATTTCAAGTGTAGTTCAGTAGAACAAACACCATGAAAGATACAGCAAGAAAATCAAGTAACTTTCTCCTGAGGAGTTAAGCACTAAATATTTTAATTCTTTAGGGAACACTCAAAAAAGGGTGAGTCAGTTGAAAAACGGTACTAACCTTTAAAGCCAAGTACTAACACATTCCTGTGTTTGGCAAGGGCTATGCCCTCCCCTCAGAACTGGAATGGCTTTGCATCTCTGCAACCACTTAAGGCTGACACCTCTTTGTTATTTAATGCACACGGTAGGAAAACAAATGGTGAAACAGTTCACAGCCCTTGCATCAAATTTTCTAAGAACTTAGAATAAACACAGATCCAAAACGTGGTCATGCAGCATAAAATAATGACAACTGTTTATATTCACAGAGTAAGAAAAGCCACTATTATGAACAGGTCAATTTTGATACCTATTCTTATCAAGTTAAAACTCTTTTCAAGACTATAACCCAGAGGAGCAGTCTTCAAAGTGAAGTGTGTGCACCCCAGGGGACGTGCAAGACAATCCATTTGGGTGCAAGAAGAAACTATTTTTTGTACCATTAAAAACCAAAATTTTAAGTAATTTTAAAAGTCGTCTATTTCATCTTTATCTCATACTTCTAAAATTTCTACTCTTGTGTATGTACATAATATATCAGGACAGTAGTACATACATAAGTAGATAGATATTCATATACTGGGTGCACACAGAGTTTTTCCTGATAGAAGCATGCAATCAAAAAAAGTTTGGAGGCCAGTGGCCTCAAGGGTGCTGCAGCTGTTAGCCCAATAACACATCCTGTTGCCAAATGAATTTGTTAATGTCAATCTGAAATACTCTCCTCAGCAGCACATCTTCAATATGGCCCAAGAGGTTTTTTTTCCCCCCTTCAAGGATGCTGTTAGAATGAAAATTTTAGAAGGATTAAGCTTGGGTATAACGCACTGTTGAGAGTATTCTTCGGTGGAATTACACTAAAGTTACGACTCCATAGCAGATACATGTGAAATTATTATTAAAACATATGAAGCTTCTAAATCAGATTAGAGCCATCCTTTCCTTTTTGCAGTTTGGTAGTCTTGCACCAGCACTTCTCCTTCACACACACACCACCCCTCCTTCCCACACACCCACTCCACACACTGCTTGTGGGGCTGCAAGGGGACCCCCGTTAACCTGCTCTGGCGCTGGAAGTGTCACTGGAGGGGTTGGGGACATTGCCCAGCCTGAGCTTCAGCCCACCTGAACAGTGGGTCTGGCTGTTACACCTCAGACCCCTCTTGCAGAGACACATGCTGAGGTAGCACCCCAGGGTGGCTGTCTTTGGCCACCCACAGATGGAGATGATGGTGAAGGTCCTGAATGGCCACCCAGCAGGGCACAGTTCACAGGTGGCAGCTGCTCTTTCCAGTTAGTGTCTGGGGAAGCCAACCAGCAAGTATCCCAGCATTTCAGCACGCTGTTGACCAAGGCAGCAATGGCAGGTTGTGCATTTTGACATGCCTGTTCCAGCACTTTTACAACTGATTCCTAAAAACATAACCCACACTGGAAAAAGAGGAATGAAAGATGTGTATCCTGAATCCACATACCTGCACAGAATCCAGCAGACTTAGAAAAAAAATCCTTCTGCTTTAAATAAGAAAGCAGCATCTTGCATTTAAAAGCGTTCATCTTTTCTTCACTTCGGCTAGTTTTGTTTTCCCTTGGATTTGGATACTTCTATTGAAGCAAAAGCAAGACTCACAGTGAATGGGGAAGATGTGTGTGCATTTGAAAAAATACAAAGCGTGTGTGGTAGAAGCCAGTAGTACACTACACCTCACGGTGATCACGCCGACCACAGCCAGAGCAAAACTCACAGGCCAAGTCCCTTTAAGCCACTTGCTGAAATGGGGATGCACACTAGTTCTTAAGTCCATGCAGAACAGTGTTGTACACAAGCCAAACACTGTCACACTATTTTTGGTTCTCAACTGTTACATTTGACCCGACACCTATGTGACTTAAGAGTGTATTACTCATAGCTATGAATTCCGATTAAGGCAGACCTATGATGACTGGCTGTAGGGAACATGAAAGCTTTTAAGATCGTCTATTCTGATCTCTTTTTTAGATGATAGATCATTTGCTCATCCATTGAACGAGTCCAATAATTTGCATTTGATTACAGACTACTGAGGCTATCAGGTGCTACAGCCCATTACATCCCACAGTAGGCTGTTAACCCTAGGCTGGGTTAGAAACTGAGCACATTTCTTCACATCACAAGTCTTCTAGCTTCCACTTTCCATTGCCTTGTAATTTTTATCACCCCCACCCCTAAATCAGAGGCCAACACCACCCAAAATTAAGCAGCCAACCTTTGTTGTTATTATGTCATAGTTTAATATTCCCTTCGTTTACACTTTAATCTTTGAGCATCTTAAAAACAAAACTGGCAGTGTGCCAAGATGCGAAGCCCAACAGAAGAGCAAAACTCTAGGAAGGGACTAGAAGGGACCTCTGGTTTGTCGAGTCTAGTTGCCTACTATTCAGACACCACTTAGCATTTCATTTCTTTCACAGATGTATTTGGCTCTTCCTTCAAAGCAGGTCTCTGCCTGGAAGGCTGTTCCAGAATTAGCTCTAGTAATTAGGAACTTTGTTTCTAATCTAAATCTTATTTACAAAAAGTTTATACCCACTTGCTTTTGGTTCAGTACTCCTTTAGCTCATAGTGCTTCCACCCTTCGCCTGTCCTTTGCACAAAAAAAAACCCCCAGCATTCTGACTCCATTAAACAACCTTCCTGCTACAGGTGAAAAGAAAACAGTCTTACCCATGAACTTAGGCTTCCAGAGAATACAGAACATAAAACATTTAACTTTCTAGAGTAGGGAGTGAGGAGGGACAAGGGGGAAGGAAGGAAAAAGAGCTAGCCAGAAGTGATTTGTGTGGTTATCCAAAGAAGCCTTTTCTCCCCTCATCCTGGATAAACGGACTTGTAGATACTGTGATTATTTGTTATATGGGTGACATCCACTGTAATGCTCCACATGAAAAAACTGTACAGAAATGAACTGTATGGATGAAAGTTAATACAATTCCACTGACCACTGAAACAAAACCAAAACACGATCTGTCTTGTTAAAAGGAAATATGATTTTAAAAGACATACCATCCTTGAGTTCGGTACAATAGAGTGTCCTTCATGAGAGGAAACAACAAAAACACCTAAGCTTCAGAAACAGCATTATATATTTTGTATCTTTCTACTGATTCAACTTCAATAGAAAACAAATCAAGAATGGAGCCGAAAAGGTCAATAAACAAACCATCCAGCATTCATTCACAGGCAACAGAAATCGAAGTACCATATGTACATTGTTCTCTCATATTATGTCCAGAAGATAGGAGCATGCAACACCATTACTGTAAACAATGAAAAAAACAGTGTACATTTTAGAGTGTGAGATGTACTTCTCCACTTTCACTAGTTTTATTGAAACCTTCCAAGTTAGGTATGAATTGGCCTGCGACGGTTGACAGGTCAGCAAGCAGACTTGCAAATATGTATTCTGAATTTTAAAATCTATTTGTAAAACCAAAAGTAACTGTGTCAACAGAAGTCAACAAGGGGAAAGAAAGAAGTTATTTTCAGTTTGAGACATACCATGGTTTAATACCTAAGGAGATCCAACCCTATTGGCATTACTCTCATATAAAATTTCCATATTTAACACCTAATTTAGAACAGGCAAACAAGGGTGTATAAAGCCTTCTAAGAGCTCATAAAATAAATATAGTACAATAGGTATACAAAACTCATACTGCACGCTATTTTTAGGTAAGCTACATAATTTGTATTTTTACTGTGAGAACATAAAAACAAGACTGACCTTTACAAAATTATGATTTCCTATAGAGTCAAAACACTTGCCCCTGCTTCTACTTACTAGTGTTTTAAAATGAAGAGTAAGTTGATACAGAGAGACAAAATACTCCCATTGTAATGCAAACAGCAGACAGCTTTTTAGTGTGTCCTCATGATTTTGGAAAGACAAGATAAGTTAACTTGTTGTATAAAACATTTTAAAACCAGAGCTAACTGGCAGAGAAGCCTAAAAGGAAATAAAAAACCCTCTTAGACTGAAAGTTACGGAATTTCAAGGCAAAGTGAGAAAGTAAGCTTTCAAGAAAACCTCGTCCAAGCACAATGAAATGAGAATGTTCCTCACACTAGTCTCATAACATTCCACATTTCCACAGCTGAACCCCCAGTTCAGAGACCTACAACTGAGATAGCAATGAAAGCGTAGGTCAAAGCCAAGGTACTACAAACCAGTCAAAACAAAGCTTGGAAACTATTAAAAAAAGGAAAGTGAGCTGCTCTAGCTTTCTTGAGCAGTAACATATGAACATATAGCAGAGCAAATAGCATAGTTTTAGTGATAATATAAAAATAGCTTGCAAGCTAAGTTACCTTTCAGACTAAACTCCATATATTTGTTATCATATGAACAAGGTTTAATTTTCTCAACTTATTTTATGCTTTTAAAAGGCATTTTCTAAGAAATTTATTTTGTATAGTTAAGCTATCACCTGCCAGGTTTGCATGCTTATTAAGGATGCACTTTGTCACCTAGTAGAATATAAAACCACAGTAAAACAGTGCAGAACTTTGTAAAAATACTTTAAATAAATTTACACTTCACTATAAGATTATTCAAGTTAAGAATTAATCACCAGGTTCAACAGTGTAACTCATTTACTTGTCATCCTCATTGCACATCAAAAAACGAAGTTGCTATTTCTCCCAAGACTAAAAAGAGTGCATCCTCAACCTCTGCTGGCCTAAGAAGCAAATGCTGCTCCACAGACAGCATCCTTTTGGTCTTCTGCAGACAGTTAAAACCCAAACTCACCGGCAATTTCTCACTACCAGCAAAAATCAGAAGGCAAAACTTCAAAGGACTCTTAGAAGCACAGATCCTCAGCAAAGATCAATACAGGTAGCCTCTCTGTCATTTCACAAACAAAGCTCAGTATTTATGACCAGCTTTTTCTTAGCAATGCAGGCCACAAAAATTATAGATCACTAGGTATGTGTTTTTTAATCAAAAAATAATGGGCAATTCACTGCATTTCAAACTAACAGATTTTTACTTCTGGAAACCTAATAGCTTTCTATAAATATATTAATTTCAAATACTGAAAACAAAAAAAATTGAATGCTAACACATTTTTCCCCATTTCTGCAGCCTCAGAAAGTTTGTTTTAAGTTACATTACTGCAAGGCACATACAGAATCTCTTTCTTTCCAATACAGAGCAGATATATTCCCTGAAATAATTTTAAAATCCTCAAAACAATTAGAAATGCTACAAAGTTAATTTCTATTTAAAAACATTGTTCCTATAGAACATGCACTTTTTTGGAAAACAACTTAGCAAATATTTATAAATTATTTTTTTTTTCTTCTTTACATTTACACTGGAAATATGTTGAATAATTTGTAATCTGGAAAGTACCGTCTCATGTCACATTTAAATTATTGCCTTCATTATAAATTGCATCATCTCTGGAAACCCATAAAGGTACCGGATTTGAAAATAAGGTGGGGGTGAGAGACTACGTATGCAGTTTAGCCCATCTGAAAAGGATTTCCACATAAAGCAATACCGTCAAGAGTAAAAAAAAAACAAACAAGAGCTTTCTTCATTCAGTGGATGAGGACAATAGAAACTGATGTAAGTGCGTTGGTTCAGTTTAATGCAATGTCATTAGCAACTACTTAAAAATCTCCATTTTCTGTCTCTTGGGCAAGTGTATCTTACCATAAAAGCAACTGAATTTTTAAGAGGTAGTTTTTTCCATTATGCGCTTATTTATTTCAAATAAAACATAACCAAAAACACCCCAACATTTGCTTTTGAACAAGGATCGAGTCTCAAAGCTTGGTACAATAGCTGACAAAGTTCAATATTATAGTTGTCCTCAGCAGTACTGGGCTGCTTTGGAACCAGTGTATTCCAGGTTGTCTTCGTTGGTCAAAAGACTAATCTCCCAACAGTACTGAACCCACCCCCTCCTCCTCCACCTGTGGGGCCACAACTCCCCGGGGGGTCGTTGTCATCAAATCCATTGGGTCGGAAAGAGCAGGAGGCTGAGGCAGCTTGAAGTGCTTGGGTTCGAGCACTAAGCTCTTGCTCCTGAAATGAAAGAATAAAGACGATTACAATAGAAAAAAAAGACTCGAGCCCTCGAAGCAGCTTATTTCTAGTGAGTTTTTAAACAGCTTTTCAAGCTGTTTTTAAAGCAACGTCACTAACCTGTGGACTCCTAAGAATGAATGGCTTTGTTGAACTTCAAGTTGAACATCCACAGCCAATCCGAGATGGCCAATTTCACTGAACATCACTAAGTATACTTGAATCATAATTAAATCCATTTACGTTTATGCTAAAATCGTACTTCATAGCAACATGGGATGTTACTAAAGAATTAAACAGCTGATCAAAAGCTTACAAAACTTTAGGTTTTGATATACATTTCACATGAATTTTCATCCTAGCAATTTTAAGATGTCCTGCTCTCCATTGCCAAATAGAAAGGTAAGACCATTAAATCAATGTTAATTATTTAAAAAACTTTTTTATTCCACTCAGTCAACTGTGTAGAGTAATAACATTCCCAGATAAGAGGCAAAAAGATGGACAAACTGTTTAGTTTCCATGCAGTGCAGCTTTTTGACTTTCAAATGTTATTGCTACGCTAACTCTTTTTTAATATTAGTAAATCCCAGGAACTCTCAAGCACTCCATGAAGTCAGAGTCAGCTCCTTAAAAAAAGTACCTGCAAAAGTAGCAAGAACCAGAAAGCACAGCATCCTGCCAGCTGCTTTTTGAGCTGAATGCCACTGTGGCTTCTTAGGCATTGAAGAAGGGGATGAGCACAGGCTTTCCCCCTCCTTTAAGAGATATAGACAATTTTGTCTATGGCCATCTAGTTTCATTAACCTTGCAGCAATTTCTTTCCTTAGTATTCCTTTCTCAAATTGCCAAGAGTTTGGAAACCTGAGGGAGGGATGGTAGATGCCAGGCTCTGGAAGACTCGACAAGAAAAAGCCAGCAGACCTGTACAACCTTTCTTTCTTTAGGAAACAAAATGAAAGCATTCAGGTGGCTAAGGCATCATCATACTGCTTCACATGACACTTCGTCACTACATACCTCCCTAAAGGCAGTGGGAGGAAAATTTAACAGTAATTACACGGGTCACCTTGAATTGTTCCTTTTCTTCTCCACCTCCTGGTTAAAGCAAGGAACAGAGCCAGGAACCTGGAAGACTGTTTGTATTATACTACCATGAAAGCACTAAACTTAGTCTTGTCCACGTACTTTCACAGGTGCTAAAAATAACACTTGGGGGGTTAAATTACTCTGCCCTCTTAAAAAAAACACAGCTTTAAGTTTGAAACTCTTTTACACTAAGGACTGAAATGCATACTCATTTCCAAAAATTATATGGAAGATATTTGGGTGACATTGTCTACAAAGATATGCTGGCTGTGTTCCTGAAGGACACTATTATACAAGAATCCACATATTGCTGGAGATCGCATATCTGCTAACTATAAGACACACAAAACCTAAGTAAATTTACTAGCAATAACAAGGGAATATGAAGAACTCGTTTCTAGTACAAGAAATCAACAGAAAATTTTGATTAAAATAACAGGTCTTGTATAAATAGCCTGTTTAGTTGAAAAACTACGCTGCAAAACTGCTTAGCTTAGAACATAATTTCTTCTCAAAACCAAACAGTGTGAGACTAGCTTAGGACATAATTTCTTCACAAAAATAAACAGTGGGAGACTTGCTACACTGTACCTGGGTTGGTTTTTCTTTTTTTGGGTAAAATATTTCAGAAAAAAAATGTTTGGTTTAATGCAGCACAGTACCAAACCAAAAATGGAGTTTTCCTTACTCCCTCCTCCGATTTCATCCCTCCAGAGAACTGTTTTCTGGCAACTTAATACCTCTTAAACCCCAGTAGTTGAGCTTTACCTAACAAACTGTGCTACAAAATATTATAAGCATCAACCATAGGTTTGTGGATTATGCTATATTAAATACAAATCTGAAAGTTGTAGATGAAAAGAACACGCATCTTACAGCTATGAATTTTTCGCCAGATGTAGCTAGAAGCATGATTTATTTTTTATTTGCCTTACTGCAGTTACTGAATAGCATGAGGTTTTGGCATAGCTATGCAGCTAAATAAGTTAATGTACGTCTTCTATTATGTGCCTTCCACAATATTGTTTAGCACCAGTATGATTCTTCTACTGTCACTAGGCTTCCTTATAGAGAGGGGACAAGCACTACCACAAACAGCAGCACCTCAGTACCTTGCACATGACTTGTTCTGGTGATGCACATCACGTTCAGTATAGAGTGTAAATGAGCTGAAAGTGCAACTTTTGTCAACCACTTAAATACTGTCCAGAAGCAGCCATAATGCACTGAGAATAGGATTAACCTCAGTCTTGACCTTAGCTTCAAGGCTCCCGAGTACAAAACATTTTGTATAATGGATGGAAAGTATCTCTCCATATACGCACACAGACATACACAACAGAAATGTAGAGCAGTGATCTAATTATCAATTGTTAAACTTTCTTGACAGAGCATTAGTAATAAAACCCACACACTGTGTCTTCAATGCTACAAATGAAATTATTTAGCAGTTTAAGATCCTTCATGCTTTATTTCTGAGCAGTAGTTTGTGGTAAAGAAGTGCATTTCTTTCTTCTCTCAAGGTATATATTGACTTGATTAATATTAACCTACATTCAATTGTTCTAATATAACATACGGCACTGGTATTTTTGCTAGAACTATCCTTCATTTCTAAAAAAATCTTCAATGTTTTCAGAGTGATTATATTTATCCCAACAAATACCAACTCAGGTAAGTAAAACTCGACAGTCAATACAATTCTCTGGACTGAGAAAAAATGCAGAGCATCCCCTCTGATTTCCACTTGTTACCAGAATGGGATTTTTAATTTGTGGAAAACTTGTTACCAGAATGGGATTTTTAATTTGTTTTAACTGGAGTGGGAGCTACCCATATTGCAGATTTTGTTATTTTAAGTAAAAACATTTTAGTTTACCACGTGGTAAACCGGTATGCAATAGCAAAACAAAAGCAATGAGCTAGAGATTTTTTGGAATGTTTCTTCTAATAAGTAAAGGCTTTCTCAGGACAGAAAAGTATATTCTTAACTAAACAGGAAAACAGAACTCTGAACAATGAAATATGACTTCTCAAAAATAGAATAACCTCATTCAGTGAGCCACAATATTAGTATTAATTGGAAAAAAATAACTGAGCATTTCTAATCAGTAGTGTTTCAACTGAGAAAAGGACTGGATCTCAACAACTCTGAAATTAGTAGAGCACTACAAAGTCAATATCAAAGAAGCCAAAACTGAAAGGTGGGTAAAAGATCATAAATTAAAGAAAAAACCAAAATGACTAATACCCAAGCAACAACTATAACTTGGAATTTTTCTATATTCCTATATAGTCTATATTTCTTTTTTCCTTTTTTAATTTCAATTGTAAAGGTAAGGTTTTTAAGAAACAACTAACTTGTCTTTCACTTGTAAACTATAAGAGAAAATGCCCACACCCTTTATATAACTTCAGCTACATGTTCTGTAGAGAAAGCTTTAGGCTGGAAGACTATCAAAAAGCAATCTTTGTGTATATGCACCAAGTTGAGTTTAAGTCTTATAAAATCGCATCACTTTTTCACTGGTTCTAGGCACACAGCAGTTCTCAAACAGCTTTAAGCAATCACACAGTCTGAAAATAGCAGCAGAGTTGCAATTAAAACTGTCAGTTTTCTTGTTTGTATTTTTAATAAACCTGCAGCTATTGTAACAGATTTTCTACAGTGATACTTAGCTTTCTTTTCTAATTTGAATTTACATAACTCTTCTAATTTGAGTAGGCCTAGACCTCTTACAGGAACAGCTTACCCCACCAAAGAGCACACTGTAAAACACACTTTTACTGTTCCACTCTCCAATCACTGCAGCAATACTCAAAGCAAACCATATTGAAATGTAGAGAACAGTGGGGTTTTTGTAGCAGAAATCGAAGAGGTGACTACAATAGGTGAAGTTCTTGGAGCACAGGAAACGTGCAGCTGGCAGCGCTGGGGAGAACGTACGCAGCAAAGGAAAAGTGGAATCTAGTCACTAGCATTTGGTCTTCATTTTAGTGGTTTTAGCACTTGGGTACACACAATTGTACAAGTAAACCTTCACTCCAAATGAAAACATTTCAGTAAGCACACTGCTAAGAAGTTTAAGTATACTTCAGCTACTCTCGTAATTTCTTAAAGGCAACAAAAATTAGAACTGTTCGAAAGCCTCTCCTGCATAAAACTGTAAGGGCTAGAAGACCTAGGTAAGCATCTCCACTAGAAAATTAATCTGAAATGAGTTTAAGTCATTTTCCTTGACACTTTCCATCTAATGGTGATAACCTTACTATGAAATCTGTCTAGCAACATCGCTATGTCAAGATAGAAGTGAGACTGGTGATTTATAAGGTTAATATACCAGAATATTTAAAAGCTTTTTCTTTCTTTTAGACTGTCTCTTGTGAATTTTAAGGAGACTACTCTTCATATACAATTTTTGTCTTACCTGCAAGTACAGTTTGTTATCTTTCGTAATTGCATCCATGAGGTCTTTTTGCAGGGGAGGGTCTCCATTTATCCAGAGTCCATTTGCTGAATTGGTGTTGAAGCCACAGGTGCTATTTTGCTTTTTGTAAAACAGAACATAAGCAGTGTCCTTTGGAAATCTACTGGTAATTTTCTGGACTGACTGAAATGAGGTAAATGTCACTCTGCTGTCATTGAACAGAAACCATTCTCTTGGCATCTCAGTGTCCAGTTCATTTTCTACAACAGTACAAGGACTCTCCTCTGTCAACAATTTATCCTGAGGAGAAACTAAAGAAAGAGCTGTAGACTGGTGGCAGAGTCCTGAAGGCCCCGACCCAGTAACATTTCTAGCATATGAATAATAATGTCCGCTTTCAGAGGAAACACCAGAATGCACCACCACAGAGCTTAACATATAGGGCACTGATTGTGGGCAGGTCACTTCATCAGCACCTGAGGGCTTCAGTTTTTTAGCAAGATTTTCTCCAATATCAGAAATCTCAACACCAACAGACCAACCTCCCGAAACAACAGCTAGAGGGGATGTTGTTCTTTTGACTGGCAGTTCCAAAACAAGTGGCAGAGATACATTGTCCAAGATTTTGCGCCTTATATGACACTTTGGATCATATGAAAATCTCAAAAGAGTGAGAATGAGGTATTCGGGTTCCTCAATGATTTGCATAGTTTTCTCAGCATTCTGTAGAGAGGCACACTTTTCACAATAATACTTATTGTCTCCACTAAGGATTTCAGGTGCCAGAAAATAATTCAGTAAGTCTGTAACGGACAAGGTGTTTTTACCTACTAGCCTCTGAGACATATCCCCATTATCTTTGTTGAGTTCAGAGTTTGCGGTATTCTCAGAGTTTGGCTCATTAGAAAAATCTTTTATGGTTCCTTCATTCATTACTGTGTCACAGCCACCATTTACTTCCGAATTATTGAGAGGTGTTTCTCCAGCAAGACTAGTTGCTGAAGTATTAGCTTGCACCACGCAGTCATCCTTCACTTCAGAACGTTCCACACATTTTGGGCCAACATTCTCCAAGGAAGTCGGAGGACAGAAAGCCAGAGAGAGATCTGTAAAAGCTTCTTCCTTTTGAGACATACTTTTGCAGTTCAAACAGCATATAGTAGTCTTCAATTTTCCTCCAAACATCTTCTCTATCAGAGTTCTTTCTTCACTTCCCACACAAGATGCTTCAGCAAACGCTTGTGCTTTATGGACAGCTTCTTGTGTCTGGGACTCTTCATTCATTATACTTTCAGAAGCCTTTGCTGAAGACAATGCTTTCAAGGTTCTCTCTTCTTCATGCAGCCTGGAGACAAAGAAAAATAAATCCAGGTAGCTGTGCTATTTTCCAAACAAACATTGCTGCACAATTTCAGACTTGTTTTTCCTACTTATGCTAAAATAAATATAGACAGTTAAGTGGCTAGAAGTGTCTTATGTTAAAAAAGCTATTTTTTTATATAATCAAGCTGAACCATATGGATCTGTACTATCCAAAACAGAATATGAGAGGAGTGCAAACGCGCTTAATGTGGGTTTCATTATGTGTAACAGAACACAATGGATATACTAACAGAACTGGCAACTATTAACAAACCTAATAAACAACGGTTTTATTATTTACCATTACATTATCTTAATAAATCAGTTCGCCAGTTGACTGGTTCTGTATGTCAGATTTTGTAAGAGAACAAGTAGCTATTTATCTAGTGCCAGACTATTTCCAAAGAAAAGGTCAGGATTCTGTAGCCAAGAAAGTTAAGAAACTACAGCAAGAAAAAACAAACCAAAGAAGAAACCCAAGAGAGGGCGGGGGGGGGGGGAAGAAAAAACACTAT
>NW_015090920.1:5765338-5779684 GCF_001431845.1 Calidris pugnax
ACTATTGAGATAAACTTCTCCTGAAGTGCAACGTGTCATAAAGCAATATTGTTTAAACCACATCTCAGCAAGCAAAATTAAAGAGGGCTACTAATAAATTTAGGTAATTTTATCTGTGCTACAGACAATTTGCTGGTTTATTAAACTGGTTATAAACACATGTAAATCTCTACATGACTTATCTGACCTGTATGTAAAATATAGTTGTCTCCACCAACATCAAGGTCCAGATGCACAACTAAACTGCTTTCAACAACCACGTTAATTTACAACAGGACCGTGACTTTAACACCCAAGTTTAGATGTGTAAAAACAGAACATTACTACCCCTATAACCTTCTTTAAATGATGTGGATACAAGGTGGTATACAGATTTTAATGCAGATTAAACCCATGAAGAGAAATGTTTTGTAGACCAGACACAACCAGGAATGAGACCCAAAATTCCTGGTCCCCAATCATGCAGTGGAACTGTTACATGACCGCTCCTACGAGTTCAAAATTATGTGATAAGACTGTAGATTCATTCCCATTGATGAATGATGAATAACAACTGTACCTGTCTAGCAGGAATCTGAGATATTCTGAGCAATCCTGCTGGGATCGAGGGGTGAACCATGGTGGTCTGGAAGCCTCAAAGAAAATTCTAGGAGCGTATGCCTCCCTCTGTTCACATGAGACAGGGAAAGACAAGGTTACATACAACTACTTTTTTTTTTTTTATATTAACCACTGAACTTTGGACTACATTATTCTAGAGAAACTGTAAGAAACATATGGTATACAAATACTTAAACCACTTAATCCTAGGAAGAGAGACAATTTTGTAGTAATCACCGCTAGTGCACAGATAAAATTAGTGGATCCTACAGGCAAATATGAAACATGTAGTGAGTGTAAACCAGATGTTATGCATAAGAGCAGTTACTGTTCTAATTGGCAAGCTTAAAAAAAAGTTTTCTTTCTTCAGAAGAACACCAGTATATAATAAGTACCATTTTATTTTTAAGGTGATCCAGCCTCATCCCCTTCACAATAGGCTTATTGTTATTAATCAAGGAGAACAAAAGTGTCTTACATCCTTCTAGCACTAGCAAAGTATTGTGAACACTAATAAAGTCCAGTTTAGAATTTTAACTACAATAAAATTTACTGTAAAAAATCATTGCAGAAAGTCACCCTTTGTCCTAGAAAGTTCTATTTAGTCAACTTGTATAACAAGTCAGGTCTTACTGGGATTTTTTCATTTTGGCTTCTCAAAGAAAATCTGTTATTGCCCATTTACAAAACCAACACAATACCAAGATGTTCCACTTTGGAAACACAGATTTCCTTAAGTCCACCCACATCATCTGTGTGTTTGTAGGCAGATTCATTCCCTTAGGAATGTATTGTATTTTTACTATGCTCAAGAGGACACCCATGGCATCATGTTGGTTCCTAAATTCTGGTATTTAGATCTAGGCTTAAAAAACAGCAGATGCCATATACTGACATACCTGGGTATGGGCCAAAAATGCAAAAAGATGCTGTAATTTTCTCATTAGTGAATTACACCCATTTAGATTCAGAGATAAAACATGTCTTCTGAAACTGGAAAAAAGATATATAAATATTAGTTTCCTTGCTATATTTCTAACAACAATGCAGCCATTATTCCAGCTCAGATAATTACTCATTTTGAAAGAAAGCAAAACACATAACACTTCTATTCAATACCTGGATTCTGCTCTAATACTGATGCAAAACAATTGTACAGTACTGTACACTGCAAGAAATCTCATTTCTTTAAACATTAAATGTGTAATAATGTTATAGAGAGACAATTTTTTTCCCAGTAGCTTCCAGATTATAAAAGTTAATTTGCAATGAAAAGAGCTGTTGAAAAGAACTTACTCTGTAGCCATAAAAAGTGCCTGAATAACACTGTTCATGTAGCAAGTATTTCCTAGATTAATTAGACCTGTCTTCCCAGTTTCAGATTTTCCAGAAAGTCTAGATAAACAAGATGGCAGAGAACTGGATTGAGAAGTCCAGGCACTCTGACTGAGAATCAGCTTAATCTTCTCTTCAGTGGGTTTGGGCATATCCTACAAGAGAAGCATTTAACACACTTATTAGGTTTTTATATTTGTTTTTATAATAGATCTCACCGCTCAGCAGCCCGATATCTTCACTTGCTCCTGTATTCTCCTTCAGGGTCTTGCTACCCCTAATAGCCCAGAAGATACAACACCCCTCCCAAGCCCTCTTCTTCAAAGCCTTCTTTATTTGACTCTCAAATTGCAGGAATAAGGAGCTGGTGGTCACCTTTGACCTGTATATTCACAGAGTCCTTTTAACACCAAAGGCTACCTCTCAAATTTCAAGCTTTAATAGGCCCCGAAGCATCCTCTATTCTGCTACAAATATGTTCATGCTCTGTCAACTCAAAATTTAAGAATGAAAGGATAAAGTCCACAGTACCCAGAATTAAATCATTACAGGCTTTTTAAGAGTCAAACCATTTAACTGCAATACTACTACTATAAAATCAGGCAGTAATACCCGAGTGGGTTTTTGTGGGGGTTTTTTTGGGATTGTATTTTTGTTCTACGTTACCTGGTTTGGGGTGTTGTTTTGAGGTTTTTTAACATTTATTTTTTATTTGAAGTATATGCTTTTAGGTATTTATCCAAAAAAAGCCAAATTTTGTTTTGAAACAACATAGGTCAGCATCCTTGACTCAAAGAGGCATGCAATGCTGACTGCAATATTAATATGTAATGCTTAATAATGGTGTTCTGGAGCTAGCCAAAGATTAACACCACGCCAAGTAGTCCTCAGAACCTATTTCAACATTATTAGTACTATGAACACACATTACAGTTTCTAGCTTGGGTTGAAATGAAATGCCTAGAATAAACCTCAAAAGCACATTAAGAATTACAGGAGGCTTAAGAAGTTAGATTGTATTTTTAATAAAGGATCTCATTTCAGGCTTTTCTTAAAGCCTGCTATAATCATATCATGGACACTCAGGACAATTTCTCTAGCATATTCCAAACAGTTAGAATTCACACTAAATTATGTAGTTAGCTCTTCTCTTTTAGTGAAATTGCTAAAGAATTTATAACTCTGGGATTACTGCTTTCATATTTGGGAAAACAAAACAAATATACCTTAATAGCTTCCAATATGGGTTCATAGAGTTCTGGAAATCCTGAATAATGATACATCATACAGTGTATCAACTCAGTCAACTGCATCAAAAAGGCTGTACTGGAAGGTAAGCCATCTCTTTTGAAGGAGTGAACCAAGCTGACGACATGTGGGACAATCTGAATGGGAAAACAAACAAACAAGGGTGTTAATTTCATTTTTCCACATTTTTTGTTATACACATTTCACTCTTTTGCACACACCAAATGACAGGGGACATAATCTTCCAAATTAAGACGTGGTTGAGAAACAATGACTTGAAAAACATGCGTTATTTTTACTCCTGACATTTTTCCAACAACACAATTAATTATTCAATGTTTTTTAGCTCACAGTTTTGGAACTTTATGAACTTAGAAAATGTATTTTAAGATTTTAAATGGTCACGTATACATCTTATTAAGGATATTAACAGCAAAAATTTTCCTTCTGTGCTACCACTAACAGTGCAGCATCCTGTTCTAATTTCGCAGATACAGTGTTTAGAACAAAACTCTCAATTTTCCTTAAACAGAATCTAACACTTGGGATCTGAAGCCAAGGAATACATTCATGTTATTTAGTTTACAAGAGGGAAACTGGCTCACAGCTCCACCTAGTGAGAGCACTAGGCTCTATAAACCAAGACAGTAAATGAGCTAAAAAAAGCTTACCATATACAAGGCAATCTATTTGAGGATTAGTTCAGATTCATAACTATTTTAAATTGAGTAAAAATCAGAAATGTTTACACCATCTCCTTCCCCATGTTCAGTGCAGCTCTGTCTGCTTTTTTAAATGCATGAGACTTTTTCTATATTAGTATTAAAACATCAAGTAGAAAGTTATTTCAATGCAGTCCCAAACAGTAAGGACTTTGAACCAAAGTATTTTAGACACAACTGTCACTTCCCAAGTGATCAAAATGGATTAACTGTCAAAAGAAGTGGATGGAATAATTTATTACAAATTAGCTTACCAATTGTTTGATAGTAAAGACATGAAATACAGAGCAGAATAATAAGAATATCATAATTTCCGGAAAGTATAACAATGACAGGAATTAATATACTTCAAAATACCAAAGTAAAAGGGGTCAGGTGCAAAATACTTGTTTGCCACTTTTTCAAATATCAATTGGTCTCCAAGTATAAGGAATATTTTTACATCTCAGATAAAGAAACCCTATTGTTTTTTTTTGGTAAGCAAGATATCCACTGTTTAAAAATGAAACCAACAAGATTAAGCATTCAGTGTACTACAGAGTCAAAAGTGAAAGTTGCAATGAAAATTTTCCCTCTCCCACTTTACAGATGAGGGTACATTGCAATGAGAAGTAACTATTCAGCTCCAAAAATGAGATTAGTATTAAGTAGATATGATAATTTTGCACAGACAAAGTACGTGGCAAGAACAGAAAAAGTATAGGCTCTAGGCTCTCTTGAATTGAAAGCCAAATTCTTACTTACAGCATGCTGCATAATACTGAAAGTTACACCTTGAATACATACAGACGTATCACTTCTGGCTTGAGGCTGAATTAAAATTTTATATGCCAGTGGATTTTAGAATTCTATAGTACACATCATGATAAGTTCTACATCATAAGACAGAGTGTTTTTCTTGTATTAAAAACCCCAAGTAATTTATGCTGATGATGCTCAAGCATAGGGAAGGGAAATGTTAACTCAGACGCACTGCAAAATAAATTCACTTACATTTACCAAATGTGCATTTAACCATGTTACATTCAGCCCATTTATTACAAAAAGGTAAACAAGTAGTTTAAATGTAGGAAAATATTACAGGATATTATATGACTGTGGTAGCTCAAAAAGTGATAGTGAAGCTTATTTAAAATGGAGGGAAAATGATTACAATGAAAGTTCCCAAAACAGATGTTTATGCAGTAGTGCATGAAGCCTGCGGTAGAAGTTTTCCTTGTTAAAGCAAATGCCTATTTCTAGACTAAGTCTTCTCATATTTTCCATTTTTCTCATGAATGTTTTGTGTCTCTCAGGAACAAAGAAGAACAGCAATACAGTAAGTATATGAAATATTTACATTTTGAGCATATTGAAGGCTACATAGCTCTTTTTGTTTTGTCTCAAATATCTATCCTAGGCCAAGATTAGGGTCACAGGGGGAAGAGAGAGAAACTTTAGGCTTCTATCATTAAACAACAGTGTAGCAGGCAGAAGACAATCACTCTAACCAACCAAAGGGTTTGTGATCCTTCAGGCCTAAGAGACTTGGCAACAGCTTCCAGAAACAGTGTGCCATGTTTAAGTCTGAAAGACCCATATTTCACTCAAATTTTAAGCTAAACACTGAGCATGAGAACACGGAAGGCACTATACATCTTGCTGTACTAATACGAAGAGTCACCATCATAACCTAGTATCTACCACTTCAGCTGGGGAACTGCATTTTGAAGAGTGGCTGTTAAAAATAGAATCCTTCAGTTTCCCTGTATGTACGTTGAAATATAGATAGCATAGCTTTCTTAAAGTGAAGTATTTCTTGGTCTCATGCACCTATCTAAGGTGATTACATTATATATAACAGATAACAGTTATCTAGTTTCCCAAAATAGTTGTGCTTGAAAGTCTACTTGCAGCCCAACTTTATCAGTAGACTTCACACCACGTAAAATGGATTTCCAGAAATGTATGGTCAAAGATAAAATGCAGCGCCCAGATACTACTGCCAGAAATGTGTACATACCAGGAAGATCAATGCCCATTTCCAGTTACAGATTAAGTGGCTGAACCTGCCAGCTGGAAAACCTAGCGGTCTGAACCACAGAAATCTGATTCTGGAACTTTGAAACAAAATGGAAATCCAAAAGCATCACATCTGTTTTTCTTTACACCCACCTTAGAAATCACACATGAATGACATTTCCAAGAATTGAAAACCATTTAGTCACTTACCAAATGAAAAGCTTCTGGAGAATGCTGAAAACTAAGTAACATGTGGGAAAGGACTGCAAGGGCACCAGGCCTCACGAGAGGAAACCAAAGTCGATTAAAGACCTAAAAAACACACACTTATTTCAGTAAATCTTGAAGTGAAATTTCAGTAAAAACGCAAACAGATCTCCAAATCCAAAACCATTTGAAAGAGTCATTATATGCAACTGAAAGCTAGAGATATATTTGCACCATCTTTGCAAAATAATCAGATAGTATCTGTTGCAATACAAAAGATGCTACGCAATTGCATAGCTGTTACAAATTCCTTTCCCTCTCCTTCAATTTCAAACATTCTTTTCCAACATACCAATTCAATTTTAAGCAGAGTGACATCGATGAGGATGGTAAATTTCTGGACTGCAGCCAGTCCTTTCAGCAGTGCAATCACCCATGTTTCCACATGCTGCGCCAGAGGCCAGGACAACCAGTCAATCATTCTGAAATATCAATGAAAAATGAGAAAAAAAGAATAAAATTAGTGGCATATTGGGGGTTTTGATTTCAACAAAGAGATTCTATATGTTACCCAGACAGTTACAAGCTTACACAGAAACTCACAAGAAGTAATGCTAGAACGTTAGGCAAGTAATAAAATATTTCTGATTATACCTCAAGTCATTTAACTCTGTAGTTAATAATGATCTATTTTATACATTAAAAGTAAATGCAACCCCCCAAATACATCAGCATACAAAATTAAATACTATGTATATTAATGTTACTTAAGGATATGAACCCTGGTTTTATAGACATTATGCTAACATTTTTATTTTGTGGCAAAAACATACTACTGAGGGCAAGAAAGTGCCCATACCTGGGAACTTCCCCTCTTAAAACTTTTACTCCAAACCAGAACAAAATCAACTATTAAGATGAAATTTCAAAAGCTGCTTCAACTCAGAATTGCATTCCTGGAAGTCAGCTCAAATACCTTCAGTTAAAAAGTTAAAATCTAGTAGCTAACATTTTTATTTTGTGGCAAAAAAGTGCCTGTACCTGAGAACTTCCCCCCCTAACTAAACCTTTTACCTCAAACCAGAACAAAATCAACTATTCAGATGAAATTTCAAAAAGAAGCTGCTTCAACTCAGAATTGCATTCCTGGAAGTCAGCTCAAATACCTTCAGTTAAAAAGTTAAAATCTAATACATTGCAGCAGATGTTATAAGGATCTTATAATAGTAAATTTAAATACGTTGCAGCAGATGTTATAAGGATCTTATAATAACTATCAGCAGCGTCCCAAAAGGAAGAACTTCACTGCAGCTAAAAAAAGGCAAAGTGAAGGGAATTCACCTGTGCATAGAAAATACAGTGAAATATCAGCAACATCCCAAAAGGAAGAATTTCACTACAGCTAAGGAAAAGGCAAAGTGAAGAGACTTCATCTATGCATAGAAAATACAGTGAAATATCAGCAACAAAAGACAGGGGTATTCTATCCTTCTAAACTAATAGACAATTTACGCTGATACTCCAGGCAGCCAGGCAGATTAGCTGAAGCAATCCTAAGACACAGATGATATCACAAGGAAGTAACAGCTACAACATGAAATTTAGGCTTTTTTCTTCTGAGATTTTACTACAAAAGACAGGGGTATTCTATCCTTCTAAACTAATAGACAATTTACACTGATACTCAAGGCAGACAGGCAGATAAGCTGAAGCAATCCTAAAACACAGATGATATCACAAGGAAATAACAGCTAAAACATGGAATTTAGGCTTTTTTCTTCTGAGATTTTACTTAGCAATATTTTGGATTATCTTTAATCGACTACAAGATCCCGCTCTTCAAACCAGATGAGACACTGCTAATTAAGTGGAAGGAAAAATTTTTCACCATGAGGTTGGTCAAACATTGAAATAAGTTATGTAGTAAGGCTGAGGCATCTCCATCTTCACAGAAAGCTCTTAACTCGATTGGAGAAGGCCCTGAGCAGCCACGTCTGACTTTGAAGCTGGCCCTATTTCGAGCAAGACTGGACCAGATGACTACCAAAGGCTCCACTCAATCTACATATCATAATGCTATGATTCTATTCTGTAATTCAATAGAAAGAGGAAGTTGTATTTCTCTATTTCTGTTCTGGAAAAGCTCCTCATAGAGATTAATTATTTTGAGAGACTACATTCTAGTGCAGAACTGAACAGGTTATACAAGTAACCAGCCTAATAAATAGTCATTATCTCTACAAATAGGCATAATTAGCGATTATCAATCTGAAGCAGAAGTATCAGCCCCTATGTTCTTCTGGAGATTAAAAGAGCTCCAAAGAGACTGGAATTGGGGTTTTTCAGTCTTCAGATTTCAAACTACAATGAAAACCACAGTCTTTAGCAACACCAGACGTGCATTCAGGGCATATTGTATTACCATAAACACCCTAAAATTTACATAGATTTTATAAATTGGATCAGAAAAATGTTTAGAACCTATTCGAAAATGTGTATATCTTAGAATTATGTACTATCTACATATAAAACATACAAAGTTTTCTCTAAAATAAAGGATCATTAGCCCTTTTGAACAATCAGGCACAGATCTTTCTTAGTTTCTTCCATATTACTACAAAAAAAAACAACTTAAGAAAAACACAACCACATCATAATTATTGTACTGAATTTACACAAAGCTCTCACTTTCTCAAGATGTCAAATTCAAATGTGTTTATTCTGAACACCTTTTCCATATACTTTCTAAAAGGGGGGAAATGAAAAAAGTAGGCCCAAATTGCATTTGCCCACAAAGAATTAACCTAAAAATAGGCCCCAAACCTCATCATCTTTAAACCCCTTCATCTTTAACCCAATCATCTTTAAACCTCTCTCCCCCCTCCCAGTTTGTAAGCTTGATGTTTTTCAACAGTGGCACAAACACCTGCACAGTTAATTTAAGCCTAATGACAGTATATTCAGTTTTCTTAATTAACTTCTTAGTAAAGAGTATTCTGTGGAGCCCTACATTAGAACCACTGTTCTAAGGTATCTGATTACCATCTTTATACTACATGCACTTCAAACCACACTGACTCACAAACTCCAAATGAAAAACAGCGCTTCTGGATGGGAGCTGGGACTTTCCACGTTTCATCCCATTGCTCTGGTTACACGATAGGCCATCCTGTGTCATCTCCAGTCAGTATAATTAACTACTAAACTACTCAAGATGGTTACTAATAGGCCAATGGCCATCATTTCAGTATGATTAACCTTGTAAAGAGAAGGCCCATTCTCTGTGCAAATGATAGATAGAATTATCATCATTAAAATCTGTTTCTGTTCTTAAAAGCAGAGTCCATGCCTTAAGAGAAGAAATAAAAGCCAGAAGAGGAAACAGAAATAAGCTTGCAGACTTGCCTGACACTGTCCAAAAAAGCATCAAATCTGAGAGCTGGTAGGTGAAGATTAGACATTTTGGTTACTAAACCCTCTCTGCATTGAATTTACTCGGCCTCTGCCCTGTTGCAATCAATAACTGCATTTTTAATACAAAGGCAGATACTAGTATGTGATGTGATGATCATGAATAAAACTACAGAAGATGTTTGTGTTTGACCCAATTAAGAGAACACCCAATGCCTCAAGAGGACCTTCTGCCTCATATCACCCTAAAATGAGCAGCTCTGCTATCTGTGTATGTGCCTAACAAGAACTACATTTCTGGTATCGCTGGATAGAAAAAAAATTATCTGTGCAATGCAACCTGAGACAGTAACTTCTTCCACAAAAATATCTTCTTAGCCACATCAGACAAAGAATTTGGCAGCTCAGGTGGAAATCCCTCAGATTAGAGAAAAACAACACAACAAAACTGAAGATCCTCAAACTACCAGGCACCCTCAAAAAAAAAAAATCTTCTACAATATTTTACATCTTCACCAACAGGGCACAGGGCCTGGTCATGCCTGGATTTTTTCTTAGCAAAATTCTCAGTATCTCTGAACAAAAATACTTCAGTTAAAGTGAAACAAGCATTATACTTGTCAACATACTGAGTATAGGCAGTCGGCTTCCTCTTGAGACCTCTGATGCAGACCCCTGAAGTAGTCATATATCCCAGAAGAGACTCAACAATTTGCTGCTTTTCCTCACTGATACTTCAGGTAATGTTTCATGAGACAGCTGAGCCAATACAGAACAGCTCAGTGATGCCAAAAAGCAAGCACCCTTTCTTGCACAAACCTGTGCCTAATATAAGCCCCATTGAACAGATGAAACTTATTAGTCTTCTAATTACAGATTATTTACTAATCTGTGCTGAACTTTAGACAGACTCTGCAACATCATGGAAGTTACCCTTAGGAAGTGAACAACAAGGTCTCTAATTTGAAATCACCAAAGCTCTGCTGACTCTCATCAGGAGACCTTGTTGTGCCTGGAGTTCTGCATCTCCTCGGAATGATGCAAGCCTGATGACAACATTGTCATTTGGTGCTCCAGACATTCCTGCTGCATTATCCTCTTTGCAATTACTCCTCTAAACCAGAAGAGAGTAATTACTGCAAAGGGTTGCCAGAGGAACAAAAAGAAACTAGATACAATGTGACATAATAGTATCTGCAAACAAAAACAAGGGGTACCTAAAAAAGTTACTTCCATGGAACAGAACTAGACCCTCTTAAAATCAAGTATTGCTTCAAAGAATGAACAGAGCAAGTAAGATTGCACTGCCCTTTTGAAAATAAGAGGAAAAAAAACACCAACCCACCACATGGCTAGTATTAAGAAAGAGCACTTATTTGATAATAACAGCTCCTATTATACCCAAAGCTCAGCACTGCATTACTTCTCTAAGCAGAGGCACACAGAAAAGCCATTCTAAAGCTACAATTACACAATCGCATTGTGTTGAAGCAGGTAATACAACATAAATAGTAAAACTACACTAACATGAAAATTAATCACCAGCACATTACTGCCAATTATTCACATACACAAATCCTTCTGAATTTCCCAGCTTTGAATTGAAGACTGGGCACACAGCTTTGCTAAAAATCTGTTCAGTCAAGCAGATTCTTTTCAAGTCCCTAAACAATGTCTTACCTCAAATTAATATATTAATGCTGCTTCTTGTCATTAATTATGTTTTCAAATTAAACACAGTTTCTCAATTTAATGTAAATACAAGGAATGTTTGCAGTGTGAAAAAACCTCAGTAATTCACCAAGATGTGCAGGTGCTACACTACACAAATGTGTAAGTATCACACTCCACTCAAATGGTTATAGTTAAAAAATAATATAGCACACATTAAGTTGTTTTAGTTGAAAAACTTCTAAAAAAATTTTTTTAAACAATACAAATCTCTAACATTCTCATCTCCTGTTTAACTGTTTTGCTCATTTTTCTACCCTTCAGTGCTCAATAACAGATTCCTCCATAGGCTTAAAAAAATAATTCAAAAAACTTCATGAAGGTCTTCATCTTTCTCCCACGATCATCTTTCTGCATCCCTATTATTTACATATCTGAAGATACTAACCAAGATTGCAATCAGTCTGTTAACAGTGCTACTAATCTCATGTTAACTCTGTTTCAATTAGTGACAAGAAGCATAATATGCAATTGTTTTTACATCATTCCTATTCTTCCGTTATTAAAAAAACACCCAAAAAACCTCTGGAGACTTGAATGAAGATGGAAATAGAGGCTGTGCCCTGTGAATCCTACTAAAGAGTCATGAAGACAACTAAGGAGAAAAAAAATGATCTCAAAACTAAGCACTAAAGCTCATTTCCAATCATCTCCTCTCTTCAGAGAACATGATGGGTAAGATAATCATGTGAGAGAGCCACTCCGCTTCCTGGAAAAGCGGAAAGGTTCATCTTCTGAAAACAAGGCCTTGTTTCTCAGCTTGACTGTAACCCCGTGAAGTTTCCTATTTATGCCATCTCCCATGAAGTAGGAGATCTAAACAGAAAATGTCCTCTAAAAGGAACACAGCTGGCTTTCTCTTAGTTTCTATTTAACCCTCCTCTTCATCCACCCCAGCAAATCATGAGAAAGAAGCCACATAAGCAATGAAGGCAGCAACCTTAAACTGAAACCATACCAGAAACATTCACAGCACCATAAATACGTATTACCTTAACATGCCAAACAGCCTAATTTAGAATATCATTTTAAAAGGAGGTGGTTTTGTTTGTTTCTAATGGAACCTAAGCGACAACTTCAAGGCAATAAGATTTTTTCCCCTTTTTACAATGAAATATAGTACCTGCACAGAGCTTGAGTCATACTTGCATCTTTCACATTTGGATCTGTAGTAAGGCTCCTGATGAGTACTGTAATCATCTGTAATGGTATGTGCTGCACAAGACTTGCCAGTGCAACAGAAGGTTCAAATGAATTATCTGTAATAGTTGAACATGACATAATGTAAGAAACTAGAAAGAAAACCCCACAGCAAAAATTAGCTTTATTTTCTATCTTACAGTTTCATTCTGGCTGTAAAGTTCTGCAACTAGTCTACCCTACATCTAACATTCTAGCATCACAAAACAAAATTAAAAAGTTTCAATGGATTAAGTACAATGAATAGTGCCAAATTATATTCTCCTTTTATTCATTTAATACCCATGCAAGAGAAGTGACAATCCCCTAACTTCCTCCTCCACCCTCAATGGAGCTGAGAAGCGGTTGGTTTTTTTTCTAAAAAGAAGTACCATGCAATTGTTTATAATACTTGATGTTAAGCCTAAGGATTCAATGCAGCTGATATTTCCCATGTTCTCTCTCAACAACTGCCTGCTAACCACACCAGTTACGGCAAGATAGAATGTTAAGCTTCCCAGGTGCCTCAACAGCAAAGTCACTTTCCAGTGTGAACTAATACAGTACTTCATAGATTTCTGAGGTCAGAAAGGACCTGTTTGCAACGGCATCTAGATGACTCAGGCAGTAAATCCTTCTCATGATAACCAAGTTTGATATAATCCTTACATACACCCAAGCTCTGTAGACTAAACACTTCCAAGACCTAAGGTATCCTTCTGGAGGGAGCAAGGAGGAAGAGGAGGTATTGATAATGAGAGTTTTAATTTTTCCTACCGGGACACCCAAAACTCTGTTCTGGTATATCATTTAAAGCATCGCAACATGAGTTTTTCTAAAAAACATACTGCTCTGTGGTTAAGTAAATCACTATTTCCCCTGTAGCTTATCTTTGTGGAAAAAGTCCCTTCCAACCCCAACCATTCAATGGAAAAAATTAAATAAATAATCGTGAAGGCTTTGCTTCCTCAACAGCCAAAAAGTTGCATTTTAGTATCCGGGTGAGGAAGCAATGGTTCCAAAACAACACCTGCAAAGCGACTGGTGCTGGCTAGCGGTAGGGCTTTTCCTTTCTGCTGGCTGACCTACCGCTCTCCTCCCTCGCCCCCGTTAACTCCACACCCCTCCCGTTTCCCACCGGCCCCCGGCGCTCACCGACGGCAGAGATGATGGCGAAAAGCTCCTGCAAGGAGGGCAGCAGGGTGTCGGGCTCGGCCTTCCAGACGCTCCGCAGCAGCCCGCTGACCTGAGTCACCTGCGAGACGTAGAGGCGCAGCTCGGCCTCCCGGCTACCCTGGCTCTGGAAGTGGGCGATGCTGCGGACCAGCTGCTGGCAGAAGGCGAGGGAGAGCTTTCTGCCGCGGGGCAGGCACTGGGGGAAGTCTCCCAGGAGCTGGCAGAGGCGGGCGCAGAGCGGCGGGGCCGGCCGCTCGCACACCAGCCTCAGGGCCTCCACCTGCAGCAGCTCGAAGAGCTCCAGCACCGAAGGGCAGCTCATGATGAGGCGCAGCCCCGCCTGGATGTAGTCGAGGATGGCCGGGTCGCGGTTACTCAGCTCGCCGTAGCCGCGCTGCAGGAGGCCCAGGACGAGCCCGCGGTTGAAGAAGGCTTCGAACTCGGCCCGGTGGTAGCGGCCGTAGGCCTCCAGCACCTGCCGCCCCACCTGCCGCTGGAAGGGGTCGGGGCCCTGCAGCACCAGCCGAGTGCTGAGGGCGAACATGGCGCGGCACTGCGCCTGGCTCAGCGGCGTCTCCGCCGACTCCACCACCCGCCGCACGATCACCCGCTTCAGCGGCAGCGGGTGAGACGAGCTCACCAGCCCCTCCAGGATCTTGTCCATGGCGGCCGACCCGGGCGCATCGGCCGAGCGGCGGCGGCGGCGGGCCGGCCCAGGCCTCGGCGGAGGAGGCCG
>NW_015090920.1:5779694-6087736 GCF_001431845.1 Calidris pugnax
GCCGCGGCCCCAACGGCGACCGCCGAACGCTCCCCCCGCCGACCCGGAAGCGGAGCGGCGCAAACAGGAAGCCAGGGCGGGCGGCCACCGGGCATGCGCGGGAGGGAGGAGGTCGGCGGAGGAGTGTCCGCCTCTTCCCTGAGGCGGCGGCCAATGGGGAGCCAGGATGCGGGGCGGCGGCCAATGGGGAGCCAGGGCGCGGGGCGACAGGGATGGCGGCGGGGGCCCTGAGGCGATGGCTCTGAGGGGATGGCGGGAGCGCGGGCAGGGGAAAGGGTTCCGAGGAGCCCTGCGGTTTAAAACCAGCCTGTGCCCTTCAGCTTTTACGAGCACATAAGGTCCCTCTACCCTCCCCCGGCCGCTCAGTTTGCGGTCACGGGGTTACCCTCGTGTGGTGAGGCGGCGGCCGGGCCTGTCCCGCCTTCAAGCCTGCGCCCACGGCCCGGCCTCACCTCCTGGGACCGGCGTTTATTGCTTTGTTTGTCACTCGTGCTCGCCTGTAAGTGTACCTGTAACCAGCAGCGCTTCCGAAGGGAAGCCTTTGCTGTTTTTAACAGCGGTTTAACAGAGCAGCAGTTGCTATCAGTGTACATGCTGTACATGCCTTCCCCTCCCTCATTTTGACCCAGTTTAGCTCCGGTTTCCAATTCACAAATTTTGTTAGCGTGCCTTGAGTTTTCGTACCAGAATACGTCTCCAGCATGAGAAAAAAGAAAAAAAAAAAAAACGGGGATGGCGGCGGGGGGCCCTGAGGCGATGGCTCTGAGAGGATGACCCTGAGGCGATGGCTCTGAGGGGATGGCGGGGGCGCGGGCAGGGGAAAGGGTTCCGAGGAGCCCTGCGGTTTAAAACCAGCCTGTGCCCTTCAGCTTTTACGAGCACATAAGGTCCCTCTACCCTCCCCCGGCCGCTCAGTTTGCGGTCACGGGGTTACCCTCGTGTGGTGAGGCGGCGGCC
Source organism: Calidris pugnax (assembly GCF_001431845.1). Classification (NCBI taxonomy): domain Eukaryota; kingdom Metazoa; phylum Chordata; class Aves; order Charadriiformes; family Scolopacidae; genus Calidris; species Calidris pugnax. Next base: position 5,780,652 of record NW_015090920.1, read on the forward strand.
GGGCCTGTCCCGCCTTCAAGCCTGCGCCCACGGCCCGGCCTCACCTCCTGGGACCGGCGTTTATTGCTTTGTTTGTCACTCGTGCTCGCCTGTAAGTGTACCTGTAACCAGCAGCGCTTCCGAAGGGAAGCCTTTGCTGTTTTTAACAGCGGTTTAACAGAGCAGCAGTTGCTATCAGTGTACATGCTGTACATGCCTTCCCCTCCCTCATTTTGACCCAGTTTAGCTCCGGTTTCCAATTCACAAATTTTGTTAGCGTGCCTTGAGTTTTCGTACCAGAATACGTCTCCAGCATGAGAAAAAAGAAAAAAAAAAAAAAAGTTCTGCAGTTTCCAAGGGCTGAATGTTCTCTCTTGAGAACTAGGTAGCAATAAATGTCAGAAAGCTGGATTAAAACTGACATTAGGCATAAGCACACCAGAAGCCAAACTCCCATTTCCTTAATCGAATAAAATCCTCACTGGTGAGGTTTATGTGACCTCACTGGTCACATAAACTGGGTGTGCTGGCAAAGCCCTCTCCTTGGTTCTCTCAGTACGAACACCTTCATGCCATGTGGTTGACTAATACCCTGTAATTCAACATCAAGGAAGTGTGGAAAATGAGCCCAATTAATCCCTGGTTTTATTTGATGTGTAGCAGGTGCAGAATCTGAGCTGGAGTTCAGGTTGCCAACAGATATGGTTAACTGGAGGATAACAAAGAATACCCACAAACCCAACAGGGACAGCTGTAAAGTACCACAGCTGTCAAAAAGCAAAACATGAAACCAAGAAGTTCAGGGTTAACTTGAAAATTGAGTCCACTGTTCATAAAGTATTTCAAACTTTCAGTTAAAGTGCTCAGATAACCTTAACTTTGCTCTTCCATGCTCTAGTTTTCTGTTTGCTCCTTACAGATGTAAAGTCTAGTTCTAGAAATCACGTGCACAAAAAAAAAAATTGCAATTGTTGAGTTATTACATTGCCATATAAATTGTGTTGATCAAGGGTTTTTTCTGAGAACTTTACAAAGGTCAGAGACTATTGCCCCCAATATATTAATTATCTAAATTATCTTTGTAAAGTGTACTGTATTAGAATGATAGCTAAATTAACTTTTTTTTTTTCCAAAAGGACTTTGTAGTTAATATCCATAAAAAAATTAACCTGGGAGAAGGTGCTGGATTAAGTAGTTTGTCTGTGGAGCGTAATGCTTTGCCTTCTGTGATCTGTACCAGTAATGTTTTAATTTTCTCAAGTTCACTAGTACAAACCCTTTATTTATTATTATTTATTTTTTTCCTAGCACTGTTCTAGCTTCTATTTTCTGAAGCCAGAAGGGGAGAGGAGTCCACTCAGGAGCCAAGCCAGAGCTCTGAAAGTAAGGGGAAGGACTGAAATTGAGATGCCAGAGACACATGTATGGAAAGGGGTAAAGTGAGACCTTATCTGGAGAGAGGATCAAGTGGACAATGGAAGGAGAAAGAAAGTTTGGAGGTGTCAGAAGCTGCAAAGGTGCTCAGGTATGTCAGGGTGTATAAGAAAGAGAATAAAGGACAAGAAATGTAGAAAGGCAGGTGGTGTGGCAGGCTCATGGGGCATATAATGGAGTAGGAAAAACAGAGGGATGACAGAGGGAAAAACAGAGGAGCAGTTGCCATGAATAGCAGAGAAGCAAATGTGAAAGAGCTGGAATGGTCATCTGAAAAGCTGGAGACAGACTTGTGGCTTGCAGGCACGTGAAGATAGGGGGAACGCGGAAAGCATGAGCAGCTGCGGATTAGCAGGATCAGGGGCTCCTGTGAGCTTGGAGATCAAAGGTCTGAGCAGGTTTTCAGTGCTGTGTCCTTTGTTTACATAGCATTGTTGATGGCAGGGAAGGCAGTGCCTGCTGCTTGGGGTAGGGGGACAGTCCGGGAGCGTTCTGCCTAGCAGCCTGGTCACAGTGATCACTGTGTAGATGAGGCCATTTCTCCAAAAAAGCCACAGAAAAGTATGAATATCTACAGCCCCAAGAAAACTTAAAATTGATAGTTGGAGCTGTACAGTTGGAAGGAGGGTAAGGTACCTCTACTGTGGACACTTGGAAATATTATTCTTATTTGCATACAGATGGACCAGTACACATTCTCTTTATTTAATGAACAGACGCTTGGAAATATTATTGTTATTTGCATACAGATGACCAGTACACATTCTCTTTATTTAATGAACTTATTTCAAGTAATAGAACTAGCCATGAAAACCAAGTGGTTAAGGGTTACAATTGGTTGGTTGAGTCACTGACTATTATTGTGACCTCAGAGCTAAGAGTAATGTGATCTGTGGGGATGATCCTAATTACAACCTTACTATTAGATATGCAATTATTAATATATACTTACGAGCTAAATTTTGGAACACGGACTGTTCCTCTGTTTTCCGTGAAATATAACTTCTATATATAAATGTATTACTAAGTTGTGACAAAATGAAAAATAAGTGAATTCCTCAGCGAATAAATGTATCTCAAAGTATTTTCTCTGAAAAAGTAAGAAAAAAACGAGTCATGTTTTATCAAAACCAAAGATTATTGGCAAACCTGAGCAATAATTACTCTTACTGTGAAACAGCATAAGTAGCAGCAGAAGGTTAACCATGGTGGCATCTCCTTCATGACTCAGAAATCTTAAAGACAGTTCAGTGAATAAAATATATCTCAAAGTATTTTCTCTGAAAAAGTAAGAAAAAAACGAGTCATGTTTTATCAAAACCAAAGATTATTGGCAAACCTGAGCAATAATTACTCTTACTGTGAAACAGCATAAGTAGCAGCAGAAGGTTAACCATGGTGGCATCTCCTTCATGACTCAGAAATCTTAAAGACTGTAAGGCAGGAAGGAAACTTTTTACGATGAACCCTGGATTAAAGATACCCTGTCAGCCTACAGGCATTTTATACCTCATGCACAACAAGACTGCTTTATAGCAGAATGTTTTGTAGGCAAGGACATCGTAAGGGCTGGTGAAGCTCTAGATGCAATGTCTGCCCATTCCTTATGCCACCTACAGGAACAAGTCTAGCATGTTGGACTTCCTGCTGATACACAGAGATACCTGCATTGCATGTGCAGTGAATTCAGTCTCCCTGAGAGATCCCCATATATATATATTGACAGGCTGAGAGAGCTGGGGTTGTTCAGCCTGGAGAAGAGAAGGCTCTGGGGAGACCTTACAAGCAGCCTTCTCGTACCTAAACAGGACCTACAGGAGACATGGGGAGTGACTCTTTATCAGAGTGTGTAGCAATAGGGTGAAGGGTAACAGTTTTAAATGGAAAGAGGGGAGATTTAGATTAGATATTAGGAAGAAATTCTTTGCTGTGAGAACATGCTGGACTTCCTGCTGATGTACAGAGATGCCTGCATTGCATGTGCAGTGAATTCAGTCTCCCTGAGAGATCCCCATATATATATATTGACAGGCTGAGAGAGCTGGGGTTGTTCAGCCTGGAGAAGAGAAGGCTCTGGGGAGACCTTACAAGCAGCCTTCTCGTACCTAAACAGGACCTACAGGAGACATGGGGAGGGACTCTTTATCAGAGTGTGTAGCAATAGGATGAAGGGTAACAGTTTTAAATTGACTCTTTATCAGAGTGTGTAGCAATAGGGTGAAGGGTAACAGTTTTAAATGGAAAGAGGGGAGATTTAGATTAGATATTAGGAAGAAATTCTTTGCTGTGAGGGTGATGAGGCACTGGAACAGGTTGCCCAGAGAAGCTGTGGCTGCCCCATCCCTGGAGGTGTACAAGGCCAGGCTGGATGGGGCTTGGAGCAACCTGCTCTAGTGGGAGGTGTCCCTGCCCAGGGCAGGGGGATTGGAACTAGAGGATCTTTAAGGTCCCTTCCAACCCAAACCATTCTGTCATTCTTTATCTGCAGCAGGTTCAGCACATCTGACATTGAGCATCGTGTGGCTTGGCTGATTGCATGACTGCTAAATCTAGTGCAAGACAGGCAACAGGCTGCAGCAGGTTCAGCACGTCTGACATTGAGCATCGTGTGGCTTGGCTGATTGCATGACTGCTAAATCTAGTGCAAGACAGGCAACAGGAGCCTGAGGGAGATGGTGAGCAGGCCCCCCTTTTCAGTCACAACTTGCTGTTAGACTGTAACATGAAACTGCACCATGAGTCAGGAGCTCCTGAGCGGGAATGAGGGCTGTGATATCAGCTCCATCGGTGGCTACAAGTGGCTTTAACTTTAACTGCAGGGTCGGTATCTATCAAGCATAAATAGTAGTAGCTAGGTACTTGAGAGCACTGTAAGGTCCAATTAGATAATGTTTACCAAGTATTAATTAAGTATTTTAATTTTTGGAGCGTTGATTAAAAATGCCTGAATGTTGAGTCATCATGTTTTAGTTGTACACTGTCACATGCTGCAAAGGTTTATTCATCTGGTAAACAGCAGGGCATAGGTTTACTTATCCAAAAATCAAGACAGCACAGCATGTGGTCCCAGTGTCTTACTGAAACTGCTTATCACGATGCAATTATTTATTTTTGAGGAGAGAAGCTTTGATTTGAAAGAGCTGTTTTGTCTCCTGTGGGTACAATTTGTCATGATTCAGTTTTGCATATCTAGTATATTATATTTGCTGTGTCAAGGAGCAACATCTGACTGAATGTGACTTTATTACTAATTCTGTATTAGTTTTCCTCTGTTGTAACAGAAAAGGTGTTGGCAGAGATTGCACTTGGTATTCAGAAGACCTGGGTAGTAATTGCCTTGAAAACAAGGGACATCCATAGCTTCAGCCAAGTCACAGACTATTAACAACCACGATTAAAGGCTGCAATCCAGCACTGGTGGTAGATCTAGGCAGCTTCTCAGCATTCACGTGGCAATAATCTGCCTGGGTGTTAGGTTGAGACATTAAAAAGTTTAAGGAGACTCAGGCCTCTGTTGGTATTAAAAGATATACAGTGTTGACTGTGGGGCCAGAAAGTTGATGTGTTAAAAGGCAGGCATAACCACATAAGAGAAACTGATAGGCCATATCTGCAACTAGAAATTTCCAGGAATAAGAAACATCTCTGTGGTTCAGCATGGCTCAGATTTAGTTTGACTGAAATACTGTGTTTAGACTTGGGTTTCTTTGCTAGGTACATCTGCCTTCTTTACTAAGTACTCTGTCTCACTAAGGGCTTCCGCTGGTCCACTGTGATCAGTGTATTTTGTCCTTTTACCCAAAAGGATAACTGGCAAATCTTTGTACAATATCTTTCTCTCAAATCTCATGAATAAACAAAATTGCTTGTTACCAAATATACTGCTCTTGCTGATGTCTGTCTCATAGCCACATTACAGGAATAAACAAAACTGCTTGTTACCAAATATACTGCTCTTGCTGATGTCTGTCTCATAGCCATAGTGAAACAATGGTGTTAGATTGATATTTGGAGAACTGGAAACTCAGCCGTGCATTGGACTCTTCTTGATGGTTCTTTGCTTATGCCTTTGTGAAATCTAGAATTATGTCAGTGAAGTCCCACAGAGGTCAGGAAGTTTAAGGTACTTAGATATTCACAACAACTGGCCAGAGGCAATGTATATGCCAACAGCTTATGTTTCACTGGTAAGATGTGTGTAACTTTTCAAAGCCCTGAGTCTAAAAAGTGAACTTTGGGGGACTCTGTATCTCTTGCTTCTCTTGCACTGCACAAAATGTTGACAGTAAATGTCCCAGATTTTAAAGTTGACATAAAGTGCATTATGTGTAGAATGTGCAAGGCTAGATGCTTGAATATGGAGAAACAGACTAAGATATGCCAAAACCCCTTGAATTTGTACAATCTTTTATCTGTTTTGCTTGTGCAAATGCCTATTTTGCATGCATACATTTGCAATACAAATGCAGCTTGAGTGTGTTCATATGAAAATGTGGCATTATGTAGGAATTTGTATGCAATTCCTAAAATACATACTATTTTCAGGAAAAGAATTTGTAATGGTGATCATGTCTTTCAACTACAGACTGCTCTTAAAACAAGAAAAGCCGGGCCTATATGAAGAGCTTCCTTTGAGAAATGATACATTTGATAAAATTCAGATACCTGCTGAGGAAATAGCCTGTTTATAGAAATAGAGTTATACATCAGCCCAGCTATCTGACAGAAAGTAATAAAAGTAGATTGCCTGCAAGGTCATCTGTGACTCAGAAATTAGACAGAATATGGACTGTGGAAGTCAGCTGTGAGGCTATGGCAGAGAACAATGCATACTTCATTGAATCTGCCCCAAAAGATGTGTCAAATATCACACCTTTCTCTAGAAAGAAAAGATTCCGTAGGTGAAGAAAATATTAAGCCTTGTACTTCACTGCATATTATGCACAACTGAGTTAACAGGTTTTTCACTCTGTGATATTTCTAAAATTTTAGTGAAATGTTTGGTAGCTGCACATGCATTCAAATACATATATATTCTAATTTGTAAAAATATGACAGCATACTTAATTTGGAAAAGTAGCAGGTTTAGCTTAAGTTAGACTGCTGTTTCTTTTATCACTTTTTAATGAGACACTAGGCAGAACCAGTACTGAAACCCTTAGAGCCATTGGCTGACAGTTACAATGTCTGCTGCTTAATGAAGGAGTAAATTGTTTCATAAATCTCCTATTTTTATTGCCGTTTCTTCGTATGAGTAGTGGAAATCACCTTTCAAACTTATGGGTTTCTGCTGTCTCCTTCTTCATATATTATCCACGTGTATTGTAAAGGATACTGTAAAAGAATCTGATTTGTCCAAGGCCAAATATCAAAGATGTTCATGCTATCAGATTTTCTGGGTATATATTTTCTGGATGACATTTGAAGGAATAACTGAAGGCCAAATGTAGATTATAATTTAGAACAAATCCAAAAATATGTGGGGAATCCGGGGGAAAAAAAAAAAAGTAGGAAGTTTAGTTTCGCAGCACAAAAAATGTACCCCTGAGAAATATGACCATCGCTTGATTGGCGTGTACCTTAAAAGAGGTGCATCATCTTATTAGAGCCTGGGGATTTGCCCGTATTAAAAGTTGTATACGTCCTGTGAGGAATCAAGTACCTCTGTGTATCTTTTCTAGTTCTATAACCTTACATTTATAACACTTTTTTCACTAACCCACATTGTAGCTTGTATGAAATCCTTTGCCCTGAGCTAGCAAACCAGAAATATTTCAGTATATGCCTGATAATGCGGCACAAAAGAAGTCTTACTGTTTTCAGTGGGACTACTGTAATGCTCAACTGGTCATTATCACCTGGGCCTTCACTGACATGTACAGATGCCTCCTAAGTGAAGTAATTCACTGTGTCTTGCATCTTGGTTTGTGTCTTGTTTTGCCTTGAGTTTGCTACAGCGTACAAGATTTATGCAGCATTTTTCAACTCAGGCCTTGGTGCTTTTCTTCTCTTTGTTTTTTTTTTGGGGGGGGGGGTTGTTGACTGATTGAGTTTTTTTATACCATACATATAGTCTAAATTTTCTCTTACTTCCATAGTGCTGTCATTACTACTGGTCAGGCTTCATACATTTCATAGACTGCATGAATTCCTTGGTTCTAATTATTTTGCCAAAGATTAAGCATTGGTTTTCCCAGGGTCTGAGAATTTTGTCCCAGGTCATAATCATGATTTTTCTTTCTCCATGTAAGCTGTCAAAAATCCAAGAGGGGTTCATCAGTTGTAAATCACTCCTAAACTTCTTTTAACATCTTTTTTTGGGGTCTCTGGTAAAAAATATGCTTCTTGGACCGTAAGGTGGTCTTCAGATGTCTATAATTTCACATTATTTCCCTTCTGACTCTCGACTCTTTCCTGGTGGCTAGTTGCTTAGAGTTGTAAACCAAGTCATTGTTTAATTTATTTATGTTTCATTTTTAAAAGAGCGTCAGTGCTGGTAAGTCCCAGCTCAGTATTTCCTTGGTTATGCTCACAATACTCTGAATTATTCAGTAAACACTCTGTGTCAAAAATGTCTGACAGAGGTCCCTTTCATCCTCAGTCATCATTCTGACTGCATCTAACCTACATTGCAGGGTGGAGATACCTAGTTTAGTTTCAGCCTGAGCAGGTATGTCTGCACCCTGCCTCAAATAATAAGCAATGCTATCTTTTAATTTATAGGGGCACTGGGATGCTGCTGCTGGGATGCTGCTGCTTCTGACACTGGAATTCAGTTGCCACCAGTTTAAATACTTCTGTACTATGCTTAGTTGAGGAGTAGATAGGTCCTTCATTGCCCAAAGTCTATGTGATCAGGTCAAATTAACCTTCAGAGCCCACCTGCAGTGTCGAAGCATCACATCTCTGAAATCTCTACCTCCTGTCAAATACAAGTAAAATCAGCCTTTCTGTTCTAATGCTTATGATGAGCAAGGGAAGGGCTGACATGTGGACGTGACCACATACTCCTTGTTTCCCTGCGACGCTAAGCAAAGGTGTCTGATTTCCAGCTCAAGGAACCCTGAAATGCTACACAGATCATACACGTTGTGTACACTGAATTAGTTCACCCAGCAATGAAGTACTGTGGAATGAGGAACTCAGTAGCTCTGGACCATAACGAGGGACAGAAAATAAAAGAGTATTTTGTGCAAACATGAAAGCATGTTTAATGAAACAGAAGTCAGATGCAGGCCCACTAGCGTTGATCCTCCAAAATCAGGGACAGCATAAGAAGTACATTATGTTGGTCTTGTACAGACATCCTCGAAGATTTCACACTTAAGTGAGCAGATCACAAGGAGTAATTTAGCCCTAAGACATAGTGTAGTCACACTGGTAATCAGAATGTACAATTAGTTTCTATCTTCTGCCAGAAATGTCAATGCAGTTTAGTGATTTTTTGGAGGAGTTTGCACAGCTGCTATTTCATTTACCTATTAGATTGTGGGGTTTTTTTGCTTTTTTGAATTCAGCTCCAATATCCGAATCCTCAGAAGAATTCTTAGCCACGAAGTAAATATCTAATTCAGATTATGTTGCTCTGGAATCTGATAATCTTCCAAAATAAGCAAGCCTGTCCATATTTTGACACTTTGTGCGGTGTTGCGTTCACTAATTAAAATGTGTAACAACAAAAGGAGTTGTAATCGTTTTTTGATTTGAATCGCTGAATTCTTTAGTAAAAATTTGAATCGCTAAGAAAATTTTCTGTACCTCAAACTTACTTAAGATCCATGAAAAAAAAAATGGTGGGCTATAGAAAAACAACACAGGGTCAGATGTATACGCTGAAATGCGAAATTGTGTAAACACATTTTTATTTGGATTCCATTTTAAATTTCAGCACAGATGGAGCCTGTGATAATTCAATAGCGGTGGTATTTTGTCTTCATCTTAAACCAGGATCTGACATGTTCTTCACTTACAGTAGCTGCTGAGGGGAGCTTAGGTTAATGTGTAAAATAATTGGTTCTCTGAACAGTTGGGCACAGTCTCAATCAGTTCCAGTTTCAGTATCAGATTTCTTTTAATCAGAGGGAAGTGCAGTCTTTTTCTGATGCTCTGTATGCATTAAAATTGCTTGGAAAGAAAATGCTTTGAACAGTGTTGCGTAGAAGCAAATGTTCAATGTTATAAATAACATACGTTTGGACAAATATACTAAGCTTGTAGAGCTTATTTATGTTGAATCATGTCTCGGGGTGTACTATGGACTTTTCTGTCCTGATTTCAATGATCTCATTCTTCCTGAAGAGGACCTATTTAAAGTAAAAGTTCATTTCATGCAAAGCAGAAATACATCTAGAAAAATAATTATTTTTCTTTATTGAAGACAAAATTCTCTACAACCTATTATCTACAGTATGAAAAAATGAAAACTCATTACTGGTGGCCCAAAACGCTTTAAAAAATGAGGCAGATCCAGCCCCATCTTTTTAAAGATTACAGGATGTGTACTGACAGCTTGATATACTTATCCCCCAAAAAGAAGATGGATACTTTTTCCCCTGGAGTTGTTACATGTGTTTATGTTTCTTCATTTCTTCATTTTCCTAGAATGATTCAATGGCAATGAGAAAATCACAGAAGATTTATAGTGTCATAAACTACTGCAGGAAAATCTGCATAACAGAGAGGAAAATTAGTTTTTATTTAAGTGGCTATAAGTTGCTTTTGGTTTGCTAATGCTCATTTAGCTTAATGTAACTCAGAGACCTAACAAACACATGGAGCATTCTTTCTGATAAAAAGAATTGCCATTTCAGTTTTTAACAAAGTTCTGGCTTAGGTCAGTCCCCTGGAGAGGGCTGGAAGGTACTTGCTGCCCTTGTTGTCCCCCTAGGGCAGTCACTTTCAATCCAGCCACCCACCAGTCAGAACTTAAGTTCTGACATAAGGGTTTGTGTCTTACGTTGTTTCTTGCACTGCTTGTTATCGCTGTAACAGTAACAGCTTCCTACAAATACCAGTGCTTTTGAACGTAAAAGCCCTTTAATGCTTGGTCATTCAAAGTTTTTCTTTCGTACTGTCTCCCAGAAACCTTGCAAAAGATTAATTGTGGCCCACAACTTGCTTGTGAAATAGGCGTCACTGTAGAACAGTCTAAATGATTCACCAAAGGCCACAAAATGATTTTACAGCACCTGGGACTCTCAGGGAATTATGCTTGACATCATCTGGTAAAGCAATTTGATTTTGTTTATAATGTAATTTACCTGTATTTTGAAAGTGGATCAGGAGGACTAGAAATTACACCCTGCACTTTCGAAGTGCTTTATGAGTGTTAGCCTTACTAAAAGCCAATAGGGTGCACGTTCTAAAATTACTTTGGTGCTTTTGAAAATCCTCCTCTGTAAACACCTTAACGCCTTTCCTGATGAAGCTCCATCTGACATACCCTCATAAATATCTGCAAAAGCACCTCATTCTCTTTTTGTGACTCTCTCTCAAACTACCTCTTGATCTAATACCTGCAGAAGGGCTCCAGTTTGCTTTCTGTGATCGTTCCTCGTTTTACTGGCCTTGATTGTCTTGTTATTACCTTCATGCTCCATCTATTTGTTATCTCTTCTCTCTTGGCTCGTATTTACATTGGCAGTGTTCAAGAACTGGACTCCTCTTTCCATTTTGTGCTTTTACAGCGTGTACTAGGGCATGGGTTGCTTCACAGCGAACATTTCCAGCAATGACAAAATAATTATGCACCAACTTTGCACAGCAGGGGAAAAAGTGAATATTACATGAGTATAGGTGCATTTGGCAACATGTACGTACCCCACCCACACAGGGACTGTTTGCTACTGCAGTGCTAAGAAGAGCTTCAGAATGGGGTGGAGATTACCAAATTGTAGCGTTCGTAATTTTGCCTTAGTATGCAGGTTTTTATGTCCTGACGGATTGCAGAGGACATGCCATGAAGAGATGTTTCATTACAGTGGAATAGTGTAGCATTGGGAAAAAGTATAAATAGGGATGTTTGAATAAAAGGAGTTGGGATTCATCTGGAAAGAATGAAATGGAACTGATTTTTGCTTCATTTGGATAGTTAAAATAGGAAAAAGATAACCATTATAGTGCCAGTGACACACTTGCTAGCACAATAGAAATAATCAGGATTCCAGTTTAATGAGATATTCTAGAACGTGAGAATATTTTGAAGTGCTAATGAAAAAGAAAGAAGTGTTATGAGCGGTAAAAAATGGTAATTGGTAGATAGTACTGCGTTTAAGGAACAGTGACAGTTTCATATGAAAAAGCATTGTAAGAATGTTGATTAGCTTAACTGGGACAGGAAAGATTTATGGAAAGAAGGGATTCAAAAGAAGAGCAGCCTTACTCCTGTCCTTGAAAAGCATTGATTAATATTAATTAAAACTGAGGCAGGACAAAGCTTAGGGCATGCATAATAGCACAACGCCTTTTATGTGCAACATAATTCTTTTCATGTCTGTGCAGCCAACAAAATATCCTCTGAATGGCATTGGCTAACACAGGTGAGTGGTAGATGAGCATAATATTGCAGAACATTTGGAAGAATTACTAATTGCAGAGCACTTTGCATTGTACCTAAGACATTTCATGGGTAAAGTGTTCATATCCCAGCTGTTGTCCTCTCTGCACGTAGGTGATGTGGGGCAGAAGCTCACTGCCCATAGCAAACATATGCTCAATTCTCATTTAGTGTAACCATTAGCATGATATTTAAGCCCTCTATACCTTAATTTTTCACCTGAAATTAAGAATTATGTAATATGGTGCTTCTGGCATGGCTTTGTGCATCATGTTTATCTCGATAATGAGGCAGTCCTACTGGCAGGAGCTTTCAGTAACTAACACAACTGGATCCTAGTCTGGGTGATCGAGTGCAATCCAGGTCTCAACCTGCCCTCTGCTCTGAGTGGCTGCTGTGCTTTTCCCAGTTTCAGATGGATTAAATTAATGTGTTTCTTAAGGGAGCTCTTCAATCCCACTTCTGGATCTGGAACAATAGCAATAGCCTGCTTTCTCAACAAGCCCCAAACAATTATACCAATAACCATGAAGCCATCTTTACCATTTAGGGAAGACAGTATGAATCTAGCCATCCTGGATTTAGATGCAAAACAGGGAAACAGCAAGTGAGAACCTGAGCTTCTATCTGGGTGCATTTAATAAGATCTGTCTTGTTCACACAAATCACTGGCAAAATTCATACCTTCTTCAGGAAGCAGAATTAGATCCACTTTTTCCTTTAATGTCCACAGGCTTCTCCATTAATGTGACAAAACTGTGATTCTGCAGATTCTGAGACTGTACCTTTACTCTGAATTTTGTGCCCCTAATTGCTTTTGGATAAGGAGGAATTTCATTTAATCTTAAAATACTCCTACCAATTCAGCAAACTCCATGCAATGAAAACTTTCCATTTTATTTGGTTTTTATTTTACCTTACTTATTTATGATACTGAAAATTCTTTTTAGAAATACCTTTAACACAAAATTATTTTTTTATTCAGGACCATCTAATGCCATTGTCCAAATACCTTGCCTTGCTTGTCATTAACATAATTAATCTCTTAAAACTGAAATAAATTGCAAGGTCCATCCTAATCATTATTCTGTGACTTGTCAGCTGAAATTAGACCACATTTAATGGTAATGCTATGTAAAATCTGACATGCTGGGAATATATAACATATTTCTGAAGGGCATGATGATAATCAGATTTGTCTAGACATGTAAAACACATTTTTGATGCTGTGAGTTCCTCCCATTAATTTCATGAGTTTTTGAGACTCATGATAATTTAACTCAGACGTAGTGTGGGAATGAGAAATTCTAATGCTCACAGAGATTTTCGCGTAAAAGCCACTGCCATCTTAAAATGATAAGGCTACACCACCACGTGCTGTAAATATTAGTGTGTTATTTCCAGTATTTAATATATTCACTAGGCTTTTTACTTAAGGCAGGTACTTGTCTGTCTGAGGAGGAATACATTTAGACATTAGCCAATATAGTGTATCAACTTGTTACTTAATGGCGTACTTTCTTCTCCTGATGCCCATGGAGCTGTGAGCTTTTTCAGTTCATGACATTTCTCTCACCCCAATGCAGCACATGCTGGCTGCAGCAGGAACTGGTTCGTACACGGAATCCCTCTCCAATGTGGCTGAGGAGTAGTGGAGTGGGTCAATATCCATGATTTTGCATCTCAGGTCTGTTCGGTAGGAAAATAATGTGGTCCAAAACAACCCCGATAAGCCGTTAGCGTTGCAAAATGAGAGGTACCACAATGCCAGATTTTAAGCTGGTCACCGGTGTGGCCAGTCCTGCGGTTAGATGTCTGTGTGTTGCCACCACTTCAAAGCTGTGGGAAAACCACTGTATTTCATGTCTGTCTCTTCAATTCCCCTTGCTTTCCCCCAGTCTAGTGTACAGGCAGCTGGCAGAAACACACTTCTGCTGATGAATGCGTTCATCTGAAGCACTGATGTCATTTAATTTGTCAAGCTGAGCCTTCTCCCATCTCAGTTTGAGTTTGGAGTGAGGATTCTCCATACCTCATTTCTCCCAAGTGAAAAGAGAGGTTTGTCTTTCTCTCTTTCTTCACACCCCTCCTCCTCCAAGGCTGTCCACAGACAATATAACAAAACGTGAGCTGGCACGGGAGACCTGGGTGTGCTGAGCATGGCCATGGGGGGGGCGAGGACCATATGTCTCTGCTGTTTACCTCTGTGTCTCCATCTGTCTGCTTGTCTGTCTCCACTGTCAGCCTCCACCGGAGCACTGGCTGACAGAGAAAGATGGGTTTTCATGGAAAGGACAGCCCTTGCCCCAGCAATACTCAAGCTGGGTGGTCTCCAGCCCCCCACAGCTGCCCTGCTCCTGTCTGGGGCGGTGGGATGGACTCTGTCTGCCAGACCCTGCTCTGACAGACCCCCTGTGGGTAGTCCCCACTGCCCATCTCCCATTCCTAAGGGAGCAGCCAGCTCTTGCTGCACTCAAAAAGAGCCACCCAGAGAATCAAGGCTTGGAAATCACGGTGACATTTAAAAAACAAATATCCATCACTGACATATACACTCATTTTTTTTTTCCTCCCAGGAGAAACAGATTAACAACCTGCTGACTCAGCTTGACTGTATTAATGTAACTGCTCTTTGCTGCTAATAGTAATTACAGGGAAAGACTACATAAGGAAAATAAAATTTGTCTTCCTTTTAAAGGTGTGGCTTGAAAAGATTTGGTGTGTGAAATACAGTTCGTTAGAGAGCTGTCTGACTTCACTGAGTAAAACAAGCCCATCTAAAAATCAGAAGCAAAAAGTGTGACTGAGAAGCCATAGGGGAGATGACATAGGAATTAACTGGAGAAAGCTCCAAATGGTTTAATCTGTTGGGTGCAACCATAGGAAGGGTTTTCCAGAAGGCTCATCTGCTTGCCAGGTTCATCAGTAGGAGACCTCTGTAGGGGTCTAAATGCTAGCCTGTCAAGCCAGAGTGCATGAGCAGGAAAGACAAGGCAGGACCTGAAGAGGTTCCCCCTGTCTTTCTCCAGTTAAAAAATAAACTGTATACAATGAGGCCGATTAATTTCTTGTAGAAAGGTAAAGTATCTCCATAGGATAAAGAAGGAGAGAATCTTTTCGGCAAGACTGGAATGGTTGTTTCTCAAAGAACAGATGAAAATCCTAAAGAATGATGGAAAACATAATCTGAGGCTTTGACAGTCTAGACTTGAGCACTTACAGTGCGTAGTGGGATAAATGTGTCTCCGAGACTCTGTGGACAGTTTCTGAGAATCTGCAAGACAGTTTCTTCTCTGCAAGGATGGAGAAGGATAGGACAAGAGGAAATGTCTTCAAGTTGCTCCAGGGGAGGTTCAGATTGGATAGCAGGAAAAAATTTTACACGGAAAGGGTTATTATTATGTTGTTGTGTGTTTAGGTGGTGGGTGGTGTGGGGTTTTTTTGTTGTTGTTTTGTTGGTTTTTTTTGTGGTTGGACTCGATGATCTCTGAGGTCCCTTCCAACCACCACAATTCTGTGATTCTGTGATTAAGCATCGGAGTGGGCTGCCCAGGGAAGTGGTTGAGGCACCATCCCTGGAGGTATTCAAAAGACAGGTTGACATAGTGCAGAGGGACATGGTTTTGTGATGGGTTTTTTTTTGTTGCTTTTTTTTTTTAATCAAAGTTAGGTTGACGGTTGGACTAGATGATCTTAAAGATCCCTTCCAACCTAGACAATTCTATGACTCTAAGAGAGGGAGCGTTCCTACTGCATCTGGGGTTTCTCGGCATAGGGTCTAGCTGTACTTCTGCTGAGGGATGGTGGTAGAAGAACCAACATAGCTAAAGCTGAGGCATACAACCTGTCTTCCCCTTCCACCCCTGTGTCCCTGCATAGGTCTCGGTGTCATTGCACCTAGTGGAAAAAGCCTGACTGGAAACTTTTACTTGTCAGCTGTTTTCCTTTGTTCACCTACCTGGCTGCTTGCTTGAGGGGTGCTGCTAAAAATGGTAGTCTCATCTCCTCTGATGAATGTTTCAGCACAGAAGGTTTGGAGATACAGCTGTTCTTATTGTGAAGGTAGCATCTGCCAGCTTGAATATATGGTACCAAAATAGCAGTTCTCTACATCAGACACCATATGTGAGCCTGATTCTGAGAGTTGGGGTTAGAGCAGGGCGCAATTGTTTTCCCTCAGATGACAGGAAAACCTGGGGTTTTGAGGTGGCTCAATATCATTGAGCTGAGTATCATTCCCTGGGGAATTCTCATGGACCTTAACATCATCATCAAAATCATTAAAAGTCGTTCCTCCTCTCTCAAGATTAGTCTGAAATGTGGAACTTAGCAGACCACTGAAAAAGTTTTCCTTGTTTCTGTAGGAGGTCCTGATCTTTGATATTCTTCATACTTGCTGGAAGCAGAATCACCTCTGCAGTATAAAAAGAAATTAGGTTCTTTTTCCTTCAATTGTATTGTTATAGCTCCTTATTCCAGTGTTCATATAGGAATATATTAGTAATGGAAAGTAAAATTATAAAATCTCTTCAGTTGGTGCATGAATAAAGCGATCAAATAAGACAAAGTTCTAATAAAATCTTACACAATTTAGGGAGTATTACTATAAGAACACCAAGCGAAGAGTAAGTCATACATAACAAAAATACAGTAATACCACAAAAATAATACAACTACTGTTAAGCATTACTTATTTAAAGTCCTTTCCCTAAATGTCTTTTGATTATGTTCCCATTCCACCAGGGGTCAAATTCATCCCTGGTGTGACTTCAATAGAGTGCTGACAGATGGATTTTTGCCTTTGATTAGGGCTACTCAGAAGTTTATGTCACGCTCCTTCTGAAGAAGCACCCTCTTTTGTCATTTTTGTAAACCTGAGCTACAGCTTTTCAGGCTTCTTAACATCATGTGCCTGCACGTCCCTGCTCTTTGTGCTCCTGTCCTTGAATGTCTCCTAATGATACCCACACTCCTACAGAAAGAGAAACGTTTGCTTAAACCCAGGCAGCAGAGTCATCCTGTTATCTAGGGAATACTCACATCCGTCGATGGGGCCGTACCGCGCACCAGGAGTTCGTTTTGGGTACATCCACATGAGCACAAGTATCACATTAGCACAGATCAGGGGAGAAAAAGAAAATCTCCTGCCAATTGTCCCTGCACATTGTACTTTGGTACACACCACAGAGCGGAGGGGACAGGAGTCCTGCATGATCCTGAAGGGACAGGACCTTTCTAGCTGCTTGCTGGATGTGCCCAAGATAAAACTGACGAGAGGTTCATCAGGAATCAATAAGCCATTTTTTGTTTAAACACCACCTTTGTCTCCTACTAATCAGCTTGCCGACTATTTCATAACTATGAAATTGAGCATTGTCAGTGCTGCCCCAGGTTGTATTAGCTACAGTCAGAGGTCTGCATGTCCAGATTACTTTTTTATTAGGTGTGTTTTCTGCCTTCTCACCAAAATAAACAAACCATCACTTGCACTCATTTAATTCATTTTATGGTATTTTTTGGCTACTTGGTAATTTGTTCTGTATGATTGCTGGTGTTTGAATGGAATAGCTGTCTGAGTTCATTAGTCAAACAGTAAGTAGGCTACCTGGAGCTATCTCCCCTAGTTTATAAATGCCTTGCTAGCATTAAAACTTTATTTATACCAGTTTTATCTGTCCTTTCACAATTTTCAGTTCTGTTAGTCCATGCTGAAGTCTTTTTTCATACAAGTGTATCTTCAGCTCCACTGAAATTGCCTTATGGTGTTGAGACCTGGTATTATTTTTATTGCTTTAGTAGCTCTCAAAAGGCATAGTGCCCCATACAGCAACCGG
This sequence comes from Calidris pugnax, assembly GCF_001431845.1. NCBI lineage: Eukaryota > Metazoa > Chordata > Aves > Charadriiformes > Scolopacidae > Calidris > Calidris pugnax. The sequence continues at coordinate 5,798,454 of NW_015090920.1, forward strand.
TGGGACTTATAAAGTACATCCTGTAAGCTCACTTGTTTTTATTCTGATTGCACAGCAGAACATGCAGAAACACAGTATTTCATTTTCCGCCTTCTGTATTGGACGGACGGATGTTTCAATGATTCTTCCACTAAAACTGACAAATCCTTTCCCTGTTCACTTTGCTGGCTGATTGCTCCATTTAGCACATTCTTGAGCTTGATTCTTCACTTCCTGGCTAATTATTTTACAAGGTGTAATGGCTACTCTAAACTGTTATGTCAAACTGTCAATACCTAGAGCCAATTTTTTTCACTTACAGAAACAGCAAACCATTCACCAGGAAAAAAGAATGTAGAGGACAACACTCATCCAGCGGTCATTCATATTGCTCTGTAACCAGGTGACAAAGATCAGAGATCAATGATGTAGCACACTGTGTGCCACGTATTTCTGAGTTTTCCTTGGCTCTTTCACTGAATTATCTAAGGACTTCTTTGCCGCAGTAACAACTGAGAAGATATACTATACTTACCCACTCTTAGCTATAATCTTGGTTATATGAAGTACTGCTTCAGCAGTGTTTTCTTTTAAAAACAGCCGTTCCCTTTTGCTGCCATTCCAAATTCCCCCTTGGGCTATACGAGCTTTATGCAGAAAATAACTTATCATCTATCAAGTATTATTTTTTCTCCTTGTTTTCTGAGATAGGAATTAACTTCTTTCACGAACTTCTTTCCAGGGACTTCAGACTGATTAAGATATCTTAATCTTCTCTTTGCTAAAAAATCCAGACTAAATGATGTAGATCTCAGTATTACTAATGAAAACTTGTTTCCCTGCCAACCAGGTATGTGTCTTGCAGATCAAAGATGCCAGTGTGCAATCATGAAGTCTATGTGTCAGCAAAGCCTTAGGTGACTTAAAGTTCTTAAGGTTATGTACTTGAAAAATATATTTTGAAAGAAATTCTGGATGCAAGTAGCAAGGACTATTGCAATGCCACAGTTGTTTTGTTGCCAAAGCAACAAAAGTGGTCTTGTTTTGTACCCAGTTTTCCCCTCAGTCACTGTTAAAGGAAGCCAAAAGTGTGTGTGGACTCAAGGAAGGAACAACTTACAGCAAGGGGAGTTCCAGATAGACTGCAGGAAAAAAATGAGGTTGGACAATCAGGCTGCCCAGGAAGGTTGTGGAATCTCCATCCTTAGAGCTATTCAGCACTGGACTGGATGTGACCCTCAGTAACTTGGTGTAGTTTTGAAGCTGGATGTGAATTTGAAGCTGATGATGCTTAGTGCAGTGGACCAAATGACCTCCAGAGGTCCCTTCTAACCTATATCATTCTGATTCTGTGGTTATAAAACATCTGCTGAGTTGGGACAAGAAAGTAGAAATTCTGTCTTGGGCTTTTTCAGAAAATTTAAAAAAATTACGCTATGTTCAGATGCCTCAGATGCACAATGCTTCCAGTAGTACAATGGCAGCACATTTCAAAAAATCAAGTTTAAGTATTTGCTCTTTTTAGCATGCATTTGCTTGAATCTTGTTGAATTTAGCATCGTTAAAAGCTAGATCTGTAGCAATACAATCTTGAAATGTAGCAGGAACATGCATAAAGATAAGCCATTTATAATCTATTTTCCAAAGGGAGTTGTCTGTAAAGCAACATGAAATGTACTAATTGCAATATCTGCTTTTGGTGTAGTTCAATCTTTTCTATGGAAGAAAACTAGGTGGGATTTTCAGTATCTTTTGTAGCTGGCTTATCTGTGATGACTTATACCCATTTCTGTTGATTTTTACATCCATCCATTGATCAGTTGTTTTGTAACTGAATCTGCAAATAGTTTCTGGCTTAAAACTCTAAATTTTGTGATGGAATAGTACTTTAAATGGAAGGTTGCAGCTCAGAGCAGAAGAGAAAGTCAGAAAGTACTGTGGTGATTATGCTGATTTCTCGTTTGAATGTCTCATTTGTTTATGAGTCTTTGAAAACAGTGTTTAAAATCCTTGGGCAAGGATGGTAGGATGGTGGTCAGTGATCTAAAAATAGCAATGAGAACATGCGCAGATTTAGCAGTGATACTGGTGATTCATGATTTATCTGATTCTTCCACTTCAAGAAATATTTTCTTGCATCTCTGCATGGCATCATCTTACATCTTCTCTCCAAGATCTGCTGCGTTAAAAAATCAGTAGAGCATAAAGTTGTTCCATTTTCAACATAATAGGAATCCTGTTTTTTCTGGATTTCATATTTTTAGGGACTCTGAATGAGATCTCTGGCTTATATTGTACATTTGTAACATTTCATTTTCCTTTCTACAATACTCTTATGCTGAACTAAGAGAGGCTATGTGAAAAGACCTGTAGTAGTAAAAATTGAAATTATTTATGCTCCAATCAGAATTTTTTGCTCAGAAATGCTGTGCAAACATAGCAGCACATTACAGCCTTTCACATACACACAGAAAAAGAATATATTCAGTGATCAGTATAAGGAGAACTCGCTAAAGTGACATCTCAGTGTAAATTTATGATTTATTAAAACATTTCAAATGCTCTGCTAAATCACTTTCCTCTTTCCTTTCCCTTGAGCCTTCACTATCTTATTCATGTACAATTCCTTTCTTCCTTATATGAAAACTCTCTATGCCATTCAAACTGTGAAAGAATTACCATCAACGCCATCAACTTCTCTGGTCCTGAATGAGGGACAAAGGCATTGAAAGCAATGGGAAATTACTACTGAGAAGGAATGTTAATCTACTTAATTAAACAAAGCCATACAACGGTTACTGAAATGAAAGTCCAGTGTAGTATTTTCAGCAGATATTTATGTTTATGGTTCTGTGTCTGTATTTATGGTTTAGTGGTTAAACCAGTGAATACCACCACCTCTGTAGAGGTGGTGAAACTGAGCTCTTTTTCACTCCTTGGGTGATGCCCTATTTCCATTACCAGCAGAAATGTTTCTGAAAGGAAGATGTAGGCTCATGGAGATCACTGTGCTGTTCATCTTCCTGTGGGATGTAAAGGATGCTCCAGGGCAATACTCCCCAACCAGCACCTCCAGCAGGACTGGACTGGGCCAGACACACGCTGAAGGAAATGATCTGAGTGTTATGCAGAACTGTTTATTTCCATGATTTTGTGCAGAAACCGAGGCTCCATTTTTGTTTGAGCCAGGGCATCGGTGGCCAACTCATGGTGACTCAAAAGCAAGTCAAGAGTTCTCCTGATTATTATTATGTTTTCAAAGTTGAGTGGTTGGCTTCAGATCATCCCAGGACCAGATTTTGAGATTGTGGTCAAAACTTAACCCTGATCCCATCAAAGACAGTGAGAGTTCTGCTGAGTATAGGACTCAGATTTTACACGTAATGGCAAATATTTTCTCTCACAAAAGCAAGTCCAGAGTTCTCCTGATTATTATTATGTTTTCAATGTTCAGTGGTTGGCTTCAGATCATCCCAGGACCAGATTTTGAGATTGTGGTCAAAACTTAACCCTGATCCCATCAAAGACAGTGAGAGTTCTGCTGAGTATAGGACTCAGATTTTACACGTAATGGCAAATATTTTCTCTCATCTGACCAACCAACTGATGGAGGATAAAAGGATTAGAGCCTAGGGGTGGGAAGTTTGGCTGTAGCTCTGTAACTTCTTTCATTCTCCTTAGTTTTGTTAATTAAGGGAATTTTGGAGGCTAAGAAGCTGTTAAATGAAGAGCTGCTATGGCTATTCTCCCTCCGGAGCTCCCTCTTGCTGAAGAGGGTTCCCTCCTCCCTCACTGCTAAAGATCATTTTAGGAAGGCCCTGCAGTCCTCTACTGTAATCATTAGCTTATTCAGTGAAGTTCTTACATAGTTTTTTTTAGAAGCTACAAAAATGTGTGTGTATATAGCCCTGGAGCCCTCGTTCCCATCTTTGCATTTACAAGGGCTGCTGTGTTTAATTAACAGCTATGACTGGCGCACTGAAAAATAATACATAAAATCAGAGGTAAATAAGCATACTTTCATCCTGAGTCTGTGTGGAGAAGTAGCCTTTATACCTAATTAACAAAGACTACTGCATATATCTCTGCTTGATAACAAATGGCAGCCAGAGATGTAAAGTCTCTAACAAGTGATGGCCTGCGCTGCCACTGCCGTGAAGCGGGAGCACAGGACTCTCAGCACCCTACAGGCCACCACTCTTTACTAAGTATTTAATTTAACAATATATCAGCCTTCTGTCCTTGGATTCCAGAGCATGTGCTCTTACCTGTTACGGCTCTGGAGTCTGACATGAAGAAAACTTGCTTTTATCACTAAAATTCAGCAGATGTGACTCTGATCACACATCAGGAGTGGATTTGTTGCTGAAGTAGGAACTATTTTTGTAATCACATTTTCAGAGAACCAAGATAGAAATCATTTAACATTGGCAAAGTAGACATACTTTTTAAGGTGGGAAAGAGCTCATGTTTCTATGATTCTTGGTGATAACAACCTAAAGACACTGTTTTTGTATATTGAATATAAAAAATGAATTCCCTGCAAGTGAGCGCTGGATAAGATCAGAAGGGAATGTGTGCATTTTTATAAATGCATGGATCAGTTGGTGTTGTGTCTTCCATTGAAAGGACAGCAGATCAAACACTGATTACGTCATCACCTGTTTCTAAGAGGGTAAATGACATATTTGAATCTCAGTAGGAAAAAGTACGGTGCACCTGTTTCTCCCAGGTCAGTCAACTTTCCATGAAATGCAGCTTGGCCTTCAAAGCCTATATACTGGTCATGATGCAGAAGAAGAAGGTAACCTAGCTAAAATTTCATAAGCCTGTCCAAAGAGTCTGTAATTAGGGTGGCAGCAGAGAAGGGGAGGTAGAGGAGGAGAAATATTTTTAATTTATAAACCAGCACATCTGATACAAACTTTTTTTGAGACAATAAACTGGGTTCCTGTTGAAATCAGCTGGAGCTGCACGTGTTTGAGAGGCTTTTGTGGATAATTGCCATGTTGAACATGTCTTGAGGGCCTCCTTTATGCTACAGAGTTCCTGGGTGCTGATGTATTTAACTTTCAGTGTGTCATTTTAATTGGTTCCTGCTAACCTGGGCCCTGAGGCGATGCTTTATGACAGCAAGGTTCACAAGCTAAAGAACAAAAGATGGGGATTGAAAAGTTGTCCAGAAAGAAAATTCCTTTTTTATTCTTTTCTTTTGTTTTAAATGTAGGGTTCTGTTTGTTTTTTTTTCTTCCTTAGAAAATAGTAAGCGAAGCTCTGTTATTTATGAGATCCAGAAACAATATACCTGATTATAGTTGGAAAATACCTTGGTCACAGTAAAGTCTCCTTCAATAAGACACTCCTGAGACTACATCAAGCCTCCAGGCCAGCACTACCTGGGCCGTCGGCAAGGTTTTGGCTGAGAGAAGGGCTACTTTTTGTTCTGCTGTTGGAAAAGTCTAGCAGAGTTAAGTCATAATCCTGCAGCAGTTTGATATTACCACATGAATTTGATAGAGCTCTTAGTGCTGAATAACATACAGATGGAACAAATCATCTGTGATGCGTTTTTTTATCACTGCAATCCTTTTTGTGTGGTGTGGTTAGGTTTTTGTATATGAAGGCTCATTTTTATGACCTTTTGGGTTTTTTTAATTTCATGCCCACTTATTTTTTCCTTATGTCTCATGATCAACCATTGTATTAGTATTATCTAAAAATGTAGTACTTAATTTGATAGTAATTTGAATTATTTTATTACAAATGTTATATGTCATTTCCCTTGTTCTTTCTATTTATTTGTCTGATGAAAGTCTATAGTAGAAGAGTGATTCACTAAATGTGTCTGAGGATTATAAAATACTTATTAATCAGTGTCCCATGTTGCTGTTTTACCGGCAAATTGTGAAGTACAAAAATTCAGCATAAGGAAATATATTGAAATTTCCTTAATTCATATGGCACACAGCTATACTAATCATAATAGATGATAGAATAGATGGATGAAAGAAACTGAGTTTATCTGCCGGCAGGCACAAGTCAATTAATCAAGAAAGTATGTTTACCATATTTCTATTTATGCTATCCAGAAGTGAAAACCCCAGAAGGAAAAAAACCCATATCTAATAAGAAAATGCTTCTTTTTATAGGCATTTTATTTCCCCTTTCACAAATCTCTGTAATCCTCTTCAGTGGTGTGTGTAGGTGTTTATAAATACACTGAAGGAGCACCTCCTGGAAGAGCTTCTGGCAGCTGGGAATTGGCTCCAGTGCACACAGCAATGTTATCGGTGCTGTAGGTTTAACTGCAGTACTTCATGCTTTCAGAGAGCAATATTCAAACGACTTGTCAGGATAAACTTTGTATTATGCATTAGCTGTTAGAAAAGCTGGTACTGGAGTGAGAATGCAGCCTCCGTACAAATAACCCTTTCTTCCTTTCCTGGTCTTCTTGGAAGGGTGGAGACAGAAATATTTGCACTTTTCCCCAGAGATTTCAAGGGGTGAGAGACTGCAGCAAAACTCACTTTTTCTTCTTGTCCTTCTTATGTTTTTGTGTGACTCTAAAAATTAAAGTTTTATGAGGTAGTTTGTAAACCTTCAAGTATTACTGGATCAAATCTCTTCTTTTTGGCTTCTACCAGTATTTCCTAGTCCATGAGCCATACAGTCTGGTTTAGCTGCAGTTGTCTGCAGTCACATTTTCCTGCTTCCAAATCAAATATCTAAAACCGAGTGCTTCCCAAGCAGCCCCCCTTCACACATCCAGCTACTGCTGCTGTGACCACCTTTAGAGGATGACTGGTTGTAGGATTAACAGCACAATCAGTACAGATGTGTGCCTACAGGCCTGTCTTTTGGAGCTCTGCAGTGAGATAAAGTTGTCAATGTTCACTTAGGAAATGTTAATGGGTACTCATCATAATCCTTGTGAATACAAAGAGTATCTCCAAAGATACAACTCAAGTGTGATGCGTGAGTGCAGTGCCCTTCTGAGGACGTGGAAAGGTGGCTTCAGGTGGTACCAGTTGCCCCTTTCATTATAACTGGCTCCATCTACAATATTAATGGAACATCAGGAACAGGTATGTGTAATGGCCGTAATGTGGGACTGTGCAGGGAGAAATATTTTACAGATTCCATATAGGGCCCCAAATGACATAATTTTTGCTCTGGAAACGCTTTGGAAATGTTCTGACAGAGACTTCACTTGCAGCCTACTAAGGCAGAATTGGTGGACTGAGGGCTGGTAATGGAAGAAATAGCTGGAATAATATGAAACCCTAAAGTACAGTAATGGGATGTATTTTCTAATGTAAAAATTTTATGATGGCTGTTTTTTGGAGTAGGATGAAATCCCGACTGAATTGCAATTGGCAGTCTGTTATAGCAGCTCCTCCTGAATTTCTCGTAAACTGAGACAGGGTTGTTTTGGTTGAAGGTAAACAGTCCCCCAAAGAGGAGAATGGTACTAATGCACTCCTAGTTCTAAATCAGAAAGAATTGTCTGTTTTCCTTCTTTAACTGGAATTTTATTCTAATATCATTCAATCCTTCCGACTTCCATCTTTTTTCTCCAGATAATTTTAAAGAAGCACATGTCCTCAAAGCTAATAAAAAACTTTGTATTGAAACAGTTTTTATAAAGAAACAAATATCCGTTTGCTAGTTCTTCTCCCCTCCCCATTAGACCTTTGACTGTGAAGAAACTTTATTTTAAAGCGAGGAAAATATTTTGGAAAACATTGTGCTGGTTTTGGCTGGGGTAGACCTAATTTTCTTTATATTAGCTGGTATGGGGCTATGTTTTGGATTTGGAGTGGAGACAGTGTTGATAACACAGGGATGTTTTAGTTCTTGCTGAGCAGTGTTTACACAGAGTCAAGGCCTTTTCTGCTCCTCACACAGCCCCACCAATGAGGAGTTTGGAGGTGCACAAAAAGTTGGGAGGAGACACAGCTGGGACAGCTGACTCCAGCTGATCCCAAAGGCATATTCCATACCATGGGATGTCATGCTCAGTATATAAAGCTGGGAGAAGAAGAAGGAAGGGGGGATGTTCAGAGTTAGGGTGTTTTGTCTTCCCAAGTAACCATTACGAGTGATGAAGCTCTGCTTCCTGGAGGTGGCTGAACACCTGCTTGCCCATGGGAAGCAGTGAATGATCTCCTTGGTTTGCTTTGCTTGTGTGTGTGGCTTTTCCTTTGCTTATTAAACTGTCTTTTTCTCAACCAACAAGTTTTCTCCCTTTTACTCCTCTGATTCTCTCCCTCATCCTACCAGGGTGAAGTGAGCAAGTGGCTGCATGGTGCTTAGTTGCCAGCTGGGGTTAAACCACGACAAACATTTTAAATGTCTTGTTTAACAGCTACAGAATGGAGTGTTTTGGGTTTTGCTCTTATTTAAAATGTCTTTTCAGAAATTAACAGAATGGAAACATTTATAATTAATTGAAATGTTTTGACTGTGAACTTGTGTTACAAAAATTTTGATTAGTTGAAAAAAATCACAATAATTTGCTTTTTTCTCTCGGCTTGGAATTAAACTGCTTCATTTTCCAGTCACCACTTTGTACTCTTACTTTAGAAGGAAGAAATAGGGAAATAGATAGGGACAACAGCTACTGAAATTCTCTGGGATGCCTATTTATTTCCTTTTCTATAGTTTCCATCAGTTGTGGTTACATTTGGTTTTGTTGTGCTTTGGGACAAAGGACATAGTTCACTATTTCACAACACCACCAGCAGCAAAATGTTGACTAGCACAAAATTAAACCAAAGCCCCCAACATTAAATGCTAGTAATCCTTGTCTCTTTTATCTGCCTGCTGCTCTGTGCACTCCCACCAATGTGGCCCTGGGATATTATTATAATTTTGCCAGTTTTTCCAAATTCAGACCAAATCGGTTGCAGCCCCCAGGGGGAGTTTACTACCAGGAGTTTTCGGGGGGGCTCCTCACTCTCTCATGCTTGGCACTGCACAAACATACAGCGAGAGTTTGTGCCTGACCTGAAAAACTACCTCAACACTGCACAGGCAAATACATGAAGCAGAAGCTGGAGCTGAGACTAATTAATCTAGTGCGGTGACTCCAAACATCAATTAGCTGGGAATAAATTTTAATCCCTCCTTGAGCCGGGCAGGATTTCATTTGGTATCAAGAGGTGACAGGCTGTATCGTTCATTTGCCACACTTTGTGTCTTGGGAAGAGGCTTATTATATTAAGTCCTAATCTTTTTGGATTTTGCACAGACCCAGTCACCTTGTTTCTGGGAATACAAGCAAAGCTGCCTACGACAAAGGGTGTTCAATGTTATTTCTTCAGTTTTTTTGGGTGCCACCCTTGCCAGTAGCACCAGTCTGCACCCCGATTTGTGTACTAATTTGAGCCTTCCTCTGCTGGAGTGCACGCTGCAGCCTGAGAAGCACAGTCCCAGCTAAGCATGGAGGCTGCCACAGCTCATCCTTCAAGGGCTGGATGCTGTTAGTCTGAGTAAGAAATGTAGAGCGATAAAAGATTTATTAACACAAATTTTTAAGTCATACATTAATTCAATATACAGGAAGCAAATTATTCTAGAAGCGTCTGATTTGACTACTCCTCAATCTGTGTAAGATCCCTTACTGGCCTGTCAGTCCTGGTTTCAGTGCTGTCCAAATGACTTTTAGGCTTCCTTTTTCTGCAGAACTGGGGAATACAGGGAATAATAGTTACTGTGCTATTCAATGTGATGTCTTGTGTTGTGAAGGGCAGAAAAATATTAACCACAGTTGGCAGAACAGCTGGGACTTGAACAATTAGCCTCTAGACACGTAGATAAAGCTCTCTTCCTCAAAGCCATAAGACATTTTGAGGGGGATTAGTTCCTCATTCTCATTTTGCTTTGCAAAAATTGTGTGAAAGTTGCAGAATTATATATAGCGACAAAATAGCCTATAGCAGTGACCAGAATTATGTTACCTGTGATTAATAAAAAATGACAACACTGCTTGTATGTGGCCTATTTCAGCATGAGGAATCCAAAAGTTGCAAACACAAAGTCTGATCTCTATCCCACTGATATCTATGGTGAAGGAATAATCACTAACCTTTCAGAAAAGGCTGTACGAGCCTTCAAAAATAGTGTATGAGCTACGTGCCTGGCACAATTAACCTTCCACTGTCCTGTGGCCCCTACCTGTTTGACACACTGTAAAGTCCAACAGTTCACGGCCTCACGGCATACCAGTGCAAGACAAGGGTGAGGAGCATCACAGCCACTTCAGTCCACAGAGTGGTCTTCTGGAAGGTGGAGTAGTTGATAATTCGCCCTCATTTATTCTAGGTTTAATTTTTAACCTCCAAAATGGCCTAAAGTCTATAGGGCAAGAAATAAAAGCAACTATTAGCCATACAAATCCCTGTATCTTTTGTTTTTCTGGGTCCTTTCCAGCCAGTACAGCATGGCATCATATGTATAAGTTGGTTTCTTTAGAAATCGGGCACCTTCAGTGACTCGATGCCCCTTTCTCACAGCACTGAGGAAGTGATTCATTACTGACTGGGAGAGAGGATGCTGTGCAATTGGTATCTGTTATGACTTGATTTCTCTGTCCTGTTTTATTTGCTCTTTTTCTAAATAAGAAAAATTTCTGTGAAGTGAGGGTGGTGTCAGTTTTGTGATCAGATGTAGCCTGCAGCAAAATAAACACGGAAATGGTAAGGAAGACCTTATATTTACTTTGTGAAGCTTTTTGTTCAGTAGAAGATAAAGGTCATTCTGGAGAAACATGTCAAGAATTCTAGTGAGGCTGGCAGAAATCTAACATAACCAGAGAACCAGGAGGTTTAAAAAGAATTTAAAATAGTGAGAGGGGAAAAAAATTCTATAAATATTTCTAGAAATATGAGAGTCTGCTATTTGAATGTAAGGACAATCACCTGGGGCACATTTCTGAACTGGGCAGTGCATATACTGCAGAAAGCTTCAAAAATGATCTTTCCTGTTACTGTTTAGAGACACAGCACTACAAACCCATCTTTCTCCCCTCTCATGTATTTTTCAGCCATGTCAGTGAAGTGAGATGATACTTAGCAGAGACTTATATGCTAGAATGCAAACACAAACATAGCTGAAAGAACAAGCCTTAACAGATACAAGTGATAATACCAATTTCTGAATCACTTCCCGAAACCTCCTTTTCCTTGGAGGTATCTCATTCCTACTGAAATTAAAAGAACTGGAATGTAAGTTGTTATGGAGGTCACTGTAATCATAAAGTGTAAATTTAAAAAGAACCCTTTAAACATTGACAGGAGTTTGTAAAAAATGCTTTTCATTCCTGCCCCACCTCCCACCCCATTTACCTGATTCAGAATGACATTGGTTTTCTTCTTTGGTAGGCAAAGTTTCGGAGTTTGTGTACTAACAGGTATGAGAGCAAGAGAAGCTCTGATTTTGAAGCTGTTGGCTTCTTTTATCTGGTAGGCGGATATGCAGGATCAAAAATTCTCTGAGCGTGAGGGCTAAATGGAGGAGGATTGGAGATACAGCACCATTTTCGTCTGATTGACAGAGAATCTGGTAAAATGTTGGCCTTGGTCATCAGCCTAAATCAAATTAGTAGCTTAGGAGTCTCTTTCCTGTTCTAATTACAACACAAAGAGCACCACTATGACTGTTGCTAGTTGCTACCCTTTCTCACTGTGCAAAGGCGAAGGGTAAGATAACAAAAGAAGGTGCCTTTTTTGGGGGGCAGCGGCCTGGCTGGGAGCATTGCTGAATCGTTACTGCCATTTACTTCCTTTTAACATGCAGAAGTACCAGCTGGTGTAAAGGCCTTCCACAAGCAAAATGGATAAAGAACATGTCAAAATTTGGCTTGGCATTTGCAGAGGATGCCTCTGACATTTTAAACTGGATATTAAGTAAGTCGGAGGGACCTGGACAAGCTCAAGAAGTGGGCCTGTGTGAACCTCCTGAGGTTCAACGAGACCAAGTGCAGGGTCCTGCACCTGGGTTGGGGCAACCCCTGGTATCAGTACAGGCTGGGGGATGAAAGAATTGAGAGCAGCCCTGCCAAGAAGGACTTGGGGATGCTGCTGGATGAAAAGCTGGACATGAGCAGAGAATGTGCATTCACAGCCCAGAAGGCCAACTGTATCCTGGGTTGCATCAATAGAAGCATGGCCAGCAGGTTGAGGGAGGTGATTCTGCTCCTCCACTCTGGTGAGAGCTCACCTTGAGCACTATGTCCAGCTTTGGACCCCTCAGGACAGGAAAGACATAAACCTGTCGTAGTGGGTCCAGAGGAGGTCCACAAAAATGATCAGAGGGCTGGAGCACCTCTTTTATGAAGACAGACTGAGAGCGTTGGCCTTGTTTAGGCTAGAGAAGGTTTTGGGGAGACCTTATTTTGGCCTTTTAGTACTTCAAGAGGACTAGTAAGAAAGATGGGGACAAACTTTTTAGCAGGGCCTGTTGCAATAGGACGAGGAGTAATTGCTTTAAACTAAAAGAGGTTAGATGTAGACTAGATACAAGGAAGACATTTTTTACGATGAAGGTGGTGAAAAACTGGAACAGGTTGCTCAGAGAGGTGGTAGGTGCCCCATCCCTGGAAACAATCAAGGTCAGGTTGGACAGGGCTCTGAGCAACCTGATCTAGTGGAAGGTGTCCCTGCTCCCCCCGCAGGGGAGTTTGGACTAGATGACCTTTAAAGGTCCCTTCCAACCCAAACTGCTCTATGATTCCGTGATTCTATAATGCAGTTCAGAAATGGTGCTTACAAGAGGGTTGTAATACAGCTCATGTCAGCTCAGGTCAGGCTTGCATTGCCCATCTTGTAGCAGTTTATCCATTTATAATCTGACAACTTTGAAAAACCTGTAGCGGTATGGTAGTATTTCTGAATAAGCAGACAATGACAAATTTAATTAGTATCTTTATTTTGTTCATTTTTGAGATGAGCTCCTAAAATCAAGCTGCTGAAAAAACATGGGCTTGTGTCAGACACTCATTTCTCCATGCAGTGGGTACTCTGCACCCTGGCCCCTGGGGCACACCCTCCTTCTCCCAACAGCAAACGGAAATATTTCAAGTGTTAGTAATTTCTTATGGAAGAGCCAGAGCAGCTGAGCTTCCCCAGCTAGCTGCTAGGTCAACTTTGGGCCCTCTCTCTTCCCCAGGTATGTCCCCACACCTTCTGGTGCTGGGGCTGGGGTGCAGCAATGGGGCTGCCCCCCTGCCGTGGCAGTGCCACGCGTCTGTCACAGGCAGGTAGCTACGTGGACTCTTGAACCCGTGTCCCTTGCTTCACAGCTCGTCAGTTCTGGCTGATCCTGCTGATCGTGTGAGGGCAACGCTGCTTAACTTTTAAATTAGGACAAATGAGAGAGGTGAGACGGGTGAACAGGCAACCAGTTTAGGGTCAGTTTGTTGCAACTAAATGATAAAAGTATTATATTTGCATGCTAGATCCCACATCATGGGCAAAGGTGTTTCCAAGAGCTTTTTTTTTCTATATAGGAGATGACTTCCCTATGGTTTAGGACAGGTAATGAAGTTTCACTGCCACTTCTAGGACTCTCAGGGCATGTCTCTGGTGATGCTTTCGGTTGCATCTTGATGCTAGGACAGTCTGAAAGCTGCTCTAAAAGATGACTCAGAAATGTGTGACAAGTCTGGCCTAAGAGGAAGGAATAAAACAGCAGGAAGCTACACATGCAGGCACTGAAAATGGGGACCATAGTGCCTGAATGTGCCAGTAGGCAATAGTACCAGCATATATATATATTTCCATGCTTTTTTTCTATTTCAGATTGATAAACATTATATTCAGTTTTTCACCAAAGTTAATAAAAGATGCTGGTAGCAGGCTTTGAGACCAAATTCCTTTATTGACAGAAGATGTTCAGCAGAGACAATGACAATGTTCACTTCTCCTAGACAGTTCTTTCAAAGTGCCTTTATGCTCAGTCACCGTCTGTTAAAGGGCAGTTCAGTCACAATGTTTATTGAATCCTTGCCCTTTCTGCTTAAATTGCCTGCAGGGAAAGCAACTAATTCTGGCTTTTTGGGATGTAAACAGTAAGGACTGGTTTTTTGAGCAGCCTTTCTTTTCCCCTCAAAAAATTCGAACTATAATTTATAATAATAGTTTTCCTTTTACTGAAAACTTCCTCTACTATATTAATTTCCATATTATGCTGAAGTATAGATTGTCACTCTGATTCTTTGCTATTTTACTGAGGTGCTTCTATGAGGAATATTTCCTAAGTGGGCCATGGGACTGCCTCTCTTGCACAAAAGCAAGAAATGAGGAGCTTCTGCTTACTTCCAACCTCGCACCCAGCATCCTTAAGCACAAAATGATGGAGGGTAGAGCTCCATCCCTCCAACACGCTGACTCTTTTTCCTCTGCTCAGCTGGTACATAAGTCAGTAGCATTTACCTCCCCTGTGAAGCATAAAAATCCTTTCTTTTATAGTTCACAGGCAACAATATTTCCCTTCCCGCTATAGGTCATGTACTTAGAGCATAATCACATTCTTAGCAGTTAATTTTAGGAAGGAGAGTAAATAGTGGGCTATCAAGATTATCTGTATATTTAGCATCTTGGTCTACTTCCGCTTTGTTCTCAAGTGTTCATTGTTTGGCAATGGTAGATAAATGCTCTTTTTCCCTCTGTTAAGTATGAAGACTTTCATTTGAACAGCTTATTGGTTTGAGAAAGGGACTGTAGAGAAAAATCACTTGGAATACAAGAAGGGCTAGCTTGTTTCTGGCTAGATTTCACTTTTCTTGGTGGGCTTAATATGTTCTACGCAGTTAATCTGGGGCCAAGCAGCCATTAGGCATCTTTTCTTCCCTTCTTTATATTAATTACTGAAATAGCCTTGTGCAGAGCACATTGTAGGAGGAGATATGTGCCAAGTAGCAGGTTCTTATCCCACAAATTGTAGGATTTTACAGAACATGAAAAAATAAATGCAAACACAGAATGTTGAGGGCTTGTATTAGCTGAAATCTTGTAAGAGATCTTAGGTAAATGGAGAGGAAGGTGAGAGTCTGTTTCAGTCACTGTAGTCTGTGTGGAGAAAAAGTCAGGAAAGATGCAGGTCACCATTGCTCTGCTCTTATTATAAGTTGGTATTGAAAGATATCACTTAGATTTAATAGCATTTTGTATGTATTCTGCACCAGTTTAGCATTAGTGCATTTGGCTGTACTACTTGTTTTCTGAAAGTAACAGAGGATGTGGCATTTTGTCTACTTCCTCTTTGGTATTGCTCTCCTTTAATTTTCACAGTCATAGGTCAATACAGATTTGACTCTCCCTCAGTGTTGAACCCTAAGCCAGCCTGACCAAAAGGAACAACATTACCACAGTGAATATGAGGCAGAAATCAACTTTCTCAACCATTTTGGGAAAACCAGCAAACCAAAGAGAGCACTGAGGCACCAGTTCTGGGACAATGGTCACCAGCACCTGCTACTGCAGGGAATTCCATGGTGTCCCATAGACCAGCACCTAGCTTGGTCCTGCCATATTAATGTGGATCTGTGGCTTCCAGGATGGAGCTGGGCTGCACCCCATCAGCTGGGAATATGGTTAGGCAAGCTGGAACTGGCCTAAACATGTATGGGGAGACTTACCCCAAATCCTCCTTACTCTGTTATTCTGAGCTTCACTAGGGCTTTCTACAAGGAAACGGTCCTTCATCCCACCCCAAACACCACACAGGACACCTGAAACCTCAGACTGTCCTGTTTCATCGCTATGTGCTGCTCAGAGTCTTCCCTTCCCATTTCTTCCTCTGATGACCTGGCATGGATCCCACCCAGTGGCTCTCCCTGAAGTCCCTCCAGCATCCCTGCAAGGCTTACCTGAGGACCAGGCTTACCACCTATAGGAAGAAGGATGTAAGGCAGACTGGACTTCATCTAGAGCTGTCCTTAAACACCCAGCGCTTGGCCTGTTATGCCAGATAAACCTTTTCCTTCTTTTTATCTGCATTGTAGTATTACATGAATTTAAAAAAAAAAAAAAAGAAAAGAAAAGAAGAAAGTGCTTACTCTTGCTGCTTTGTGGCAATTTAGTCTTCTCTTACATATTCTAACACCAGTAGCTCCTGATCAAGGAGATGAAACCTTGTGTTTTGTTTTCAGTATTCTGTAAGTCTGACTGGTATTGAAATAAAGAGAAGTCTGCTTTCCAAGACTGAAATAGTTTATCCTCCTCTGCTCTTCTCAAAACATTCTCAGCTTTTAGCTGTTCTCTTATTAAGGGCTGCTATGCAGAACTCTGTTGTTTACAAGCAGAGATGTAACTGTCAGGGTGGTTAGGGAGTTCTGGTCCTGTATCCATTTTTGACCTATATTTACTACTGCCTCATATTTCTTCTCTTAGATATCTAATTGCCATTTCCAGTTCGTGCTGCCATGAGCTCTCCATGCTTTTTTACCTGGTGCTGCTGTGAACTCACCACAGCAATGATTTCGGACCTCTCCTACCTACCTGATATTTTGTGGATGAAATCGAAGATATGTCCCCATCTGCAAGGCCTGGGGATTATCATGCTATCAGTTGCATGAGAGCAGGCATTGACAAGAATCCAAAATAGAAGTGCCCCAGAAAGTGCTGGAAGATTCAACAATTAGAATCTCAAATACTAGGGGGACCACATTTTTGGAGCTACACAGAAAACCTGGTAAGATGAGAGCTGAATGAGTTTTGACCCCTGACTTGTCCAGGGGTCAGCCTTTTGACCCCAGGTTTTGTCCTTCAGTTAAGACCTCCAGAGAAGGGCATTTTTCCAGAACAAACTCACAGATAGGGAGAAAAGAGAGATTGCAGTAAAAAGAAAGAAAAAAGGATTAAAGGGTAAATAAATAAATGGAGAAAATAGTCATATGTTCCTTTTCAACCTTCAGCCAAACCTTTTGATCTGTTCTTGGAGTTGTGGTCTCTCTGCTGAGGAAGATGAAGCAATGCCCCTTACAGATCTTTGCAGAAATATCTGTTGTGTGGTTTGTTTATATCAGACAGCCAAATTCATTTTCTTTTTGCTCCTGCAATATACTAGATATAGGGAAAAGGGGAAAGACTACCCGTTGTTGTGCTAATACAGCTTGATTAGTGTGTGAAACCAAAGCTTAAAATCAAGCGCATCCTGTCATTTTGACAGTTTGCCCAGCTACTGTAATGAAATCCTTTTCCTGCTCTGGAGCATGATGCTAAAAGATATCGTCAATTGCTTAGATTTCAGCTCAGGATTATGTTTTCATTCCTATTTATGTGATAGCTGTTAAACAATGTTATGAGATTTTACAAGGACCAAATCCTCCACATGAGTAGCCCCATTGAGCTGGATTTCAGCTCAGTAATACAGGGGTAAATGCAGATTAGCTCCTTCAAAGGCATTGAAATAAGTCCAGATTTACGGCAGTATAACCAGGTCACTAAATTATTATGATTATTTCTGTGAAAAAAAGACAGACAGGCGTTTGCTTAAACTCTCCTGAGAGAGTCTGGAAGAAATTGTGTTCAGGTTATCAGATGCAATGATTCAGAAGGAAAAAAACAACCACCTGACTGCAAAGATTTTGAACCAAAAGTCATTAATGAAGCAAAATTTCCAGAGACCCCAACAAGGAGTTTGGTGAAGAGTGAAGGTTCTCAGTATTACACATAGATCTGTTGTCAGAACACTAACAGAGTAATTACACAGGGAAACAGCGTGACTGCTGTGAGCAAATTCACAAATTGTTTAGGAGAAACAGTACACCTAATAGGTAGGAAACAGTGACTTTAAAAGCACTGTTTTTTACTTTGCATTTTAAGTTAGCTTACAACCCAGCCTAGCATTTAGATCACAACATACTAGCCTGAGAAACTACTGCCCGGGAAGACAGCCAAGAGCTACGAAAATTAGTGAAGGGAGAAAACACGTTCTGTAAATGTTGAGCTTCAAAGAAGGTATGCTCTTGCCTGGTATTTTTACAATTTCCTTGGGACTGATATTCACATCCTTAAAGCAGTATGCTTTTATGTGAACAACAGTTACTTCTTTTTGATGAGAAGTGAAAGGTTTTGCACCCCCGGTTCCTTTCGTTTTATTTCCTCCCATGTTCACTTCTCCTCTCCCCATCCCAGTAAGAGGTTATACAAATTGTTTTACAGCAGTCTAAGACTATTGAATTCATGTTAAAAGTTACAGGTTCTTCCGTCTATTTTGTCACTGACTGCAGCTTTAAAAAGGAAATGTAGATTGAGCAGTCTGCAGTGCTGTTTATTAGTAAGCTATTTGCTAATTGCAGAGATTACCGTACTATTAGCTCGGTAAGAAACAGAACTGTAGTCCACTAAATACTGTAAAATTAAAAAATTCTAGAGGGTTTTAGTTCTGTACCTTATTAGGCTGTCAAGATGAATAGTTATATGCATTTTTAAAATGACAACACATGCCATTACAAGAGTAGAGCTTGGACAGAAAAAATTCCCTTCAACTATATTGCATAAAAATGACTCAGAAGGGTGTAGTGTCCTCTGAAGATGCAGCACTGTGTATTTCATGGATCTTATGCAGATGACTACAGGAGAATTTCACTTCAGATAGTAAACATATTTTTAGGAATGGTGTTACAGGATATAGCAGCATAAGGCTGCTAAGTAAGAATGTTTGCATTGTTCAGTATCCTGTAATAAAATAGGGGAAAAAAACTGGGATAACATGGATGATCTAATTTGAATTTACTGCCCAGAGATGTCCATAGATCTTGCCTGTAATGTAAATCAAATAATGCTATAAATCAAGGACAATAAAAGGTGAATAAAAGTAGCCTAAGTCACACATCAATGTTTTGTGAAGTGTGTGAGCTCCAGGTTACTTCTTAAAGAGAAACATCTGAAATATTACCTCAGTTGAATTAATTGAAAGTCTCTCTAAAGCAGCATAGCATTAAATTTGTTTTTACTTTCCTAAATCGTGGGGTTTATGCATTACATTGGAGCACATCCCAAAAGTTTGACCAATGAAGTAGTCCTAGGGTACTGGGAAATTGAGATATTTTATAGCTAAAGGAAGGTGTAAGCAAAATGCTTGAAACTTCAGAATGGAAAAGGGAAGGGATAACTTTTGCAAACTTACCAGAACCGGCAAATTACTGTACCACTGGCACTGAAAGATTGTGCTAGCATGACCAGTGATGAGTAAAGCTTTTTGAAATTGAAAATAATAAAACCTATTTCCATTCCTGCATGGGTCGCAAGAAGTTGAACACATTAGATGCTTAAACACAGCAGAGAGTTGTCTTTTCTTAAATGATAAATTGCTTTGCAGCAGAGAAACCTCACATAAAGTCATTTTATACTCCTATTTTCTATAAAATATGAGATGGGTTTTATGATCATTTTACTTTATTGCTTTCGTATGGATCCTTGTAATACATTTTCAGCATTATTTTTAACAGTAGAATAGTAAAAAGTAATCATAGAATCATAGATTCATAGAATGGTTTGGGTTGGAAGGGACCTTAAAGGTCATCTAGTTCCAACGCCCCCTGCCATGGGCAGGGACACCTCCCACTAGCCCAGTTTTTGCTCAAAGCCCCATCCAACCTGGCCTTGAACACTTCCAGGGATGGACCATCCACAACTTTTTGGGCAATCTGTTTCAGTGTCTCACCACCCTCACAGTAAAGAATTGCCAGCTCATGTTGAAGCTTGTCATCCACTAAGACCCCCAAGTCCTTCTCCTCAGGGCTGCTCTCAATCCATTCTCTGTTCAGCCTGTATTTGTGCTTGGGATTGCCCCAACCCTCATGTTGGACTTTGCACTTGGCCTTGTGAACTTCACGAGGTTTGCACAGGCCCACCTCTCAAGCCTGTCCAGGGTCCCTTTGGATGGCATCCCTTCCCTCCAGTGTGTTGACTGCACCACACAGCTTGGTGTTGTCAGCAAACTTGCTGAGGGTGCACTCCATCCCGCTGTCCATGTCTCCAACAAAGGTGTTAAACAGCACCGGTCCCAGTACCGACCCCTGAGGAATGCCACTCGTCACTGGTTGCCACTTGGACATTGATGTGTTGACCACAACTCTTTGAGTGCGGGCATCCAGCCAATTCCTTATCCACCGACTGGTCCATCTGCCAAATCCATGTCTCTACAATTTGGAGACAAGAATGTCGTGTCAGACAATGTCAAATGCTTTGCACAATTGCAGGCAGATGATGTCAGTTGCTCTTCCCTTATCCACCAATGCTGTAATCTCATCATAGAAGGCCATCAAACTTGTCAGGCATGACTTGGCCTTGGTGAAGCCATGTCGGCTCGCACCGATCACGTCCTTATTGCCTGTGTGCCTGAGCAGAGGTTCCAGGAGGATCTGCTCCATGGTCTTGCCAGGCACAGAGGTGAGATTGACAAGCCTGTAGTTCCCAGGGTCTTCCTTTTTACCTTTTTTAAAAATGGGGGTTATGTTTCCCCTTTTCTAGTCAGTGGGAACTTCACTGGACTGCCACAACTTCTCAGATATGATGGATAGTGGCTTAGCAATAATGTGGTTGCTGAAATGATTTATGTTTGCATATATGCAAACACATGATATGTGTTGTCACTCAAAATCATTATTAATTTATTACCTTAGATAGAAGGCAGCTGAAACAATAAAGAGAAACCCTATTTGAATGGCTTTATCACTTTTTAAAAAGTCCTGAACACAAAAATGACCAATCAAGAACTTTTACAGAAACACACTCTTTCTCCAATAAAAGCAATTATAATAATACAACAAAATAATACAATTTTAAAAGAATATAATTATTATAAAGAAATAACTGTAATAATTACTGTAATAATTATATTTTTATATAATTACCAACAACAGTGAGATAAGAAAATTAATCTAGGAAACTTTTTCTGACTGGCCATCATTCTTTCTGTCCACAAGATGCAGGTATAAACCACAGTTTCAGGTATAAAACAGAAACCCTTCTGCCCATATCTAATGCCAGTGAGGTTCCCCTGAGGTGCAGCACAAGCCTATCCCACTTTTCCCTGCCTTCAGTACAGATACTGTGCTGCACGTAGGCTACAGTGCTGCCTGCTGAAGACTGCCTGTGGTGAGATTCTTCTCGAGAGAGCTTGGTCCATTTTTCAGCCTCTCTTCTTTGCAGGAGCCCAAAGGGGATGGAGCCGGCCGGAGTCTGGATTATAATTTTAGACACTTCACTAAGAAAGAGATGCATAAAGTTCCTGCTGTGATATACAGCAGGGATCCCAGATTTAATTGGCCAGATGTTTTGACCACCGTGGTAGATGACAATTAAAGCCTGGTTCTTTTATATAGGCGCAACTTGAGGAGTCAGAAGGAAGGAAAAAGCTTTCCCCACGTGTGTGAGCTTGCTGTGTGGTTAGGCAGGCACCTTCCTCGGGGCTTCTCTGCTGCCCTGCGGTGGGCTCTGACCCCCTGCCCTCACCACACACTTCCGAGGAACTGCCTGCTTTTGCAAGTGCTGTTAGAAACAAAGCCCCGTACTGACCTCCCACCTGAGTTTTTCTTCTGATCAGTTGTCATAGGCACCAAACGGATGGGGAAAAAAGCAAGGCTGGGGGACGTAGGCTGGCAAGGTGTGTTCAGTGGTGCCACTTTAGTGGAACGGTGGAGACAGCTGCGGAGAAAGAGCCTTTGTACTCTGTCTCTCCCCTTCCCTAGCAGTCTCTGTGGCCAGCAGTCTTTCATCTACCCTTGATGCAAACGCTTCACAATTTCTGGGAGAAAGAAGCGTTACTATGAAAGGGATATTCCATTACACTATACGAGCTATCATTTTTCTTACCATCCACAACTTTTTGGGCAATCTGTTTCAGTGTCTCACCACCCTCACAGTAAAGAATTGCCAGCTCATGTTGAAGCTTGTCATCCACTAAGACCCCCAAGTCCTTCTCCTCAGGGCTGCTCTCAATCCATTCTCTGTTCAGCCTGTATTTGTGCTTGGGATTGCCCCAACCCTCATGTTGGACTTTGCACTTGGCCTTGTGAACTTCACGAGGTTTGCACAGGCCCACCTCTCAAGCCTGTCCAGGGTCCCTTTGGATGGCATCCCTTCCCTCCAGTGTGTTGACTGCACCACACAGCTTGGTGTTGTCAGCAAACTTGCTGAGGGTGCACTCCATCCCGCTGTCCATGTCTCCAACAAAGGTGTTAAACAGCACCGGTCCCAGTACCGACCCCTGAGGAATGCCACTCGTCACTGGTTGCCACTTGGACATTGATGTGTTGACCACAACTCTTTGAGTGCGGGCATCCAGCCAATTCCTTATCCACCGACTGGTCCATCTGCCAAATCCATGTCTCTACAATTTGGAGACAAGAATGTCGTGTCAGACAATGTCAAATGCTTTGCACAATTGCAGGCAGATGATGTCAGTTGCTCTTCCCTTATCCACCAATGCTGTAATCTCATCATAGAAGGCCATCAAACTTGTCAGGCATGACTTGGCCTTGGTGAAGCCATGTCGGCTCGCACCGATCACGTCCTTATTGCCTGTGTGCCTGAGCAGAGGTTCCAGGAGGATCTGCTCCATGGTCTTGCCAGGCACAGAGGTGAGATTGACAAGCCTGTAGTTCCCAGGGTCTTCCTTTTTACCTTTTTTAAAAATGGGGGTTATGTTTCCCCTTTTCTAGTCAGTGGGAACTTCACTGGACTGCCACAACTTCTCAGATATGATGGATAGTGGCTTAGCAATAATGTGGTTGCTGAAATGATTTATGTTTGCATATATGCAAACACATGATATGTGTTGTCACTCAAAATCATTATTAATTTATTACCTTAGATAGAAGGCAGCTGAAACAATAAAGAGAAACCCTATTTGAATGGCTTTATCACTTTTTAAAAAGTCCTGAACACAAAAATGACCAATCAAGAACTTTTACAGAAACACACTCTTTCTCCAATAAAAGCAATTATAATAATACAACAAAATAATACAATTTTAAAAGAATATAATTATTATAAAGAAATAACTGTAATAATTACTGTAATAATTATATTTTTATATAATTACCAACAACAGTGAGATAAGAAAATTAATCTAGGAAACTTTTTCTGACTGGCCATCATTCTTTCTGTCCACAAGATGCAGGTATAAACCACAGTTTCAGGTATAAAACAGAAACCCTTCTGCCCATATCTAATGCCAGTGAGGTTCCCCTGAGGTGCAGCACAAGCCTATCCCACTTTTCCCTGCCTTCAGTACAGATACTGTGCTGCACGTAGGCTACAGTGCTGCCTGCTGAAGACTGCCTGTGGTGAGATTCTTCTCGAGAGAGCTTGGTCCATTTTTCAGCCTCTCTTCTTTGCAGGAGCCCAAAGGGGATGGAGCCGGCCGGAGTCTGGATTATAATTTTAGACACTTCACTAAGAAAGAGATGCATAAAGTTCCTGCTGTGATATACAGCAGGGATCCCAGATTTAATTGGCCAGATGTTTTGACCACCGTGGTAGATGACAATTAAAGCCTGGTTCTTTTATATAGGCGCAACTTGAGGAGTCAGAAGGAAGGAAAAAGCTTTCCCCACGTGTGTGAGCTTGCTGTGTGGTTAGGCAGGCACCTTCCTCGGGGCTTCTCTGCTGCCCTGCGGTGGGCTCTGACCCCCTGCCCTCACCACACACTTCCGAGGAACTGCCTGCTTTTGCAAGTGCTGTTAGAAACAAAGCCCCGTACTGACCTCCCACCTGAGTTTTTCTTCTGATCAGTTGTCATAGGCACCAAACGGATGGGGAAAAAAGCAAGGCTGGGGGACGTAGGCTGGCAAGGTGTGTTCAGTGGTGCCACTTTAGTGGAACGGTGGAGACAGCTGCGGAGAAAGAGCCTTTGTACTCTGTCTCTCCCCTTCCCTAGCAGTCTCTGTGGCCAGCAGTCTTTCATCTACCCTTGATGCAAACGCTTCACAATTTCTGGGAGAAAGAAGCGTTACTATGAAAGGGATATTCCATTACACTATACGAGCTATCATTTTTCTTCTTCTTTCTTACATCCCACAGTGGAAACCATCTACTATGAATTTGTTATGGAATTCAAAAACTTCTTGCTAACCAGAATCCTGGATTTCTGCGAGGAATGAGAGCAGAGAGGAGCCTGTTGCAAACTACTGTCAGGGAGGAGATTTCTATTTTCACTGGTTTTCACCAACTTGCCATGTGTATTTGACGTGTTATCAGTCACATTTGCCATGACAATCTTCTTCAGATAAATCTTTCTTTCGTACAAAGGAAGGGATTTTATGCCTTCAGACATTCATTTTTTTTGTCCTTCACAGAAGACATGTAAGAATTCACAGCTTCAAGTAATGGTATAAGAGTCTACAGTAAGAGCCTAGTAGATATTAAGATGAGTACCCTTTGCTTTCAACCACTTTTTTTTTTTTACATTAAAATGAAAACTGGATTACTATTTTGGGGTCTTATAATTTAATTTTTTTCAATATGCTGTGCATTTTCAAGTCTCTGTAATATTCATTGTACCTTGCAAAAACCAGAAATTCAGCTGTCTGATGCTCAGGAAACCACTTTTGTGGTAGGGGTGAATCTAAATAAAGACTTCTATCTGCATCACACACACATACTCTCTTCTTCTTGCATACTGGTCACATTTGATTGCATTTAAACTTACTTGCTGACGAGTATTGTCAGAATGGGCAAAAGAAAACCTGTGGCTCCTGACTTGCTAGCAAATAGGATTTGGCACTTGTGCTCTCTTGCAGGAATTGAACTCCAGTGAGGGGAAAGCCACTCACTGTAGAGAAGTGTAGAAACCCCCCTGCAAGGTGGTCATCATCGTTCGTTGGTCCTTTGCACCTCAAAAGCTCAAGCCTGAAAGTCCTTTTCTTATAAATGGAGCCCAGTACAAGAAAAGCATCTGATTGTTTGGCAAGTGTGCCAGCTGTGCAGGTATGTGGCACTAACATACATGTCAGAACTTGTTAAACAGTTTGCTTGCTTAATACATAAGGAAAATCCCCTAAGGAAAACATCTTAGCTTTTACCTGTGATGTGAATTACCATTGAGCTCAGTCCTGTCATCTTTTCCTTCTTTGCTGAGGACAAACTCATGTTTAATTCCCACTTAATTTGATGGACATTTGATCCATTTAATCAATATGAATAAGGAAGGCAGGATTTGGTCCAGTGATTTTAAAGGATGAAAGACTCCTAAAATCTGTAACCAGTTTTGGAAAACAATAGGGCATAGAACACAGAATAGACCAACAATTATGGTACTTAGTTTCAGCTTTTGGATATCTTACTTAGTGAAAGTAAGGGTTAGAGCATCTGAAGTAAAATGGTGCAAAGAAGCAGCGCTGTTCTTCATAGCCCCAGTACAACTATTGCATTAGCAAACTTTCCAATTAACCTATGATCCACATCTTGATGATGCAGTGATCACTCAAAGATGTTGCAGCGATCCCAGAGGAATCTAAAGTGTCTAAAGTGCTAGATGCATTTAACACAGAGTCTACTTTCTACCATGCCAAGATAGCGTTAGAAGTTCATTCTCCATCTGCATTCAGGGCTGGTTTAACTAAAATGCATACTCAGGCTGAGTGGTCTCTAGAAAATCTGACAATAAGTGAAGACAGCCTCTATGACGTAGGGTGCAAATGCACACAACATAGCTCAGGCACAAATCAATGTACAAGTGGGGCAGAAGATGGGTGTCAGACAAAAAGAATAATCTTGTTCACCTGCCTGTATCCCAACCCAAAATCAGTAGCACACTTCTCTGCCAGTCTTGCCCCTGCTTTTAAAAGATTTTGATGCATTTTCAAGCAATCTTGATGTGCGAGCTACCAGCTTAAGTCAGCCTTTGTTTGAAGAAAAACAGGCTGCTGGGCTCCACGTAGGCATTTTTGTACTCCAGAAACTGCAGCAAACATGGGTAAAACCCCAAGTTCATGTCTTAAATGCTAGGTTGCTCTTAAAGGAACCATTCCATGGAATGAATGATGCACAGCACAAGAAAATGGGATGTTCCCATTAGGCCCTGCTGGGCTGGGTAGGGAGCAGAGGCAGCCCACAGTAGCCCTCTCCCATCTGGCACTGTCTAAAATCCTTACTGGTGTAACAGATCTAGGATGTTCTGTTCTTCTTAAATTTTTGTTTAATACTTACCTTCTGTCTAAACCATTTGAGTAAAACAAGAAAAAATTGAAATAGGTATCAACTAGGTACCTATATAGGTATCAGGATCAACTTCAATTTTTTTTTTTTATTTTGTTTTAGCCCTCTCCCATCTGGCACTGTGGAGGGCCAGCTGACATGGTGGCAAGGTAGCCAGCAGTGCCTCAGACGGAGCTGAAGCAGCGCTGTGTGCCCAGGGACGAGGGCATGCGTTGCTGATCCGTGTCCCACTTCATTCCCCAGCCACCAAATGACGACAGGGAAAGATCTACACCCAAAAGGAAGCAGTTCGGCTTCTCAGTTTTAGCAGAGAAGCCACCTAGTGCCCTCGAGTGAAACAAATACAACACTTCTAGACCTGGTACTCTCTGACAATGGATAACAGACAAGCATTAATATACATCTTAAATACAGAAATATACTGCTTTTTTTTTTTTTTTTCTAAAATCCTTACTGGTAGCCCTCTCCCATCTGGCACTGTCTAAAATCCTTACTGGTGTAACAGATCTAGGATGTTCTGTTCTTCTTAAATTTTTGTTTAATACTTACCTTCTGTCTAAACCATTTGAGTAAAACAAGAAAAAATTGAAATAGGTATCAACTAGGTACCTATATAGGTATCAGGATCAACTTCAATTTTTTTTTTTATTTTGTTGCTGAAGCAGGCACAATCAACCACTACCATGTTAAAAACTGCTGTTTCTCTAATATTTCATAATTGGTCCTTGAATCATCTGATCTGTCTGGGGAAATTCTTCCAGTATTTAAAATCTACAATGTATCAGGTCATAAAGATAACAGCCATCTTAACTGGGAATCACCTTTTGTATTACTGTTTTTAGGATATATCAGCTTCTTACTAAGAAATTTAAAGAGTATTGTTCTCAGACCAGTGAGTTGCATGTTGAGGAACATTTACAAATAATTTTACCTTGCTCCCTTTTTGAAACTAAATTCTACTGTTCAGAAGTAGCAGGCACATATATTTTATAGGTGTGGTTTTATGCAGTCTTTTTGGATTTAAGAACCTAGAAATTGCAGAATACTATGAACCCAGTTGTCCCTGATGCAAATCAACTGAAGTAATCAGAATTGTATTGGAGATTAGCTTGGAGCTAGTTTTGATATCACATATTTCTGCAGCAAAAGGTAACCTATTCAGATATTTTTAAATTATTGAAGTTACTACAGAGCACCTGTTAAAGATTATTTTTCTTTTTTTTTGGTTATTATATTATTTTTAAGAATATTACAAATACTATTGTCTTCTTATTAACACATATAGCATGCAGGGAAGTCATATTCACTGTGAATCTGTATTGGATGAATTTTGGACCTTAAAGACAGAACTTTGAAGAAATAATTTAGATCAGGGATTCTATGATGCTAAAGACAGAGGCTTTGAAGACTTACAGCTGAAATAGGAACATGATGATTCATTCTTAATTCTCACCAAAAAGACCAGCAAATTTAAATAACTTTTTCCAATTATTGAAGTTACTACAGAGCATCTGTTAAAGATTATTTTTCTTTTTTTTGGTTACTATATTATTTTTAAGAATATTGCAAATACTGTTGTCTTCTTATTAACACATATAGCATGCAGGGAAGTCATATTCACTGTGAATCTGCATTGGATGAATTTTGGACCTTAAAGACAGAACTTTGAAGAAATAATTTAGATCAGGGATTCTATGATGCTAAAGACAGAGGCTTTGAAGACTTACAGCTGAAATAGCAACGTGATGATTCATTCTTAATTCTCACCAAAAAGACCAGCAAATTTAAATCACTTTTTCCCTTCTTGAAATTCAACATCTTTTTGTCAAATAAGCTGTCAGGACAAACTAAACAAGTGTCTTGGAATGCACTGTGCTTCAGGTTTTCTCCAGACAAAATTGTTTCCTAACTTCACTGGAGAGTTTACAAGCAGCTAAGAGGTAAATCCTTTTGAGTTCAATGTCAAAGCTCTTAAGGCACTACAGAGTGACAAAAATTAGTTTGCCTTTTCTGTTTTGCATATGAAAACATAGTAGAAATGGTTATAAACTAAAAGTTGTGACATGAACATGGACATCGTAGGAGCGTGGACAAGGTATTGAGACCATTGTAGTTCTGGTCAGTGTCCGTTTTAACGCAACACCTCTTCTGCTAAATGCCTAGATCTAACAAATAGGACAAAGCTCATGACTGAACTGGTAGATTACATATAGGTAAAGTATAACTGCTCTCCGTTTAGTAATTTTGCCTTTCTTGGCTGGTAAGCTGTGTGCCCTGCCCTGGAAGTCCCTGCGTGATACGGAAGGAGGAGATGAAGAACAATGACTTCTCTGAGCACTGAAACTAATCAAGTCTGGTTTTCAATCATAATTGGTTGATTTTAGCATAGATTTTAGAAAGGATAAATTTACTGGGATGTTTTCCCCATTGTAGTGTCATTCAAAAGTATCTCTGTCTCTCTCTTTGTCCCCTACATATTTTCTCCAGTGTCTAATAATGTGCAAATGAGAGGGAGGAGATGAAGTGGGATCCAAGGTGGGACAACAATAACTTCTCTGAGCACTGAAACTAATCAAGTCTGGTTTTCAATCATAATTGGTTGATTTTAGCATAGATTTTAGAAAGGATAAATTTACTGGGATGTTTTCCCCATTGTAGTGTCATTCAAAAGTATCTCTGTCTCTCTCTTTGTCCCCTACATATTTTCTCCAGTGTCTAATAATGTGCAAATGCATGTTGTTGCCTTTCCCTCAGCCCAGGCTGAGGGAACCCCAGTAGGGTTTCCTTTCTACTTGACTGTCTATATTAAAAAAACTTGTAGAAACCAAATTATTTTGGGGATTCCTTGTTCATCTTAGATTAAATGTGCCCAGGATATGAAAACAGCATTGAGGGAATGGAATGAAAAGTACACACAGAAGTACATAAACACAGCTTAAACTTGAAGACCAGTTTCCACATAAAGCAATCTAAGATCCAGAAAATTTAAATAGAAGATAAGTTTCAGCCTATGGGTTGTGTACAAGGGAGGGTACAAGGAAGCAAGAAAGAGTAATGTCCATAGTTGGTGCATTTGTGCAAACTACAGCCAAAACCTGGGACATGTGGTGGGACCTTGTGATACAAACCTGAGCTTTATCAAGACTGCAAGGAATTGTGCGCATTGAGAAATCCTGGTTGCTCAGGTGCTTAAATTAGGGACATAGCTAAAGTATAAAAGTTCTTCCCTTTGGCTCAGGTACCAAAGTTTCATTCCCCCAAATGCTGGGCACAGCAAGGGGCCTAGGGCTTAATGGAGCCACAGCCCAACAAAGAGGAATGATGATGCAGCTAGGGCATGGAGGCACATCCAAGTCCTTACGTTAGACATAGTTTAGCAGCATATTTCCCCTGTAAAAATGGATCAATCACAAAAGGAACAACATGCATCACAGTAGGATATGAAACCTGTTACAGGTTTTTTTCATATTATGTAAAATGAAAGTTGCCTGCCTACTGTAAGTTGAACTTTAGCTACTGTTGGCTTACTGAAAATTCTCTTTGGTCTGACTTTGAAAGAGACCTCCAACTTGCTTTTTTGTATTTTAAAGTAATACTTTTTTTTTGAGCTTGTTATTTTACGGTCTGCGTTAGTGATGATTCATTCAGTTTGCATTTCTAGAGCATTTTGTGCTGAAATTATCACCAAGGTAATTAAATGTTTGTTATCAGGAATAAGAAAACATAATAACCTTTAGCAATTATGGAGGCCTTAGAACCTGGGGTTAAGATCAGCTAGGAAAAGAAAAGGTTGAATTTAAAGAGTAACATATTTTCTTGAAATACATTCTTGCCTCTGTGCCCCATCTAAGCAATTACATTTTGGCTAAAACCTCTTTTTCGTGACAGCAATTTTGTCAGTATCGTTAGGTTGAGTTCCTTTACTATAAATTTAATATCATATTTAATATTCCAGCTTCACTGCATTTGGGTTGTTTTATTGTATATTGTATTGTATGCTTTAGGGAGATTTCTGTGACTATTATGATAGATCTGCTTTGAAAGATCAATGATTCTTTTATGATTCTGCAGAAAGCACAATGTTGCATGTTTATGCTTTGCCAAATGGCAATTATCAATTTAAATAGTGAATTATCTTAATAAAATATATACAGTATATACAAATGATTTCAAAGTATTATATTTACATAAAATTTAATTATAGATAATTGTGTGTAACTATACGATATATAGTTATTATATATAGTATGTACTGTATAGAGACAGTATAGGTAGTATATTATAGTGTACTATAACATACTAAAAGATCTGTGATACATACTATACCCACTATTATAGATAATCTATACTATGTGTGGCATGTGTATATATGTATTCTATATAACTATAAAAATAGTTAACAGAAGAATCTACAGTTGAAAGTTTGTATATATTTTAGTATGTATATTAATTTGAATTAGAATAGAATTTTTCTTGTTGAAGGGAGCATATGCAGACAGGCATGTTTTGTTAAGATGCTCTCAAATTTTTAGTAAAAATGTAGCGAATTTAGTAAAAAGGAAAAAATAGTATGTCAGATAACTGAGTAGTAGATTTCCTTCAGCGCAACCAGGTGGATTTCAGCCAAAGATTGGATATAATAAGAGATAAGGCAATATTTTGCTGGTCCCAGCTGACGAACAGCAAGTGCAGACACAGTATTGCTTCTGGATTGCAGTGAAAGGGGGCATCTGCCCGTGGGCTCAAAGGGATTTAGTCCACCACTGACTCATTTAGACAGTGCTGAGAGCTAAAAGGTCCATCTTTTGAGTTGGGTCTCCACCCATGGCAATTTGCTTAATTCTTGGTATATGCTGGGTTCTTATTAGACAAGGATGAGATCCTATGACATCTTCCCTAAACAAGAGGATGGTTCTTCTGCTGCTGGCAAAGGGAGGTGGTGGTGTATCTCAGCACCAGAGACACCTGCTGTGCTTCTTAGGAAGGTCCCTGAGCTTTATGTCCCTCCACACTGCCCTGGCACCCTCCCGACGCACGCTGCCGTAGCAATCTGCTGTCTGTGTAGATACCCATCCCCACCAGCACAAACCTCTGCCACAGGCAAGGAGTTCAACCAGTTCATGTTGCTGTTCCTCATGGTAAAGGTCTGGCTGTGTCTGAAGTTGTTTTGGTTCATATCTGACTGCAGTTTGTTTCAGAAACTGATTCAGACTCATAGCCATTTTGATGCAAAAAAAAAGGCTATCCTTTTGAGGTCTGGGCTTCATTCAACTCCCTTATCAGAGACTCTCCAACAGTTTGTGCCATCTCTGGGTAGGGAACAAGTCTGATTCTATTCCTCTGGCATTTCTATGTATGTCAACATCTGATCCTCTCTGATGGGAAAAATTGAAGCCTGTGGAGCTGTGACACTTTACATTAGCAGGGAATCTTAATTTTTCTCCTTCAGCTACAAGGGAAGAGGTGGAAAACCCCATGGGGAAATAGGGAGAGTGAAGCAATTCGTTTGCGGGGCTTGGCATACGGATGGGAGAAGGGCTACTGGGGATGCTGGAAAAGTACTGACTGCAGATGCTTTGCTCAGCTCCCTCTGGATGCCAGCAACAAATGAAGGGGTACTTGGGGCTAATCTAGACTACTGTGGTTTTTTTTACCTTTGTAATGAGTATTTTCTTCCAGGAATCCTACCTCCCACGAGGGCCCTGGCTTCAGGAGCCTCTCACACCACCCTGCCTGCTGTGTACTCTGCCAAAAAAGCCCCTGTCCCTGTCTCTGTCCCTGTCCCTACCCCTGCCTGTGCAGAGGGGCTGCTCCCTCCTGGCAGACCCTCTCCCTGATGCCTGTGGCACGGCAGCGTGAGCGCTGGTGGGTCCAGGAGAAACCCCCCCAAGACAACCTCTCTCAAGTATGAACTGCAACAACTCTTACTCTTGAAAGTCAGCGTGACGCCCATAATTTATTCATCCCAAGATGTATTCATCTATCCATTATTTATTTGCGTTTGTTTTACTACTATCATTACACTTTCATAAACAGTGGCACAGAGAAGGAGATGGGAAGTTAAAGACAGAGGCAGCTGCTGGACAAATGCTTGCTTCTCCCCAGCTGCAGACTGCCTCCAGGTTTTGTGTAAAAGCATAGCACACAACAAGCAAAACTTCTCCTCTCTCTGTTCCCTTCACTAGGTTGGTGGAAATCCTTTGTTCCACCTAAATCCCTCTCCTTAATCATTTGTATTCTGTTAATGTGATGAGGACACTGGAGCACAGAAAGTGGTGGGGGACGCTGCTGTGTGCAGAACTGAAGAGAAAGACAGGGCTGGATGGGGAAGGGGTGTTGATGCCACTGGCCCACCATCTCCCCTCCTTGGTGTGTTCTGGGGGCACAGGTTTCTGTGAGCAGGAGGAACGAACGGGTTGAAGGTCTACTAGTACAATGAATAGATTTAGATTTACTATTTCCAGCTGCAACCCAGTGGGGGGCTTACAAGGGAAATGGGAGATGGTGTTGAAAAGAGTGGGAGGCAAATCCTGAACAGAACGTCACCTCCCTGGCATCCTTCCTCTGCAGACTCGACTACCTGGGCTGTGGAGAGATGATTCGAAGGGATCAGTTTCCCGTGGCTCGGCCGTGGCAGCTGACGGTCCCGATGTGCTCCTCACTAATCAACTGCAAGGTAATATGTGTTGACTTAAACTGCCTTCATGATTAAGGCGTGGAGAGAGAAGTTCAAATATCAGGTACATTAAGGCACAAGATTGAAAGCCACTGGGTTTCCCATTAGGGAACTCAAGCCGTTCTGTCGCACAGGGCTTTTTGCAATGTGTTATTGACTTTATAAAAGCCACAGTAGCTTTGTTCTGACTACTGCCCTCTAGACCTCCTCCTTTCAAACAATATACAGCTCTATTGTAAATCAATGTCCAAAGCCACTGCAGCAATACTACTTTAATCTGGAGGGACCATTTTGTAGAAAAGGGACGTTTCTTTAAAGGAAAAAAAAAAGTATACAGAATTTCCTAAAGAACTGTTGTGAGCTTTTTCAATCAGCCAGATTATTTACTTCGTACTACAGAAACACAGATTTGTTATTCAGTTTTTCAAAGAAAAAAAAAAAAAAAAAAAGAAAAGAAAAAGATTGCTACTTTACTCCTATATAGAAGGAAAAATAAATTGCCATGGAATTAGATGGTGGCATATAAACCTTTTATGTAAATCAGGAGAAGAGGTTAAGTAGTTGTAAAAAAGCCTTTAGCCTTGGGAAACATGACAAGTGGACTGTTTCAGATTACATGTGTTCTGGATTTTTAAAAGGACAAGTTATCTGTAGCTTTGTTGAAAATAACTGGGGGCTCTGAAATACATGAATCCAGCAAAATGAAATCAGGGTCTTAGAGATGAAAATTTAATCAAGAAAAAAAAGCCCTAAATAATACATGGAAACGTCATGGATATTTGAACATTTCATTGCACGATATATGGTACATAGGGTTGTTTCTTGCAACACAAAAAGGTTATATTCTGGGGATTTTTTCTAAGCATAAGCACAGGTAAGAAGAACAGCTCTGAGATGGAGGAGCAGAATTTAGCATCTTCTGTTTCTATCCTCAGTAACTGTAGAAAGTGTCTTTCACTGATTGCCCTTGCTAGGCATGAATGCACACATAGGCTCTAGGTACAGCAGAGCTGGGCCATGGTCTGTGTATTTAAATGTGTAAGCAACCAAGAAAAGGAGGTTTTAAACACTATTCTCTTTCTTGGGCATCCTTAGTAGCATCCTACATTTTAAGGGGTCCCTGGCTAGCTCTGGCTGCGATAATCAGCTTATTTCCCCATTGTTTTAAAACAGAAATACTAATAGTATCTCTTATATTGAGGTAAAAGCTATGGCCAAGGATGTACCATTAGACAGCAAGACTAGTAAGTGGAAACAGTTTCCTTATTTCTGTACTTGGAGGATGCAGAGGAAATGTACACATTTGCCATTTGGTTTAGAAATGCTGTCCTGAAATAATATTCTCTCTCTGGGTATTATGCATGTATTTGAAGTATATTGCATTTGTTAAGCATTGATAAATTGTTAAGCATCACATAAATCTGCATTGAAACAGGGTAAATTTGGGTCAGTTTTGCTCACACACACATCATCACACAGAACGTAGAGTGACTTAAAATATTTATAGTATTGTGCTGTATGGTATCTTAATGCAATCCCTGCATTTACATTTCATTTAACTGTTATCCTGCCCTTAGGGAAATCTCCTTTGCCCAAGAATGTACACTCTGTAACAAATAGGATCACAAAATCTCAAAACCAAATTCAACAGTGATAATATTTATAGAAGGAGGAAGTATCTGTCAAGTCCCCATTATCAAGCATATTGACCTAGAGAAGAATTTTACACCTGATTAAAACAGTTACTAAGCACTTGGACTCTGCATATGGCAGCAAAACTTTTAATGAAAAGTGAACAGAGTATTTATCACATAGTGTGATCCTTTGTTGAAACTTTCTGTAAATTGAAGGTCTATGATGTGTCCACAACAATATCTCAAGGCACCTAATCCCCTGTGGTTTAGATCCCCATTAGAAGTTCCCCAATCATCTTCTGTGTGTAAATACCCAAGTAGTTAAGGATATCTGGACCGTTTTATGATTCTTCACTAACCTCAGAAGCTGAATGGCACTTTCCAGTGGTCTTGGAAAAATAAACCAAAATAAACTCTAGGGAAATAGATGTTTCTGATAGACTCAGAGTCAAAAATGAGGGGAGCTTTGTCCAAAATTGAAGTTCAACAGAAACTCCAAGCCGTGTGACTTGAAAGCAAATCAAAGGTGGAAGAATAGTCTTTTGATCAAGGCACTGACCTGAGAGCAAGCACAGGTTCGTGTCTTTGCTCTGCTGCAGACTTCCTGCCTTTACATCTGCTGTCTCTGTGCTGTGCTTTGTTTTCTGTGTGCTGAGAGTGACAGCATCACAACTGCACGCCGCTTGGGATGGGGCTGTCTTTGTCTTCTGCAGAGAAGTGCCTAGTTCAGTGGAGGCCCATCCCTGTGGCATCATGGCACGATGCTAACGCTGCACAGGTTGGCAGAAGCACATCTCAAGCAAAATGTTTCTGAATTCCACACGTCTTTGCCATGGTTTCACTGCACAGCACAACTGCTCAGAAGTTTTTCAAAGATTTTTACAATGGAAAGAGCTGACTGAAGTGAATCAAAATGTTGCAGGAGAAACTATCAACCTCATCACATTCTTTAAAGTGCATTATGAAAACATTTTACTGTGGAAGGGACAAAAGGATTTCCTTCAAATTTACAATTTACTCTTTTGCACCCTTAAAAAGAAGTTTGAGCCTTACCATCTCTAAGTATTTTATAATATGTTGGTTCATGAAAAATTAGGAGCTTTTTTGACTTTTTGCCTTGACTTGTGATTAAAACAAATGTAAAAAAATCTTTGAATTTCCTCTCCAATACATGTCCTACTTTTCAACCAGCACTACTGCATAGTGTCCACCGAGATCACCATTTTAATAAAAATGCCTTCAAAGCATTAATTCCACTGTTATTAATTCAAAAAACCTCTCAGAAGTTCAGTATTCATAAAAGAAAAATCTTCTTTGGCTCACCAATATATAAATGTAATCCTTCTAATACAGCAGCACTGAATAATAAGGAGCCAAAAGCTACAGATCTAATTACTGGGCATCACTGGCTCAGGAGTCATAAAAGCCTTGACTCTGAATAAACAACCCAGACTTCTATTATTAAAGTATAACAATTACTTCTTGTAGCAAACAAACCCTGTATCTTCTTATGATAAAGAAATGCATCTTTATGAAAAGATTAAATCATCTGCTTATGTAACAGCATATTTGTGGCCTAAAAATGTCCAACCAGAAGCAGTCCTGCTATCACTGATCTTTACACTGAATTCTAATCAGGGTATGGTAATGAGAAAAGTAGAAGAGAGCTGTCCCTCAATGCAATTTGAGAGACAGGGCTTGCTGACTTTCCTCCGGGGAAAGGAAGTTTCAGACATTTTATGCCCTGCTCCACAACTGTCTGTCTGAGAAAAAGATGTGTAGGGTGGTGTTTTCAAAAGTGCTCATCAGCTGCCTGCTTTCAGTAGGTTCAGCAGACTCAGCTCTTTCACGGGGAACTGAGTTGGGCCACTGACAAGAGCTTTCTGAAGCCCTTCCCTCCTCTGCTCTCCGTGGACCAAATCATGTCTTCTTCTGGCAGAATGAAAAAAAGAAACTATTACAGGAAGGACGTCTCTAGATCACTCCTTTGCATTGTTTGTTGTTGTTTTCCAAATTGTAACACGCAGGAAAAGAGTTTCTGTCATTAACCTAAGAAGCCAAATGACTGAAGTTGCGTTTTCCCTCAAAACCAGCAGTGGAGGCTTGGGAGTAGTGTGAGAGCACAGACCAAAAGGGGAGCATATCAAAGGCCTGGGATCAGCTTGGGGATTCTTGTTCAAGTGCCTGGCACCACAGCTGGCCTTGGAGCCCTCTAAGACAAGGGCTTTCTAGCCTCCAAGGAGCACCACAGGAAAAGTAAAGGGCATTTGATCTTGCTAGCTTTTCTGGTCCTCTTTGTTTCTAGGCAGCTTCCTTTTCCCAAATGCATTCCTGGGCTGTCACAAAGCCTACCATTGATTAATGAGAAGATAGCAAGGTAATGATGGGAATAGCTTGCCTTGAGGTGGTGCATAGAGCAATAGCTTTCTGTGTCTGGACGCTGTTACTCGTGTTCATTTGAGGAGCGTGAGTAGATTCTGTGCAAATCCTTAGATTTCTGTCATGTGAATTCAAATGAATACCATTTACCTATTTCTCAAAGAGAAAGCTGATTTCCTAATTATGGAGATACCTGTCACTGAGAAATTAAAAAGAAAGGAAATAGACCTACTAAAAATGAGAGTAGTCACTTCCAGGCTCTGTTTGGTTTGGGAATTTGCAAACATTGGGTCTGTGCAGGCACTGAAGAAATACTGGTTGTAATCCAAACACAGGCAGCCTGGGATCAGAAGACTGTAGACATAGAAGAACAATGAGTCAGGCTTGCAGCACATGATGATTTAAGCAGGAGAGCAGGGAACAGTGGAATGGCTCTAGATGTGGCAGGACTGGATTTCAAATGCATGAGGCTATGCGTCAGGACTATAGGAGATAAAACATCAGGAGTGAATAAGTTAAGTACATCTTAAATTAAGGGTGTTTTCCATTCAGACTGAAGGAGTCCACTAGTAGTTGCACAAAGTGATAAAAATTATAATTGGGGGAAAAAATTATAAAGAGCACTCAGCCTTTGTGATAATATGAGGCAAGAATTAATTTGGTCCTTGTTATATCAAATCCAGTGGCCAAGATCACCTTTACTTCAACGGTGCTGAATTCAGCCCAATGTGAACAACAGATAACTGCTATGACAGGGCATTCAAAGCACCTTAATCCTGTAGACACGTCTCAATAGCCTACCATTACAACAGAGGAGACTTACACAAGAAATAGGCGATAAAAGACTAATAATTCAACACAGCCATTCCATTATATTCGTAATAAGAAAAATTAGCACCTTCCAGATTAGATTTGAGGAGCTAGTGACTAGTGAGGAGCTACAAGAGAAATGGTGGAGAAATGTAATAACCTGATGAGGTGCTAAATCCCTCTTGTAAAGAGAAGCCATGTCTTGCAAGCCTCTTGGTGTTGTCTAAACATTCAGTTTAGGGCAATTGAGTTGATGTAGTCGATCTATGTTTCCAGAAGATTTTGGGTTAGGTATAAAGTCTCTTAATGAAACCTTGTGACAATGGCATAAGAGGAAAGACCTTTGTGTGGATAAAAATTGTTAAATGACTGCTATTACAGGATAGGAGTAAGTGAATGATTTTGCAGCGGAGACAGCCAGTGGAGAGCTCTGCAGGATTAATGCTGGGATCTATGCTGTGCAATATAAACATAAACATAAACAATCTGGGAAAGGTGATGAGCAGTGAGATAAAAAACTTTGCTGATGATACTAAGTGATGTGGGAGAGTGAAAAAGTCCAGTTAAGAAATAATGGTGAAAGATCTGATGATCTTAGCAATAACACAATGGCAATTGAAATTCAATGTAACTCAAGTGTAAAAGGGAAAAACCCCTTAAGTTTACACAAACTCTACGTTTACTAGTGACGCTAGAGAATGAGATCTTGAGTTTGTAGTAGACAGTCTTATGAAAATTTCTGGTCAGTGCCCAACTGCAGTCAAAAAGTGTTAATATAGTATTAGAAATTGTGAGGAAAAGAACAGAGAACACAACAGAGAAACATTTCCCGTCTTTGAACACCTCACGCTCTTCTGGTCTCTGTGTTTCAGAAGATGTAGGAGACCTGGAAAGGTTCAGAAAATGGCAACAAGCTCGTCAAAGTTATTGAAACAACTCCAGTTGAAGGCAGGATTAAATCGACAGGAATCCTTCAGACTGAAAAAAGAGATGCCTGAGGGATCTAAACTGATAGGTGACATGACAGAATGGATAGTGATTGATTGTTCTCAGTCTCTTCCACTACAAGAGCAAAAAGACATCAGATAGAGCTAACAGAAAACAAATTCAAAATAAAGAAGATGGTTTTCATGCGACTGGTAGCAGGCCTGAGGAGCTCCTTGCCACAGGATGTTGCAAATGCTGCCAGTTTACAGGTGTTTGGGTGAGGATGGTGCAAACTTTTGTAAGGGAAATCTGCGGAGGGATGCTCAGTGCCCAGAAACCAAGTCTGGTTCAAGAATCCCCTGAGCTGCAAAAGGCTGAAGGGTGAGAGACTCAGTGGAGGACCATGTATGTTCATCTCGTTCCTCAGGCATTTGTGTTTGACCATGGGTGGAAACAGAATACTAGATTAACTGTATCTTTTGTCCAGTCCTATATGGCTTGCTTAAGTCCTACTGTAATGTTATAACAGTAACAGGCCAAAGCAATTTCTTGTTTCAGGCCATGCTGTGTTTGGAGGTTCAAGGCCCTATACTGAGAACAATACAAATCTCAAAGTCTTTCTGAAGCTCCTCTGCCAGAGAAATCTTTGTCTAGCAAACAAAGCAAATAAACCCTGTCATCTCATCTTGTGCCCTGGGGAGTTGTCTGACAGACTGATATTCAATTAAAATGCTTAGCTGCAATTTGCCAATCATACCAAGTTTCTGCATACTTTGACCTCACATAAGTATAATATATAGAGATAATACTGTAGAGACCGTGGTTTAATTTGTAAATCTTCTTGTGTCTTGGCAACAGGATGGAATATCCCAAGCCACAGGTTTGTAGCAATACAGTGCATGCAATAAAATTGTAACCGTTAACATTTAGGTCTGAATTGTTGGCTACTCTGAAGCTGCTTTATACATCAGTGGCACTATAACAGGGGAATTAAAGTAAGTTACCCTTTTACATCCATTTAAGTCGTTTTTATGCTGCCAGAGCAATGTAAAATGGTCTTAGAGTAGTGAGCATCAGGCTGTTCCAGTGTAAATCTGCCGTTGTTCGAGAGAGGTAGTCCCTGCCCATTTTATTTCAGACAGGAAAGGAGTACAAGGGAAATGGTAAGAGGTTAAACTTGTCACTGATGCCGCCCATAAATGCTGCAGAGCTACTGCCTTGATCTTAGGTGACAAAGAAGAGCAAGTTGAAACAAACGACACAGAAAAATGTTCTTTAGATTTGAGCTGTTTCAACAATAATTTGTTGTCCATCAGACTCATGAGGCTTAACTAATGCTTTGTGAACTATATCAACTAGGATACCCTTTTTCTTCAAATATCTTTTCCAGTTGATTAGCCTGTAACTAAAATGTCTCTTGGGTAAACTACAAACTCTAGAAGCCCTAATAAACTGACTAACCAGTAATCTCTTCCCACTGCCACACTGCTTTTGCTTTTTTAATTCAGGGGGCTATTCCTGTCAGTATAATTTTTCTATAAAAAGAGTTGATTGTTCACCACCATGTCTGTAGTTGACCTCCTGATATAAATTTAAAAATCAGTGTGGTACTACATATATCAACTGAATTCTGCGTTTAAAGTCAGGATCCCCCTTGTAATGACTCCACCAGGCCAGCACCACAGAGGTAACCAGTAGAGTTGCTTTTTACAGATTTTTGGCTGGTTTTAATTTTTAGATGTATGTTGTTAAAAGATATCCCATTAGCTGAGAAATATAAAACATCTTTTTTTTTTTTTTTTTACTATGACATAGGTGTGCAGTACCGTTTTTTGTGGGCTCGTGGGAAAGTGAATAACAAGAACTCACCTCTAGCTGCAGTAGGCTATCAACATAAAAATCAAGCCTTGCCTTAGCAGTTCTTCATCCTAGCATGGTGGGCAACAATAGGCAAAGCTTTTAGCCTGCAGAGACTAAGGGAAAGTAATTCTAATATATAAGACACAGGCACTTTCATTATCATTAGCCAGCATGCTGGATTATTCATGAAAGCCCCACTTACAGATATAAGCAGGCATTTGCCATTTATTCCTTAGTGTAATTTAACTCAACACATCACTTTTTATGTTAACCTTGTGGAAGGTATTTTGATCTTAATTGGGTTTTTTATTAACACATTACTAAAACTCGGTATCCATTTGCACCTATCCATCTAGCACTGGGCTGCAGAGGCATCCATCAGGGACAATGTATATGCTTATGTTATGGGAAATCTTGCAAGGATTATCTAAGCGAGGAGTCTGGATTTAGCTGGAAATGTGTTGGGAGGACAGGATCTATAGGTCACCCCACTTCAGCAGAGTAGGGGAACACCCAGCTTGCAAACACTGCTCCAGAAAAAAGAGCTGAACTGGCTGATGAAGAGCGTTTTATAGGAAAGGAAGTGTTACTGTCAGACACTGTTCCTTGCCCAGCTCCTCCTTCCACAGCAATCCTCTCCCTTCTTCCTTGGGACTTCTTGGGAAGTTGCAGTGCAGAGCTGTGTCCTGCCACTGCTGCTCCTGGTCATTGCTTCTCCGTACAGTGCCACCGATCCAGGGGAGGATGAGCAAGGCGAGGCACTACTTAGCATGGCAAAGGAAGGCAAAATTTGCCTCCTTGTGCTATGCTCTCATTTCCAAAGAAAAGGTTGAACAAATTGGTCTTCAGGCAGTCATTTATGTGGTTTCGATTAAGCATAAGCAAGTTGCAACATACCAGTCCACACTTAGCTGAAAAGCAAATAAAAGGAATATTTCATAGCAAACTTACCTTCTTTAGTTGGATGGAACCAGGTAGGAACAGAGATGTTAGAGGAAAATTATTTGCCTAGTTTCTATGCTAAGGAAGCAAAAATATATTTACATATGACTACCCCTTCAAATTATGGTCAGCGAGGTAGTGGTAAAATGAAGTGTTGTCTATACTTGAAATCTGGTGTTTTGTGGTAAGGCAAGCAGAAGTGGCTATTTTCTATTTCACCAAATTAGAGGAAGGATCACCCCGTTCACTTGTGCTTTTCCTTGACTACACAACTGCATGTAGTTATATGTCTGTTCTTTTCATATTCATAATATGTAATGGTAGATCAAATTAAACAAGATGCACTAAAAAGTTTGCACTGTTAAAGCCATAAGAATCACCTAAAAATGGTCTGCTTAGCATTGGTCTGCTTGGCATCATTAACAGGTTTATACTTCAAGATACTTGGCTATATATTTTGTTCAGTTTTATTTCTTCATTACTGATAAATGACTTCGTTTCCAAAGAAATGGAATGCCCTAGAAATTGCTCTAACAAAATTTATTCCCACTAAAAAGTCATATTAGTTCTATGAGATTTTTGACTTGTATTATATGCTACAATTCTCTATTAAACTGTACAGTATATATAAAAACAATACCCTAGGGAAGTTTTTAATAGTTTATTATTCCATGAACCTCTTCCATAAAATGCTTTATTTTTTGCACACTTCCTCTCACCTCTCCTCTTCTTGATTGTTCTGCCTAGTCCCATCTCTCTTCACTATTCTAATAAATGACAGTCCTATCAAAAAGCCAGATAAATCAATGAAATCATCGATTTAGAGCAGAACGAAAAATGGTGCTGTAGAAATACCCCTCAACAAGAGGCAGTGAAGGCTTGACTAGATTGTTGCAGAGGGAAAAGCAACTTTATGGAGGTGGTTCTTCACCTGGTAACTAGAATGATCTCTGCTTAACAGCCTTATTTTCTTCAGTTCCTTTTCTTCCTTGTCTTGGTTCCTACACCGAAACTGTTATTGTGGCCATAACAGACGTTTATGCTGTTTACACTATCACCCGAGTGTGTGACTTGATTATCGTGCTTGCAACACGACAATATTACAATATTTTTTATGGCAACTACTGGCTGGGGAAGCGCATAAAGGGAGGGACACCCCACACTGCAGTACAGCTCACACTGAAGCCGAGCGAGCTGCTGTGTTCCTCCTTCACTGGGGACAGAAGATTGGTTGCTTTCTTCCTCAGCTCGTATCCCTCTGAGCTCCTTTTTGGATTTTGTTTGAAACTCCAATGAGGACAAAATAAGAACAGTTGAAGTGGCACATATAAACACTGCTTTTCACCTGAAAATGGTAAATTCTGCATGCTTGAATGTGAAGCAATAAAAATACCCAGGGTGAACGTTTTGATAGACCCACATTCACAGTGATGCAGGGAAACCAAGACAGGTTTCATGCTATTTCAGATTTTTTTAAAAGGAATTATAGATATTTCCTACGGCCATTAAGCCATCAACTTATGTGGGCCAGAATTGGGCCATCATGAAAGGTAGCATTTCTGCTCAGTTATTGGTACTTTAAATCCTTGCCAATATTTCTGAACATCCACAAATATAATTAAAATATGTATTTCAGCCCAGCCACCAGGTGCAGGAGAGGACAATTGTTTTTTCCCTAAATCCCCCATTTAAAAAAAATGAAAATTGCCTTTCTTTACAAGCCAGTTCTATTTTAACACTACATATCAGAGATTTCAGACTATTACTTTGTCTGGAGATGGTTTGTTTTTCTTACATTTTTAGGAGTTTTGCTTGATTGGTAAATAAAGGAACTTCAGGAATGTATTTCTCATTTTATTGAAATGTACACATAGCGGTTCAATTGCACCACAAAATGCAATAAATATTTTTCATATGCATACTACCTGATCTCACAGACTGGAAAATAGCATAAATAAAATGTCAGGTGCGAAAAATGCTAGAATCCGAGTAACCCGGTCAGCAACTACAGATTTAATTTTAAAGAAACATCTTGACATATTTCCTGACATTTTAACCTTTTTATTATTACACTATTACCTTTGTTAACAGCATGTGGATTTATCCGAGTACCATTTCCAAACAGCAGGCTTGTTTACTACTCTTCTATACACCATTTCTTCTAGAAATCCAAAAGTAAGGGGAATAAATGCCTCAGTGCTGATCAGAGTAGATTACATCTGTGCTGAAATCCATAAACTTGGTATCTAAATCAACACTATCCCATTTTGATAGTATTTAATGTTATGATAGCCTTTTGTGTTCTCTTTTCCATTGAACATATTTACAGAAATTGTACTCAGAGATTTAAAGCATCCTATTACATTTTATACAAAGTATAGCAGCACAGTAACTCTCAGCCTGTAGACTCAGGGAGGAGTTCCTTGATAAGACTATGGTCATTGTTTGAATCTTCCATCTCCTTTGTTTATAACAAGTTTTGTCACAAGGAAAATACTGTGCACCAGAAGGCATCTGGCAAGAAAGTGAAGATGCTATTGCCAATAGCTGTTGAGGTAATAAATGTCAATGCTAAATGAAGGACTGCAACACCTTGAAGAGCATCAGATCTTATTGTGCTTCTCAGCCCTTGCTCAGATTTTGGCTGGATTATCTCTGCAGTCATATCACTTTCCCAAATTCTGATGTGATTGTCTTAATGTCAGTTCTACAAAGAAAAGTTTCAATGTTCAAAATAAACATCTAAGCACTGAATGGCAAGAAGCCCTGACATACTTCTACCTTCCTCCATGAAATCTATTGTTTTATACTTCAGTTCCCC
Organism: Calidris pugnax; assembly: GCF_001431845.1. NCBI lineage: Eukaryota > Metazoa > Chordata > Aves > Charadriiformes > Scolopacidae > Calidris > Calidris pugnax. The sequence goes on from NW_015090920.1 coordinate 5,842,653, forward strand.
CTGCTTTCTAAGATTTAATATGAAAATGAGCATGAAAAGAAATCCATTTCTGCAGGTGTAATCAAGAGAGATGGCATTCTGAGATTTTTTCAGAAGGTAAAGTGCTAGTGAGAGCACTCGACAGTCTTAAGCTCTTGGAGACACTCATTACTGGTAGCAATTTCTATAGGCTTATAGGCTTTTTCCTTGTACACTGCTGTCCTACTCTCACCTCTAATTGTGTAATGCTTGCTCATTCTCTGTCTTTTAACCCTGCCCACGTTAAGGCGAGGAAAATGAATGGCTAACTTGGAAGTAGTGTTGTGATGTAGATGTTATCCAGTATATATACTTCCTTTCTAGCCAGTTTCCCAGGGTTAATTTTGTTCTTCAAGCCTCAAGGGACATAAGCTCACCCTGTCTTTTGCAGGCAAGTTGGAGCTCATTCTGGGGGTCCTCTGAACTTGGCAGAGGTGAACCAGCTCTAACTCAAGGACTCTGTTTAATCTATACCCATTGTTTCTTACATCCAATAAATGTTTGGAAAAATCTTCTCTGGGAGGATTATTTTCACCTAAAGAAGAATTTGTCTCCAAAAATGTAATATACAAACCCAGAATTGCATAGTTCCACATAGTTTTTTCTTTGCCATTGTTTCTTCTCCATTTTTCTTTCTTTCTTCATTTACAATAAATTCCAAGTGTCCTCCTCAGGCAGACCACTATTTGGATACAAAAGGCAGGAAAGGTAAAACATGTATAATCTGGAATGAGATTTATGGAAAATCCTAAAGAAAAATCAGTATTTGCCCCAGTACACATTGCAGTTGGAATGTAACATTTCTGCAAGAACCCAAATTTCTTTCCACAGAAGAAGGAAATGTCCCATAGATTCCCTTGGCAAAGATTGCTGGACAATCACCCTGTGGAAGCCAGCATTTGCTTGACCTCTTCTACTCTCACCTTTCATTACCCACAAAATGTTTTGAGGTTGATTTGAAGGATTATTGTCTCTCTCCACAAAACAGCCCCCGTACAGCACAGGCTTTTCTCCTCCCTTGTCCCCAACACCCTAGCAACATCAAACACTGACGGTGGCTGCTCGTAAGGGTGGCTGGGAGCTCTGAGTAACGCTAGAGAAAGGACAAGGTAGCCACAACGCATGTCGTTGCTCTGGCCTGAGGGTGGAGAAGCGATGGAGTGTGTCTGTGGCGTCTTCCTCTGACTTGCTGTCCACCCCCATCCTTCCTTCTCACTCATCTCTCATCTCTCACTCCTTCCCCAGCCCACACCGCAGCATTAGGCCACTGGGTTCACGTTTCCTGAGGTTCTGCTGTGTGAGGTTAACAAGAAATGCTCATGGTGCAAGGTAAATCCTACCTGTGATGGGTCAGCAGGTAGTTACATAGATGTCTCTTATATTATAGTGTGGGTGAATCCTGTTCTCTGCCAAATGCTGTACGTTCAGAATAGTTCAGCTGGATCCAACAGAATTTCTCTGAATTTCCTGCAGGGAAAAAAAAAAAGTAAGCAGATTCTGACCCAATATGTGAAATGTACATAATTTAATACTTCTATAAGAAGCTATATTTTGTATTTCTTTTCTTGCTTGGCTTATAAGCCATACATGCGTACACCAGTTGATCTCACTTTGTCCCTAAAAATATCAGGGAGGAAGTGGTTACAGAGTTATTTTAAATATTAACACCATCTACACTTGCTGAAATATTTTTCCAGGGGCATGTGATGTGTTTTTATAACTCTAAAGTTAACATCTACTTAGCAACTAATGTTAGTTAACTAGTAAAAGAGACACAAAAAAAAAATAAATGCATGAATGCAACCATTATATTGTAATGGATTTATAATTTGAATGTGAAAGTAAGTTACCTTTTATTAAGTAGTCTTTACAAAAATAATGGCAGTCAGTTAATTAACCCTGAAATAGCTGAAATAGTATTTCCTCTGAAGACATTTATCTATAGGCTGTCAACCCAGCAAATTAACACACTCTGGAGTTACTGTTACTTACCTACCAAATACATATTTTTTTGAGAACGAACAAGAAAAAATGTTTCTCTCTAACTAGATATGCTATATCTATATAGCTATCTGCTCTATGTGGTTCTGTTTCAGGACATAGAATCCCTTATTTTTCTTGATAGCAACAAGATATTGTAATGTATAATGTTGCAGACAAATACATAAAGCATAGGGCTAAATATTATTATTGTTGAGCTGCAGAAAGAGGTCCTAAAACTTCATGAGAGTAACTCCGTTAAATTCAGTGGAATTGTACCAAGATGACCTAGATAAAACTCAGGAAGGAGCAGGGTGTAGTTCTTGAAATCAATCTACTGCTACCCAGAGAAGCTGAGAGATATTAATTCCTGATAAAAATGGGCTTGACTTCTCATATGACCTGACACATGACTTAAATTATCTTAAATATGTTCCTCTGAAAATGAATAATAACACTTTGCTCTTGGGTAGACTTTATTGTAGAGGATTTTAACTTGTGCTAAACGCCTCAATTAATTAAGGCCAGTCTGTCCTAGGCACGGAGGGTGAAACATGCAACAGTCTGAGAAAGACTCAAAGAAAATATGTTTCCTTCCTAAACTTTGTTACCCTTTTTAGGCCAGCAATTTCATACGATTCCTCTGCCTCCTACGTTCTTTGAGGCAATCTACTGCCCTGTGGCACACAAGGGAAAGTTTTCCCCTGACACTTCCCCGAAAGTAATTTATTTTTTTTGGTCAAAATAAGACACGTAGGGCTAAATTCTTTTTATACCCTGAAGAGAACACAAGTGCTGAAAGGTCAGTTATAGCCAGGGCCCAAATCTAACATACCTTGTGAGGTCATTGAGGGAGATTATAGCTATTTTACAAGTGGGTCAGATCCATACAAATTAAGTGAAACTCTCGAAATGATGCAACAGGTCAGTGACAACGCTGGAACTAAAACCCGCTGTCCTTACCATCAATCACCACATACTAATTATTTCCATTTATTTCATTTACTTTACAATACCAGGCAGGTACTCTTTCCAAACACCATGGAAGAACAGACCTTGGCCAGCAGAACGTACGGCCCACTTTAGGCAGTGAACATCATTAGCTCTTAGCTAGTCGATTCATGTTACATACAAGTTTCTACAGGACAGACAGGGTCAAAATCTGAAATATATCAAAGATCAGGAGATGAGAAGTGAGGGACATAATCAGCTAGGCATATATCAAGCTCTCTAAAATATTCTTTGTATTGCTGTTTTAAATTGCAGTACAGGGAAAAGAATACACCATTAAGCAGTGATGATTTTAGATTAAGCATTTACCCTAAGACAGGCTGCAATATCATACACAGACAAGAGACCGCTATTTCTGAATGGCATCAAATTGTGAATTGAAGCACAGTGGGTAGGAAAATGCTGCAAAGGGTTTTGAAAGTGATTGCTCATCTGTGTAGTAAAATATATTCTTTTTAAAATCCTGCTGTGACCAGTATAAAAAGATCAGGGGTGAGAGTCTGCATGGGGTCTGCTGACATGTAGGAAACAGAAGGAAAAGCATTGTCCAACACAGGCCTGGGTACATTGCAGGTACATGAATAAGCCAATACAAAATGGTGATAGAAAGTTATCCTACAAGTAAAACTTCTCTGAAATCAAGGCAGCTGGGATTTAAAGTGTTGGCTGATTAGAACAGGGGCTAGCAAATTTTCAAACGAGGGGTGTCAGAAGCATATTCTTCTTTCTTAAATTAGAGGAAAAGTGTGACAGCAGGAGCTCAGCAAAAACTCAGCACGAGCGAGAAGAGGTTTCCCCTACAAGAGACGAGATGTTGCCAATTAGCTGACTGGTGGCATCCTACCCCTGTGGCAGGCAGGCAGGCAGGTGCTCCCTGCTTCTGGTAGTCCTATGGAGCTGTGAGCCAGCCTCTCCTTCAGATGTCTCCCTTGAGGAGCCATACCTGCCACAGCCTGTACCTGCTATTCAAACCTGCTTGCTCCCTGACTCGAGCACTGGCTGGATCTTACAAGTCCTTGATTTTGCCAGTCACTATTTGATGTGGTTAATCTACTTTTGTTGTCAATGACATTCCCTTTGATGCATGGATGAAATATAGTGAAAGAAAAACGTGTGCTGGAAGCTTTACGTTAGTTTATCTGAGTTCCCTGGTGGTTACTCTCCAAGGACGTGAGAGGGTTGGAGTGTTGTGGCACAGGGCACCAGTTTTGCCCCCAGCTCTAAGGTTTTGTCGGCCTACATGTCAGAAATCTACCCAGGAGCTGTGAAATTTACCACCCCAGAGCTTTATTTATATGCACCATGCCCTAAGAAAATTGTCTAAGTTAAGGGCAAAAATTGTTTCAGAAATCTGCTGCTCAACACAGTAATGGACTTGCACAAAGCACTCCCTCAATTATCAGCTCTGTCTGGCGCACAGGCCCGGACCCCCTTCCAGCGCAAGAGGGAACGGCCGGTAAATAGAAGAAAATGCAGCTTCTAAAGATTATTTTTCTATTTGCATTCACACCTTATTTCTGAATGTTCTTTTCAAGCTCTAAAAGCCTACTTTTATATGGAAGAGACTATCTGTTAAAGCTTCAGCTAAGATTATTTCCCTTAGTTTTCAAGTGTTTCGGTTTCTTCAGACAAGAGTAGTATCTCCTTGGGCTCCTCTTGCTGTGAATTTGCAGGGTATGCATTAGAGGATATATGTATGCAGCTGTAAAAGGAAATACATATAAAATGAGAATGGAGTTCACATAATCATTTTATCAAGCTACCGACGATAAGGTATCTTATCATCATGCTACTTCAATCTGGCACGCATTTGAGAATTTTCAGTTTTTTAGGTGTTGCTCATCTTCAACCAGCTGCCACCAATAGAGCCAAAATCTATTTCAAAGGAGGGTGTGAACTACTGTGTGAACTACCCCACCAAAAGCACTGGGAAGCTCTAAGTGCTTGGCTTTCTATTGCATCAAACCTTTCAATTTTCACCATGCAAAGTAAAAAAAAAAAAAAAAAAATTAAAAAAAGAGTAATGCTATCATGGTTTGAGAGAAAGCTGTCTTCGATATAATGTGATATAAATAATTACACCAGTGAAAAAAAAAAAAAAAAAAAAAAATTAAAAAAAGAGTAATGCTATCATGGTTTGAGAGAAAGCTGTCTTCGATATAATGTGATATAAATAATTACACCAGTGGAGGGCAATGCAAATGTGAACTCAGCTGCTTTCTGCCAATTCATCCCTTTGGAAAACGAGAGAATTGGAAACAGCTGGCCATTGGCAGGGACACTCTTTTTGTAGGCATTGCTATCCCAGAGCATGGTTTTGTCTCTGAATGGTGAGGCAAGGGAACATGGGATTAAATTTAGCATAAAACCAGATTCCCTTGAGTTTTCAACAGAATTTTAAAGAAGATTGATCATATTCTTTTTTTGTAAGTATGAGATTGTTACAGTTCTACCTTCTAAGAATAAAACTGGTTGTGGGGAAATAAAAAGTACCATAGAACTGCATAGGAAAAGCCATAGGAATAGGGTTGGGTTTGGGGTTTTGAATTTGGTTGAGGTTTTTTTTGAGAAATTTTCTTGACAGCTAACTTTCTTTTTCTGGTGGACATGAACACAACACTTTGAAACAGGTCTGTTCTGGCATTGTACATACATTTCTTGAAATTCAGGCTATGCAGGGAATATGACAAAAAGCAATGACAAAGTCTTGTTAGCAAGTAGGGGATCGTGTATGGCTTCCATTTTAACTTGTCTGATGACTTTATTGTTTTAGACAGTAAACTAACTGCTTGCTTGGCCTTTCACCTTCTGTCCTAAACAAGTATTGCTGAAAGACACTGAAGTATTTTTGCCTTCTGAGATGAAATAGAGCAGTGTTACTTTTTGGCAGAGGTTAAGTGTGTAACATCCAGTAACAGGGCATTTGGCCTGAAAAATGGCATACAGTACTAGTGGATCTAATAAAAACTATGGCTTCTACCCTGTTCAAAGATCAGTAGAAAGACCCCTGAATTCTGTGGAGTTTGTACTAATGGAGCTGTACTAATAATTTAATAATTGATCTTGATTCTTTAAAGCCTTGCATGCTGTATAGTCAATTATGTTGGTGCAAAGTGAGCAGAAAATTAAATTTAAAGTCTCTCTTTTTTTTTCTTTTTTTTTTTCCTGGCTGCAGCCCCTGCAGTCTTTAATTCAAGATCTGCATATGTCTATATGTCTGTCTTGCCTGGCAAATCTGGTCCAGGTTAGGCCTGGATTCACAACTGCATTATTGTCGAAGTGGCCAGAGCCTGTGATACAGCGGTTATACAAGCTTTATGAGAGGCTCCCTGACACTGAGGCTCTTGGAATAAAGTCACTCCATTATCTTGTTTTGAGCAGTAGCTTATGCCATTCAGCATTTTGTGTCATATCAATATAATACGATATTTCCAAGGTCGTATTAGTGATAAAATCACATTTGCTGTCCTTTAGAACTCTGGTTTTCTACAAAACTTTCCACAGGGATAAACGATGAAACTCAGAGAAAGTGCTATTGAAAAAGAAAACAATAATAGTGCAATAGTGCTTTGCCTGGAATTTCTAAGACTGACTTTTTGCTGAGTGTGGAGCAAGGAGTGAAATTACTGTTCAGATTGGTGTTGACAATAAATATTTGCATGATGTAGCCAATGCACAGAAAAACATTTGAGTTGGGTCGCTTTGTTACAATCATTCCCTACTCGTACAACAAATATTGCCAAAGTGTAAAGGAAGCAAATCTATCTGTCTTTCAGCAGGAGGTGCAATCTACTCAGCACAAGACTTCATTTTGGTTTAAGGTTTTTTATTGCACTACCACCCACTTCTCATTTGGTGCGCAGTGTGATACTATCTCTGCAGCCAGTCCTGTATTGGTTTTCATCATTATCTTTTGATGAAAAGTCTGTGATCATTTCAGATAACCGAGGAAGTGTTTTCCTTTGACATTGCTTTCTTCGGTCTTTTGTAGTATGGTGTTTGTCTCAATTTCAGTTTCACCTCCGTTATATTAGCGATACAGCTCTTCCTCTGGTGGGTGTTGATCCTGCAAGTTGTTTCATGTTGGCAGTGGCCTGCACAGGCCACACTGGAGCCACTGGGCCTGGTCAATTGCCCACACAGACCAACCTGTGAAGACAAGACACTGATTTGTTTGGTAACACGTGGTTTTTCAGTTCCCTTGCGGGACCTAGTTTGCCATCTTCTTGCTTTTTTTTTTTTGCAATCATTCTGTAACTGCATTGTAATATGTATACTGGGTGTAAATCACGATGACATGAGCAGGGTAACTTTTTGCACACATTCATCATTAGTGTAAGTAACAAGGTGTGAGGCACCGAGAGCCAAACTGCAGTTCCCAGTCACCCATTCTGTCTGTTAAGAGCCTGACAGAGTTCACAGACTTCAATTTTGTGCAGTAATCTACAGTGACACTGTTACACAGGAGGCTGTACCAGTCAAGTTCAGTCCTGCTTAAGATGTGTTTTTGCTGATTTTCATTTGGTGCTTTAGGTTGTGCCTCGGTGCCAGAGCATCCTTTGGTTTCAGGCAGGGTTGTTGGCTTTGCCATGAGGAGGACAGTGGCTTTAAGGGGAGGGAGTGATTAGTCACTGGTATGGGAACAGTCTGTGCTTTCGTTAGGATTTAATTTTTGATCCCCTAGTTCCTTGCAGTTAAAAAGCAGGTATAAATCCAATATTCTTTGCTATATTGTGCTATGAGAAGCAATGCAACTATGCTATGCGGTCATTCATATTAACTGCCCTGAGAACAAGCAGCCCTGGATTTGTACCCTAGCTGTGCCTTCGAAGATGTTTCAGTGCTCAGGAACACAGAATGCTTTAGATCTGTTCACTCCCCATTTGATACTGAGCCTAAATTAAACTACTCTGGCTGACACAGCCCCGCTCCCTAACGAGGTTAGAATGACAGACCCAATTGCGTTTGGGTCTCCTTTCCCTGGGTAAACTGTTCTACAGAGCCCTGATCGAAGGTAACACAAAAAGAGCTTCTTGAAAACAGACCATTTTTATCCATCAAAATGTACTCTGACCAGAGGCCTATAACAATAAAGATTTGCATTTCCTCTTGCTCAGACCTTTGCCTTTCCATGAAAGTTTAGTAAATTCCTATCAACCCTGTGCGCTGGGAGACTCGGATCGTTTGCTAGAGTTTCTCCAGCAGAGAGGCTCCACTCCAGCTGCTGACAGGCCATTAAATCCTACTTCTTTTTCTTGTCCTGAAGTTCTTTAATGATTTAATATTCTCTTTGATCCCAGGCCTTGCCCTGGAAATAGTAAACCCTGCTAGCCAGACTGGATGTGGCTAGCGGAGCAGGGATATTCTCCAATAGCTCCATGTGCTGTTCCCTGGGGAAGTCTTGAGGCTGTCACAGTTTGATTTCTTGTTTGCTCCCTCCCTCACCTTCTTATCCTCACCTTTTTCACTGAGTAAGAGACTCTTGATTTGACTTGAGAGTCAAACCGAATAGTATCAGACCAGGAAGCTTAGATAAACTTAATGTTTTTAAGGTGGAATATAGGAGGTCATACATAGGAGTTGGGGAGATAGCAGAAAGGGAGACTTTAAAGAATGAGGCATTTGGTTTTTGAAAATGTTGGGAATTACTGGTAAGAAAGTGAGTAACAGGAAAAGAAACCTGCCCCAGTAGCTGTTTCATTTTAATTTTTCCTCCTGCTACTGCAGTCATCTGTTAAAGCCCAGGCTTCTGATGCTACTTTCCATATACCAGAATGAGTTGAATTATACAGCCAAGTACTTTGTCAGGTTGGTGTCTCGTCTTCTAATGGCTCAAGTCTGCATTGCTTTTTTTGAGAATGCTTTTATAGCTTGTCTGAAGCTTTCTGATACATTTATTATGAAGCACAGGTATATGTAGGCTAAAATTTTCAAGCCTGAGTGAATGCAGTTAGACACCCTAAATCCATATCTAGGCACTTAAAGAAATGTGATTTTTTCAGAGCTAGGGAGTATTGAAACACATTTGAAATAATTTTGAGCTCACTACTTTTGAACATCAGATGACGTTTTTTATGCTTAAGTGTAATTTCAAGCTCTGAAAATTTTGACTGTATGATGAAAGATAGTTTTAGACTATATATCCATTTTAAAACATTTCAGAGGGGAATAAAACTCTGATTATCTTATCTTTTTTTCCATATTGACATATGGTAGGTTTCTGAACAGTCACTCTCTGGTAACATCTTGCATCTTAACTTAAGAGTAATCTAAAAATGAACCTTTTTCCTTCCTGTGGTCTGCAGTGTGATCGGCTGTACAGCAAGCCTTGCCCAAGAAAAAGTGTACTTCAAGACCATACTTCTGATAACTGTTCCTTTTATGATCAGTTTTACACGTATTTAAGGTTTCATTACTGAAATAAGTAAGCAAGGGCTATCACAGCAGTTCCTTCCAAATCTAACAGGATGTCAATTTTACAGACTTTGTCCTCAGCTCTGAACACGTCTAAGAGCTTGGGATTGCTTTTATTTGAAAAGTAACTGCAGACTAAACCTGAGTAGTAGTCAGGTCTTAAGGAAGCAGGAGAGACCAAAACACCTTGTGCTACTGAATTACATCAAAGTTTTGCGAGTTCCCTGTTCACAAGCTGGTTCTTCATTGGTAGCACTCCGGGTCTGCTGGTATTGACTCCTATGCCAGCAGGATCTTTTCTACTATGTATTATGCTATGGAACATTAAAAATTGAACAAGAAGGAAGATTATGAAGAAATTCCTGTTGTGAGAAGCATAATATTGTTCTTGAGAGATACTCGAGAGACTCACTCTTAATTTAAAAGGCAGTTTTACTTCATTACCATAGTTTGTTCAATATGAGCCTGATTCTGCAAACATTTATGCATGAGTAGCTTTACAGAAATGGGCAGTTCCATCAAGCTAGGTTTTTGTGTATTAATTCTTATGTTTAAGTGTTTGGATGAGGCCAAGTCTCTCTCTCTTCTGCCTTCTAGGTGTTTTCCTTTCAATTTTTACCAAACTTATAACACAAGTATTTGGTTAGCTCCCCTCTGCTCCCAACTTTGTCTCTCTGTATAACTTTGTTTTGACCTCAAGCTCTTGAAGCTGAATCAATCTTGCTTTCGATCATTGCCCTGGTACGCTGCAGATGATTGCAGCTATTACAACATAGGAAACCCTAAAATCCAACCCTGTAACAAATGGTATTGAGTAGGCTAAAGTAGCAATCTAATCTGTATTAACTTAAGTTGTTTTGTGTATGATGGTGTAGGAGTTGCTTACGCAACTCAAATCCCAGACGGTGTCCTGCTGTAACGCACAAGCAGTCTCAATAGGATTAATTGAAGTTTGAAATACCAGAATTTGTCTAACTACCAGAGAAATTAAAAAATGGATCATGTGAAGATTATTATCAAGTGAGTAAGATGCATTAGATATTACTTTTCTTAATTCCTCTGTTGCCTTACACACTAAACCAACTTTCAGACGATGTCCCAGAGTTGCAGCATTTATTAGCTGAACTTCTTATGGGCTGAGGGAGTCAGTTCCACCATCAGGGCTTCTTCAGGTGGCTTTTGGGATGAAGTCTGGTTGACTACGCAAAGCCCAGCATAGCTTCGATGCAAAGTTGTTTATTTACAGGGAGCAAAGCACAAGAGGTCCCTCTGCACTTTGCCTCAAGGTGGTCTACCCCTGGGCTCTACCTGATGCCCGTGGCGCTGGGAGAGGGGGCTGCAGCTCCCTTCAGACCAAAGGCTGGCTTTATGTAGGCCAGGCTGAGAGAGTTGGGTTTGTTCATCCTGGAGAAGAGAAAGCTCCAGGAAGACTTTAGAGCAGCCTTCCAGTACCTAATGGGGGCCTACTGGAGATGGTGAGGGACTCTTGATCAGGGAGTTTTAAACTGGAAGAGGAGAGATTTAGATCAGCTATCAGGAAGAAATTGTTCACTATGAGCGTGTTGAGGCACTGGAACAGGTTGTCCAGGGAAGTCATGGAAGCGTTCAAGGCCAGGTTGGATGGGGCTTTGAGCCAACCTGGCCTCGTGGGAGGTGTCCCTGCTCATGGCAGGGGGGTTGGAACTCGATGACCTTTAAGATCTCTATGATTAGCACTTTGTGGAGTGCTCCCACCCCCTCTCGCTGACAGGACAGGGCTTCCCCTGTCCCCTAAACTCTTGACGCTCCAAGGGAGCTGGTCTGGTGTCTCCAGGTAGCCTCTTGGGGTGCCCCTATTTCCAGCTCCGCCAGGGGGTTAGTGACTAACGTTTTCCCCCGATCATGCCGCGTTCTCCTGAGGGGCCGTTCCCGGTGCTTTCCATCCCGGGGAAAGGAGGTGCCTCTCAGGAGCTTGTCAGCCCGGGAGGGACCCCGCCGCCTCGTCCGACCGTCCGTCCGTCCGTCCCCTCGGGCCGGGGTTGCTCCCTCCACCGCCTTCCAGCCCCCGGCAGAGGCGGCCGCGGAGGCCGGGCTCCCTCTGGGCGGCAGGAGGTGAATGGCAAGCGGCGGCTTCTCCCTCCCACACCCCAGTGTCGGTCTCGCCTCCTTCCAGCAGCAGCAGCGGCAGCAGCGGGTCACCTCTGCGCGGCTCAGACCCGCCGCGCTGCGCTGCCCGCCGGCCGCAGGGCTACCGAGAGAGACGGGGGGGGCTCTTCCCCCCCACCTCGTCGCCTCCGGGCTGACTACCTGCGGGGCTACCCGGCGGGCTGCGGTGACATTGGGAGGAGACTCGTCCGAGGGCGGCGCCGGAGGGGCAAGGAGCGCCCGTGCCCCGCGGCTAACGCCAGCCAGCCCGCAGCTCGCCCTCCCGGTGGCGGCGGGCGGGCGGGCTCGGCTCTGGCTACCCAAGGCGGCTGCTGCCGGGGCTTTCAGCCCTTCATTTCCTCTCGCCGTCGCCTTGCTGGAGGCTCCGGACTATAAATAGCAAAGAGCTCGCCAACCAGCCAGCCGCACACGCACACAACCGGAGGAAAGTGCCGCGCCGGTCGCCCCGCCAGGGTGGGAGGTCGCCCCGCCGCCGGCCAGGTAAGCGTCGCTCGGGGGTGGAGGGCGAGGGAGGGCTCGTTCCGCTGGCGAGGGTTTTGTTTCCTTGTTTCCCCCGTTGGCTCCGGAGAGATTAAAAGCCGGGAGTCGGTTCCGCCGAAGTCCCTCCCTTTTTATTCCTCTTATCAAGTTTCTCATAAGGTTACCGGCCCCGCCGGCGGTGCGCAGCCCCGGTACAAGGCGAAGTGGCTCTCGTCGGGGCCCCCCGGGCATCCGGTTGGGGGGGCGCTGAGGGGCGGCTGCTGCTCTCCCACCTCCGGGCCGGGCTCCGCGACCCCCCCCCCGTTCTCCTCCTCGGGGCCAGGGCTAAGGGAAGGGAGGTAGCCCAGCCGCCCCGGGGAATCCACCCGCCCGGCCCTCCGCCGCTCTCCGGGCATCGGCGGGGGGCGCGGAGGGTCCCGGAGCTACCGGGGAAACTTCTAGCTGAGAGCCACCGGGGGTTTCTCTCCTTTTCCCCCGGCGGCGGCGGCTACCGGGGAGGTCGGTGGCCGCGGTGCCGTGGCTCCTCTAAGGGGGTATTTGAGGGGCTGGAGGACCCTTATATGCAACATTTTTTTTAGTCATGTTTCAAAGTTATGGGTATTTGGCTGCTGAGGCGGGCGGCAGGCTCCGCAGGTGCCGCTAAGGGGTTAATTGGGTAGAGTAATTGAGCTATAGGGTACCCAGCCCTATCCTGCAAATAACAGCGGCTGCCGAAATGTGATGGGAACCGCAAGAAAGGTATTATATATAATCACAAGTTGAGTAGAGTTGTAACTTGAAATTGTATCGTCCAGAAAAGGTGGGGGGGGATGATATTTAATTTCTGAACTGTGATCAACTGGAGCTCTGTTTTCTCTTCCCCAAAATGACATTCAGATTTTTGAAGCATGGATGGCAGGGCTTGTGCTGTCTGCTTGTCTGGTCCCCAAAGCAAACCCGGTGCCTCATCTGGATTAAAAATAACAGGATGAAGTCTTTGTAGAGCTCTGTTTTTATCTGATGTATAATTATGGCTCCATTTCTCTTCCTCGACAGAAGAAATCTACTTGTTTATTTGCCCATTAATGATGTGTTAAAATAGATATACTGAAATCAGACCATATATATGTCATTTAAATCTGGCTTTGAATCTCAAAAATGAGACTAATTTCCAGTCTCCACTGGTTTACAGGCACCGTCTATCTATATTTAAGGATGTCTTCATAGCAAAAATGATGGGGGAATGTTTCTTGGTCTGTATAAAAGCAAGAGTTTATGTAAATAATTGGCTACTAGCAAAACTTCTTATATTTGGATAAGTATTTACAAGTGTCAAGTCTTTAAAAAGTCAGTGTTTCAGTCATTTGATTATTTTTTTAATGTTATTTTTATTTTTATATTATTAAATTAGAATTAGATTTAAAGCCTTGCGGTATCTTAGGTTTTTTGTCCTGTGAGCCTGTATATTGGATAGGGTTTGTGCATGCAAGTCCTCATTACTGTAACTATCCATGCAGGACTGAATACTGTTTACTTCACGTATTCTGAGAATTCCACTAAAATTAAGACACAAGTCACAAGATTAATGTGAGCAGAAATTAGTCCTGTGAGATTTTTACAGCCCTGATCATATTAGTGGGAGCGTGTGGCAGTGTTACTACTTCAGAGCCCTATTTTTGCCTTTTTTCTTCTGCTTTCTGACAGTTCCTACAGTGCTGGAGATAAGATTAAATCTTCCTTTAAAATAAAGCTTTTCTTTTGCTGGCTCTCTTAGACTACCTAGAGCTTTGAGTTCCAGTTCTCCATGGGTTCCTCAAACCTTGCAAGTGCTGCTGATCTCTCTTTTGCTCTGCTTTCTCTGGAGAGATGTATCTGCGAGGCTGCCTTAGTTCTTTTTGATCAAAGAATTCTGTCTTCCTCAGGCTAAGGTATATCAGTTTGAGCAGGTGTATCCAGGTGCCTCCTACAGATCCTCCCTTATGACTGTTTCCGTATCTTCTGATCTGACCTGAAGATTTCACAACATCAAGTGAAGGTTTTGTGACTCAAAATGCATGATTAATCCTGTGCTTAGTATCTGGAAGTGCCTGGTCTACTCTACTACAAGGAGACCCAAAAAAAGACCCACCAAAATCAGACCAACAAAAAAAACCTAGGAGTAGAAGATCTGCCTGGAGCATTGAAGTCATGTCCATGGAGGACAGTGCTGGTGGTTGACAGTAAGGATTGGAGGCTGCAGATAGTCTGCAGGCGAAGGAATTGTTTGAATAGGCCTAGGCCTGAATTAACTATGAATTTTGAGGAAAAGTAGTGGGATTGATATGTCTGCTGAATTATTTAGCTTGTTGCGGATATATATTTTTAGCATATGACTCCTGCAGAGAAATACGAAAACAATACTTTTTGGATTTATGTAACAGATTTACAGGAGAAAGTAAGATAGTTTGCTAAGAGAGACAAACTGAAAGGCGGACAATTACTCCCAACACTAATGTTTCTTCAAAATTTTTGATACGTTGAACTAGCGTTCTTAAACATTTGGTCTCTCCCTAATTTATATTTTTCTTAACCTTTCCTGTATGCCAAATGCTCTGATGGATAGAAAATTTTAGGAAAGGCTAGTTTTGTTTGGCTATTAAGTCTTTTGTGTTCCATGAATATTTTGTTGTTACCGTTGATGAATGGCGAATGTTACTTATCACACTTTTGAGGAAGGATTCCCTCTTCCAAAGTAGTCTGGGCTGATATAAATAAAATTATATGAAATACTTTTCCTTGGTTTTTTAAAATAACTTGGAAATCTAGCTTTGTGTGTCAAAACATGGCATGGATGGAAAGTAAATGTTCTTTGAGGAGAGTTGGTGGTCCTGGCCTCACCAGGCCTTTGGTCTGGCCTACTCCTTACCCAGGGTTTAGAAGCCCTTCGCGTACTTCGCGTACTTCCTAATTTTACCTTTTTACCTGGCAGTCTCACTACAGTTTTGTCCCAGCTTTCCTATCTTGTTCTTCAGGAGCAGTCACAGTTGATTTTGCTCTTGCAACCCTTATGAATTTTTTTTTTTTTTTTTTTTTTTTTTTTTTTTTAAAGGAATGCTCAATTCTTCCTTAACTCTGCTAGATAAGGATCTGGTCAGTTGGCTTATCAGGCTCTCCTGCCTGTGAACAGTAGATCTTACAGAAAACCGGAGACAAACCTTGAATGGCTGGCTGGATTGTGTAAGGTTTGAGTGCAGAGGTGCTGGATTTCAGCTCATAGATGTCTTCACAGTGATAGAGGATTTTAATTAAAAAGACTTGCTCATCTTGATGGAAAATCCACACTGGCAATTCTAAAAAGGAGTTGAGGTTAGTGAATTTCAGTTTCCTGCTGTTTGGAAGACTATGGTTACTGCTTGCCAGCAGAGTATTAAGAAGAGGGGGAAAAAAAAAGAAACAAAAACTTAATGATGGAGGATTCTTTAGTTTATTTTCCTCATAACCTGCAAAGGTAGGTTCAGTTAATTTGTTCAGGTCAGTAGCAGATCATTTCAGGAAGAGCCTTTTTCCCATTTCTTCTGTCATTATAAGTTAACTCAAGGTGAGCAGAATCTCAAACAGCAAATCGAATTTGTACAATGCATTCTACTATGAAAATTGCTGTTAGGAGACAGGATATGTTGTCTGTCTTCCAAGTCCTGTGTACCTTTTTGGCAAGGTATACTGAGATAATATACTGAAAAGTGAAGTGGGCATCTTAGGCTGTACATGATAGCTTTATTAATTTGTCTTTTAAGAGGGAGTGAATAGAACAAATTGTGTTCTCTTACTCTGTAGCTTTTTCAAGTTAACAATGATGAAGTCTGCTTACGCACTTCAGCAATGGGTTTTAAATTTTGATGTTGGTATCTTTAGTGGGACAATTCAAAAATGTAGAATTTCTGCTTCTAAAGTGTTTGAGATCCAAGTTCTATAGAACTTACTGCCCTTCTGAATCCAGAAGAGATTGGGCAAGACAATTCTTGTTTACAGTAGTTTCAACTCTGTAGCTGCAGAGGAGGTTTTAATACTGATTTCCATAGGTTAGGATGCTTTTTGCCTCAGCCTGACAAGCTAAGCCTCATCCTGTTTGCCAGTGAATTTGCCCCATAGGTTCTTCTAGATTGTTCTTGATGTTGAGGAAGGCTCTGTCTAATGAAAATATGGCAGACAACACAAGCTAAGGGTGCTTACTTGACATAGTAGCGTGTCAAACTTGTTAAATGTGGTGCTGTTTATCAAGTTCATTTCTTTGGCAGGCTGAGTTTGTGCTCTGTTACTATATGCCACAGCGTTAAAAATAAAATCTGTGGTTTTCTGGTGGATGTCTTTTGTTTTGTTGTATATGCTGTTGCTGTGAAATTTCACCCTATTCTGTGACCTCAGTGAAAATTTATCCTGAGTACAGTAGTGAAGTCAGTCTGGGCTAAGTCTGTCTGGGGAGCATTTTCTCTTAAACTTGCCATTTAAACGTAACTAAAACACTTTCATTTTTATCAGTTTCTTTCATTCTGTTAGCTGTGCACTTGTCAATAGGAGTTTCTTGCTTGCTGCAAAAAAGCTAATTTGACAAATAGAGTGCCAAATAGGAGGTGCTAAAAAGACTCTGTTTTTATTGTAATTGTAAGAGGTGGATGCGTAATGGACAATTAAGAGGGAGAAATTCTTGTGGGAAATAAGCTTTTATTGTATTTTGACAGCTTTTCATGTACCATCAGGTTTTTGTATTGTTTGTTTATTTATAAACTACGATCGTAGCATATTATAGCAATGCTAGCAGGATGCACTGAACCTAGGGTGCATATTTCTGTTATGAAAATGC
Organism: Calidris pugnax; assembly: GCF_001431845.1. Taxonomy (NCBI): domain Eukaryota; kingdom Metazoa; phylum Chordata; class Aves; order Charadriiformes; family Scolopacidae; genus Calidris; species Calidris pugnax. The sequence continues at coordinate 5,859,517 of NW_015090920.1, forward strand.
CTCAAAAACATGAAAATGGGTATAAAAGTCTAGGCGTTAAATGTGACTTGGTATCTTGTGTATTTACTGCTGTGCAAATGGAGCATTAAGCAGAACGCATCAACACTTTGGTATTGTACAGTGTTTCTATTACAGCAGTAACATCACTGCTCTGCCTGGATTTTGTTTGCTTTGTGTATGTGTAAATGGCTAAAGAAAACGGGTATCAGTAGAACTGAGTTTTATAGGATGAAATTATTTTCTCTGCTACGGTGACATAATTTTGGAATAAATCTCTTGAATGGGTTATTCCAGTTGATCCTGTAAATGAGAACAGAATTTCATACACAGAATAGGAGATACTGCCTTTGACATTCAGAATAACGTCAGTCTGCTATTTTTGTAGGTTTAAAAATATACTTTCAACTGATGAGAAGTTCTTTAATTTTTCAAATTAATAATCTAAAAGTTGTGGTATGTATGAAAAGTGCTTTTAGTGCCTTTTTGCTTTAGCCGAGTAAGCGTGTAGGTTGAGTATTTCCCCACCCCCTCCCCAAAGGCAGCTATATCTGGAATTTCTGTGTTACTGTCTGTCATGACACACAATTGGTGTGGCTTCTGTAGACCGGCCACGTGGCGTAGCCTCTCTGTGTTAGCTGGGAGAGATAAAGATGGCAGTGTTGCCTCTGTGGGTAAGTTGATGGTAAAGCAAACTTCCCTGCTGTCCTGCCCAGGAGCAGTGGGATCAGGCGGTCATTAAAGTTTGGAATAAAGATAGAGGATGTAAATGATGAAGAAACACCTGGTTTCAAAAAAAGCTACCTTGAAATAAGCGTTCTCAGTTCAGACCCGCTATCGAGAAATACTGTTTAATTTGATCTGGAGTTTCTGTACAAGCACAGCTACTTAACCCGCATTAATTAAGTTTTCACTCGGTGATGTACAATGCATTCTACTATGAAAATTGCTGTTAGGAGACAGGATATGTTGTCTGTCTTCCAAGTCCTGTGTACCTTTTTGGCAAGGTATACTGAGATAATATACTGAAAAGTGAAGTGGGCATCTTAGGCTGTACATGATAGCTTTATTAATTTGTCTTTTAAGAGGGAGTGAATAGAACAAATTGTGTTCTCTTACTCTGTAGCTTTTTCAAGTTAACAATGATGAAGTCTGCTTACGCACTTCAGCAATGGGTTTTAAATTTTGATGTTGGTATCTTTAGTGGGACAATTCAAAAATGTAGAATTTCTGCTTCTAAAGTGTTTGAGATCCAAGTTCTATAGAACTTACTGCCCTTCTGAATCCAGAAGAGATTGGGCAAGACAATTCTTGTTTACAGTAGTTTCAACTCTGTAGCTGCAGAGGAGGTTTTAATACTGATTTCCATAGGTTAGGATGCTTTTTGCCTCAGCCTGACAAGCTAAGCCTCATCCTGTTTGCCAGTGAATTTGCCCCATAGGTTCTTCTAGATTGTTCTTGATGTTGAGGAAGGCTCTGTCTAATGAAAATATGGCAGACAACACAAGCTAAGGGTGCTTACTTGACATAGTAGCGTGTCAAACTTGTTAAATGTGGTGCTGTTTATCAAGTTCATTTCTTTGGCAGGCTGAGTTTGTGCTCTGTTACTATATGCCACAGCGTTAAAAATAAAATCTGTGGTTTTCTGGTGGATGTCTTTTGTTTTGTTGTATATGCTGTTGCTGTGAAATTTCACCCTATTCTGTGACCTCAGTGAAAATTTATCCTGAGTACAGTAGTGAAGTCAGTCTGGGCTAAGTCTGTCTGGGGAGCATTTTCTCTTAAACTTGCCATTTAAACGTAACTAAAACACTTTCATTTTTATCAGTTTCTTTCATTCTGTTAGCTGTGCACTTGTCAATAGGAGTTTCTTGCTTGCTGCAAAAAAGCTAATTTGACAAATAGAGTGCCAAATAGGAGGTGCTAAAAAGACTCTGTTTTTATTGTAATTGTAAGAGGTGGATGCGTAATGGACAATTAAGAGGGAGAAATTCTTGTGGGAAATAAGCTTTTATTGTATTTTGACAGCTTTTCATGTACCATCAGGTTTTTGTATTGTTTGTTTATTTATAAACTACGATCGTAGCATATTATAGCAATGCTAGCAGGATGCACTGAACCTAGGGTGCATATTTCTGTTATGAAAATGCCTCAAAAACATGAAAATGGGTATAAAAGTCTAGGCGTTAAATGTGACTTGGTATCTTGTGTATTTACTGCTGTGCAAATGGAGCATTAAGCAGAACGCATCAACACTTTGGTATTGTACAGTGTTTCTATTACAGCAGTAACATCACTGCTCTGCCTGGATTTTGTTTGCTTTGTGTATGTGTAAATGGCTAAAGAAAACGGGTATCAGTAGAACTGAGTTTTATAGGATGAAATTATTTTCTCTGCTACGGTGACATAATTTTGGAATAAATCTCTTGAATGGGTTATTCCAGTTGATCCTGTAAATGAGAACAGAATTTCATACACAGAATAGGAGATACTGCCTTTGACATTCAGAATAACGTCAGTCTGCTATTTTTGTAGGTTTAAAAATATACTTTCAACTGATGAGAAGTTCTTTAATTTTTCAAATTAATAATCTAAAAGTTGTGGTATGTATGAAAAGTGCTTTTAGTGCCTTTTTGCTTTAGCCGAGTAAGCGTGTAGGTTGAGTATTTCCCCACCCCCTCCCCAAAGGCAGCTATATCTGGAATTTCTGTGTTACTGTCTGTCATGACACACAATTGGTGTGGCTTCTGTAGACCGGCCACGTGGCGTAGCCTCTCTGTGTTAGCTGGGAGAGATAAAGATGGCAGTGTTGCCTCTGTGGGTAAGTTGATGGTAAAGCAAACTTCCCTGCTGTCCTGCCCAGGAGCAGTGGGATCAGGCGGTCATTAAAGTTTGGAATAAAGATAGAGGATGTAAATGATGAAGAAACACCTGGTTTCAAAAAAAGCTACCTTGAAATAAGCGTTCTCAGTTCAGACCCGCTATCGAGAAATACTGTTTAATTTGATCTGGAGTTTCTGTACAAGCACAGCTACTTAACCCGCATTAATTAAGTTTTCACTCGGTGAATCTACATTAAACATTTTTCCAAATGAATCATATTGAATGATTGTTTATCCACTGAGTTAAAAAGATACATATGTCATTCTTAAATGTCGTATGTAGGATTTTTTTTCAGCTTTCTCGCTGTTGGTGTCAGATAGATCTTAAGTTTTGGACTTCTGTTTCAGCTGGCTAGTGTAGCCTTTTCCTTCTAGGAACTGATAGTTTCCAAGTAACATAAACAAAACCGGTGGCTGCTGTTTTTATGGAGGTTGTTTTGGTTTTGGATACCTCAGGTGCTGACAGTTGGAAGCTTGGAACGTATGAATATAGCCTACGCTAGATGGCAGTGTAAAATATGAAGAAGCCCTAGGACATTTGGAATTCTTAACAAACCCAGTAGAAGCTGCCACAGTTACAGCTCGGTTCATAGATAAGCATATTTTTACTGCGTGTCCTCCTGTTAAATATGAGGTCACTTATTTTTCGTGGTCTGAGTCTGTCTTGAATTTTCCTTGTTTGAGTAAGAGAATGCTTTTGGGCAGTTATTGTAAGACAGCTGGCATACTGTAAATTCAGTCTACAGTTTAATCTCAGTTAGCTAGCTTGTGTTTGTAGTTATTTATTGGTTAGGAAAACCACATGCGTTTTTGAAAATGTTATTTGAGATGTATGTTTTAAAACTGTAGGACAAAACCTATCAACTAATAAACCAACAGTAGGTGAGACTTCATTTTAATGTTTTATAGCTATATTGTGGCCATTTATCATTTACCTAGGGTGATCTGGTAGGTATATGTTGGATTATTAAAAACAAAATAAATTAAATTGTACATAATCTGCAAGGCAAATTACTGATGTCAAGCTGCATGTACTGTTTTTTGTCTTTACCCTACAGAAAGGTAAGGTTGTGAGCAAAGTACCTCTTGTGTTAGTGTACCTTGGAGTGCTTTTGAAGTTTTCCTTTAGCAACGTCTGATTGTGCAAAAATTTTGATCAAGGGGGAGAAAAAATAACACTTAAAACAAACCTTGAAATCGGTTTCTGTAGCATCAAGATGTGATAGCCTAGAGATAGATTTCCCTACTAAAGCATAAAAAGCAAGGGGGATTAGACGACCCAACCTATAAAGGTTCTGTCCATAGTTGTTGAACTGCTTTGTTACATATTTGCAAGTGAAATGAGAAAATAGTTTGATGTAAAGCTGTGAAAGCTTTACGTTTTTATAAATTGGATTTTCTTCCTCTGACAAAAATGAAAAGCCTGGTCACAATAGCTTCTTTGGAACTGCATATTGGAAAAAGCTATCCACGTGCTGGCACTAGTAAGTGTACTCAGGCTGTCAAAATATATATATATAATGTAAATAGATGTGGTACTTAGCACTAAAATTTATCATCAGTCTGGTGGTAAAGGTATGTTTAAGGTATAAGTCAGGACATGCTGAATATGTTTGTTGAAAGAATATTTTACAAAATCACAACTATAATCCTTTTCAGAGAAGAAAATGTTATGTACCTTTGTTATCTGTAATATCAATATTTTGAAGATAATGTGAAAGATTTAACAGCAGAAAATGTAGATGTTCCAGTAAACCTGTGCTTGGAGACATACTGCCTGTGTGCATATGGGTCTTTGAGGGACACAGTAAGTAGTGTCCTCCTAAGTTTATCTAGTCTTTTGAAAATTCAGCTTTAACTTGTATCATTCATAGATGGCAGCAAAGGAAACCTTGTATAAATTCTTGGCAGCTCAGAATCTTAACTGTTGCTTGAACTCCACGTGTAAATGGAGATACCACATCTCAGTTTGGATCTTTATGGCTTGGCATTCACAGATAATTCTTTTGCTTGTTTGTTTTGATTAGCATTCTAAATTGAATGGCAAGCAGTGGTAACCTTGCACAAAAGAAAAATCATGTTAAATTCCAGTTTATTTCAAAAAAAAAAATAAATTGTGGATTCCCATATTAATGAATCAGAATTAGTGAATAAGAGTGGTCCTACCATTTGCAGCTGAAGACTGATCTAAAGATGTGTGGGAACCTGAGAGAGCAGATCCCTGACAAAAACATACCCTGAGAAGTGACTGACTCACAGGGTGAAAGGAATACAGATACTGAAGCAAGAAAAAATAGCAGTTTATTTTAGGCCCCTATTAAAAGTATTCCAGAAATAAACTGTCTGATCTGTTGTCCAACGCTCTCACCTCCAGCCATGATCACAGGAAGCTAAAATCCCCTTCTCCAATTTAGGAATGTGTTTCCTAAAGCCTGAGGAGGCTTGATCTGTGCATGTTGATGGTAGCAGTCCTATTGTTGCTCCTCCTCCCCCCTCAACCTGCAGATAGGTCACTCAGTTTCCTGGTAGTTTTGTTCTGGGCTAGCACTTGGCTGTCATTTGAGGACCATCTAGTTGTTCTATAAAGCTTTATTCCTGACTATGGATCTTGTGCCTGTCTAAGTGCTTAGGATGCTACTGAGTGTATCGTGCCTGTGGCGTGCTGTCCAATCAAAGATATATTAGACTATTGAATTACCCTCCAAGTTTACTGTTCGTGGTAGTATGATATTACAAGGAATGTAAAAACTTCTCGTTTATTTTGCTTCTTTGCATATGTAAGAGAGAATTCATCAGGTTTTTTTATGGCAGGTGGTTCAGTTGCCAGTTGCAGATACAGCTTTCTTGTCTGTTACCTGTGGTTGTGGGTGCAAGTTGGAGGAATTATCGATACTGATCTTGGAAATAAGGTGATGAGTCCTGGATTGAGCCTCTGGAGCTCCTGAGAACAAATCACTTCTCCACCTGAGCAGTGGGGTCAAAGGGAAGCTAACCCATCTGGAGTCCTTCACTTACTTTTCTAGTACAGCCAAACCCTGTAGTCGTCTTCCAGGGGGTAGCATTTGGTGGCTATCGTATTTAAATAAATCTGATGTTCCACTAGGACACAGGCTACAATTGCTTCCATATTACTCTGAGAAGATACATTTATAATAATTATTTAAAATCACTAATTCAGCACTTGCTCAACTTGTTGAACAGCTTGCTAATGAGGTGTCCTAGTGTTATCTGTGAATATTTATTAAGATTTATATCAACAGGAGAACACAGAAAAACTGTATTCTTTTTCAAAAGAAAAATTATGGTTACTCATTTTCAGTGTGCTGAAATTACCTTAACAATCAATTTTGGTGTGTTACAATAGAGTGACATGCTTGGGCATTTTGCCTGAAGCAGCGATCAAGTTTTCTTTCTTCTCTGTCTGATCTAGTTCATCAAAACGACATAGTGCAGGTAAAGTGGAATTTTACCTGAGGTTTGTGGCTACCTCTTTTTGTTAAATAAAAAAATAATGAATAGCTTTGTCCTCGTGAACAGGACAGTTGTGGGGGGAGGTGGGGAAGAAACCAAACCACCACAAAACATAGGCACCTTTTGCTTATTTTAATAAAATAGTGATGAAGATCTAGCCCATGTTTGTGGGAATCTGTGTTCTTGTCAGATACTTTTTAAGTTCTGAAAAACACCAGCTTTGAGAATCTATTTTTGTGGAGAGCAATGTCTCCCACTATATTTTGAAGGTTAATGTAGAAATATTTTTAAGAAAACCAAATTGCAAAGTGCAAGAACATTGAAAATGTAGCAGAAGATATATTTTAAAGCAATTTTAAAAGACAATAGCAACCTGTCAGTTATGACCCTAGTTTTTCATTTCTGTATTTGGAGCAGTGTTGCAGCTTTACATCCAGATGATTTGTTAGTTCTACTGTAGTAAATAATTCAAAAGAGCCTTTGTTGTATAGTCAGCAATGTCACGTATCTCTCACCTCCCCTAAGTGATGGGAGCAGATTCTGACCCATTTGCAGTGCTGTAAGTTTACTGAAGCTCAAGGGAGCACTTTGTAAGATCTTGGCTTTTGTGTTTTGTTTCCTAAAAACTTGTCTTAGCTTAATTTAAAAATTAAATGATAAAAAAAATTAGTAATTTAGCCCTCTTGTGTTGATACTGGAAATGCACAGAAGGGACAGGGTGGTCAGAGAGACATGGAAATGCTGGTATCTTGGAAGGAAGTATAAGTCCCACCTTGAAAACATTTATTGGGCTGAGGCTCAGACTCTCTTTTTGGTCAAATGTACTGATACCTTGAACAGGCAAGGTAAGATGTGCCTCTGTTAGGATGGCAGGGAGAAGCTGGAGAGGAGGGCTAGTGTCTGCAGAGCAGGGGAGTCATAAAAACATCATGGCTAGTATGAATTTTCCTATCAGATGGGAAATGAAGGGACAGTGCCACAAACAGTCTTGGTTTTGCAGCTTTCCTGAATCTTTAACAATGAAGTTAAGTCTTTGTGTGCTTGGTCACTTTCCATCTTACCTCAAAGGTTGTTTGATGTAGAAATACTTTTTACCAGGGCCTGTAGTGACAGGGCAAGGGGTAATGGTTTTAAACTGAAAGATGGTGGATTTAGATTTGAAATTAGGATGAAATTATTTACCATGGGAGTGGTGAGACATCGGAACAGGTTACCCAGAAAAGTTGTGTGGATGCCACATCACTGGAAGTGTTCAAGGTCAGGTTTGAGAGAACTTTGAGCAACCTGATGTAGTGAAAGATGTCCCTGCCCATGGCAGGCAGTTTGGAACTAGATGATCCATAAATGTCCCTTCCAACCCAAACCGTTTGGTAATTCAGTGATCAGGACTTGCCTTTCAAACTGTCTCATAGTGTTAGTCTTGTTAGTCTTATTTGGGAGATAAAAATATTTCAGTTTGTCATAATTTGTTCCAAATAACAAGTTTAGTTTGTTTCAGTGCCTAATGAAGATGTAGCTGAAATTTTATATGTAGAACTAGTGTTGGTCAAGCAGACCTTGAACTAAAGTAAATTCTATTCTCACATATTGTTAAGCAGTCAGTTTTTTGTTTTTTAATGAAAAGTGCGCATAGTTATTTTTTGCAACTTAATAAGAAGTGTTCAGCAGGCCTGTGTTCATTAGTGAAGAAAAACTGTAAATGTAAAGTCTCTGACATACTGCAGTTAACTTGTCCTCTTATTACAGTCAGTGATACTGGTTTTTGCTCTTCCTTCATATGCGGTGATCTTTCAACTTGTTCTATTTCTGTCCAAATAGTGTCATTCCCATTCTAGCCCATGAAGGATATTCATAGCTTTCAGACCTAGTTCTTGTCATACCCAGACAACTAACAGAGTCAGACAGTGTAAGCCAGGACCTAGAGTTGAGGTGGGAGTTGCATATAACTTGCCATGCTCTTAGTAGAATTTTCTGTATCTGACAGTTGATGAACCAAATAAGGAAACTAAATTCAGATCTTGTAATATCTGTGGGTAGCAGGTAGTCTGTATAGGTCATGAACTGCGGTGGCTCAGGTAACTGAAAATAAATAAAATAATTTATACTATATTCAAAATAAACACTGCTTCAGTCCATCACTTTAAAAGTCATTGTTTGTGAAGAAGGGGAGAAAAACAATAAAAGTCATTGTTTGTGAAGAAGGGGAGAAAAAGTGTAAGTAAGTTAATAAGATTCACCAGAGAAAGACAGACAGATAATTCTTTTTGTTTGCTATGCTGCACAAACAAACAAACAAAAAAACCCAAAAAAACCCCAGAAATGCCTTAAAAGAATTACCAGGCAAGGAGGAGATAATTAAACCATCAAACACAGGGAATTTTACAGCCTTTGTGGGTAAACAACTCTGGCTGCTTCAGGCAAGGGACCAAATTAATTTAAAAAAAAAAAAAAGAAAAAAAATCTAATTTAGTTAACCCATTTATCAAAGAAATATGTTGGAAAACCATTAGTCTTTCTACAGACATTAACACTTGACCTATAAGTGCAACATTTTAGAAAGGGAACGTTCTAAACTTTCTTTGGCATTACTTTAAGAATGTACAAACAGCGTGGTGTGCAAAAGTTGTTTGGTTTTTTTTTTTTTAATCCTAACTACCTGATACTTCATTCCTTTTTTTTTTTCATGATAAAATATTTAATTTTCCTTTTCTAAGTAAGAGGGAAGCTGAGATCTGTAGCAGGAATTCCATTTTCTTCTGTTTATTGGAAGATAAATACCTTGTGACCTTTCTATTAGTACTTACTGTGTACTCCACAGGTATAAAACTACCTCTCAGTTGGTCTTGATGATACATAGCTAATTAAAGTCTGGTTTTGTCACTTCTACCAATGAGTCTGATAAAATACATTTTTCTCAAAGAAAAAGCCTTATCTCATTTATGGAAAATGGTAATTTTAATGAGATATTGACTGCTAGAAAATATGCTTAGGTATTTAAAAACTAAGGAAAAAAAACCAACCAACCTCTTTTGTTTTAGTTTCTTTATCTAGTTAGAGCAGCCAGTGGAGACTTTTTTTACCATTTTTTAATTGGGCTAGGAATGAATGAATAGTAAGCAAGCCAACATACAGCCTGGAAGAGGATTTATAAAACCCCCAAACTAAACAAACCCAAAAAGTGTTGGCCCACAGTAAGATATAAATAACTTTACAGTTGGCAGAGTAAAGGCAGATAGACATTTGAGAATCAAAAAGTTAACTTATATTAGCATACCAGAGAACAAATCCCAATTCACGTGGAAAATGTGTTGTTGTTTAAGAAGAATTTCATAAGCTGCAGCACCGTGTTGGAGTAGGGGATGAATTTAGACAACTGTGAAGCCCACAATTTCGAGGTTTGAAGAAGCCCTGGTTTCTATTCTATGTGATTTTTGAATTAATGGCTCTTCAGTATTGGGCAATTTGAGACAGAAAAGACCAATTATTTTTTGAATGGAGGAAATGTGGAGGGTTTTTTTTAATCTAAGACACAAAAATCTGAGAATATTTCTTGCCACATTTCCTGTTTGTTGCTTTGTTGAGAGAGACACCTGCTTCCAAAGCTGAAAGTGTTACAAAATCAGAGTGAATCCATTTTTTTTTTTTTTCATTACTAATTCCTGTGGTATCTGGTCTCCTCAAAACTCCACTGGGAGTAGGAGCTTTAATCACTAGACAAGTTAACCTGGACAGCATCACTATGATTAGTATTCGGCAACGTATCCAGGGATTTGGCTGGAGGATTCAGAATGGCCTGTTAAGTATCTGTCATCCCTCTCCTTACTAGTCTGCATGTTGTAACCAGATAAAATAATACTATATGAAGTTGGGCTAATAGTATCAAGCCAGATATCCTCTTCCTATAATTTACTATTCAAAATAAGTAAGTCTGAGGAATAAGAAGTGAGTGGGTGAGAGCGTCAGTTGGGGAATTTTCCGCTTGTGTTTTTTAAGGACAGATAAAGACCAGGGAGAAGAGGCGGGTGAGGTCTCAAACTCTGTATAATAGTCTGAGTAGGTATGATTACAGGTCCAGCACTTTAACATTTTCAAAATAATCAAACAAATTAATAGATAAATTATTTAAAAATCTTTTTTTTTTGGTCTCACCCATCATCACTCATCTCTGAGTGAGCTTGAGCGGTGCATCAACTGTGCAATCAAGCACAGACTATTTGCGGTAAGTTATGTGGTAGGTTATGCAGTTAATGGTGGTGTGGGTGCCATCTTGGCCTGCAAGCCTCGTCTTGTCTGTTACTGCACCATTGTCTTGTGTGTTACTGCACCATCGTGGCTACAGTGTTCCTGGCTGAACATGCACATTAGCACATGGGAAGTGTGTGGAAATGGCTGGATTGTCTGGGGAAACACTTGATTGATCAAGGCTTTGCAGAGCGATCTGGACAGGCTGGATGGATGGGCCAAGGCCGATGGGATGAAGTTGAACAAGGCCAAGTGCTGGGTCCTCCACTTGGGTGACACCAACCCCCTGCAGCGCTACAGGCTGGGGGCAGAGTGGCTGGAGCTGCCTGGCAGAAAAGGACCTGGGGGTGTTGGTCACCTGTGGGCTGAACAGGAGCCAGCAGTGTGCCCAGGTGGCCAAGAAGGCCAATGGTATCCTGGCCTGTGTCAGGAACAGCGTGGGGAGTAGGACTCGGGAGGTGATTGTCCCCCTGTACTGGGCACTGGTGAGGTCAGTTTTGGGCCCCTTCCCACAAAAAAGACCTTGAGGTGCTGGAGCGGGTGCAGAGAAGGGCAACGGAGCTGGTGAGAGGTCTGGAGAATAAGTCTTAAGAGGAGAGGCTGAGGGAGCTGGGGGTGTTCGGCCTGGAGAAAAGGGGGCTGAGGGGAGACCTTCTCGCTCTCTCCAACTCCCTGAAAGGAGGTTGTAGAGAGGTGGGGGTCGGTCTCTTCTCCCAAGTAATAGGTGTCAGGACAAGAGGAAATGGCCTCAAGTTGCTCCAGGGGAGGTTCAGATTGGATATTAGGAAAAATGTTTACACGGAAAGGGTTATTAAGCCTTGGAATGGGCTGCCCAGGGAAGTGGTTGAGGCACCATCCCTGGAGGTATTCAAAAGATGGGTTGACATAGTGCTTTGTGACATGATTTAGTGATGTCTGTGGTGGTTTTTGGTTTGTTTTTTTGTTTGTTTTGTTTTTTAATCAGAGTTAGGTTGATGGTTGGACTAGATGATCTTAAATGTCCCTTCCAACCTAGACAGTTCTATGATTCTAAGTAAAGGTGAACATTGTGCGAGCTTGAGGCTGGGCTATAACTACAACTGCCAAATCTAAAACTTTAAACTCGCCATTAGCCTAAAAATTCAGAATGAATCTATGTAATGCTTTAAGCTTTCTGTTTGAAGTAACATTTTTACTTGTACTTGGTTTCTTAAATTGTTACAGAATATGTGATATGGTATTTGCAAATAGCAGCATTACTTCCTAATTTAATTGCATTCTTACTGGTCTATGTAGATGCATTAGTCACTGGCTGCTTTACTGTAGTTGGGGGGGAAGAAGCTAGAACTGAGTGCTCATGTATAAATGAACATATATAAAGCTGAGTAGGCCAGCAAGGGAGAAAACATAGGCATGCCAGAGGTACCTGTGAGACCAAAAGGAAGAAATGGACATTCTCATAAGAAGCCTCTTCTGCTGCGCTTACACTAAATTAACAGTATGTAACAATTTTCCTGTTGTGGCTGGTTGTACTGCTGCCTTGTGCTTCTCTGAGATGATTTTGGAAATGTTTTGAGTCCCAGTGTGTGCATGTGTATCTCTTCTAGCTCACTGTGGCGGTGATTCTTGATAATAACAACAAGATTCAACTTTAAATTCATTATAATAGGGCATAGTTATCTAACACATTTTTTGCAAGTAATTTTCCAATCTTAATTTTGGTTGTGGATTTAATACTTAAAATGTGAGGATTCTTAATGTTAAGAGTAATATTAAGGACCATTAATATTTAATTCGGTGTCATAAGAAATAGCTTAAAGTCATTTTTGCAGATGAGGTAAGATATCTCTCACAGGTTCTCTGGAATTTTGGTGCTTATTAATCACTCTTTGCTTAAAGGTTAAGGCATAAAATCTTCCTTTGTATTTATCTGCCAGAAGTTAGATTACATTGGAATTAAATAAACACTAAAATGGAAGGAATTTAGATTAAGATCTGTATTTGTAGATTTTTAAATTACCTTCATCCTGAAAAAGCTGGGAGTTCTGGTGTGTGTCAGCATTACAGTAAACTCTGGGTTGGCACAGTTCATGGTTCTGTGCTGGTCTGTCCTTGGCACTTTGTACTTCACAGCTTCATTCTTCATTCAGAGAAGTGCACAGATAGAAGTAGGACGTAGCGGGCAAGTTGTCTCTTCAGATGTATGTTCATAAAGATTTCACTCTGCAGGGCAGTTTGCTGGTCATAGTTGATGACTTAACTGGAACAGAAGGTTCAGATCAGACCAAGAGATTGACCTCGATTAAGCTCTTCAGTTTAATATCTGGATCCTTATTAAAAATGGAACACATTGGTGGTTTTAATAAAAGTTATGGTTGGAATATCTTTCTTGAAAATTTTTTGTAAGGTTTCTTCTGATTCCCCTGTGCCTCCGCCTGCTGAGGTGCAAGTGCACTTTTGTTTGTGCTCTTAGCTGCTTACCAGCCCTGTGTCCTATTCTTTGGCTTAGTTGTAATGAGTTTCGTTAAGAATCACTTAATGATCTGGTTAGAGCTATGTATTGCCACATAACGAAATGATGTGTTCAGCATTTCTCCTCTTTGTTCTTTGTGTCTTTAAAACTTCTATTTCTCTATCTTAATCTAAAACGTAATGGTATGCTTCACACTGAATGGAAGAGGTTTAATTCTTTTCAACACAAAAGTGTAGAGTTTCTGGCTGGAAAACTTATTTTTTGTTTAGTTTTTTTTTTAGTGGAATGCATAATACTGTTTAAGAACATTTTAGGTCTTGTCGAGAATTTCTCTACATGGAAAAAAAAATACCATGTTTGTCTGGGAAAGATGTGGGAATAGAGTGTTTTTTCTAGAGAAAGCTTATGGTGGAAATGGTGGAAATCTAGTTTTGAGGGAAGAAAGACTAGGCAGTTTTTCTGCTGAGTGCCAGGGATAATTGTAATAGGTGGTAGGTATGAAGAATCAGGATGAGAATATTTTAGTAAGGAGGGGAAGGATGGGCACGATAGCCTGGAAAGCTGGAGGTGAAGTTGATGGTCCTTTGGTTTGTTTTCCTGTCTTCATTGTTTTCTTGCTCAGTTTTTTGAAGACTGTTTTCCAGACAAATACTATTAATTCAGTGATGAGAAAAAGAAGGTGAAAGTTTGAAGTGCAGTTGTGTGTGTTGTTAGACTAAGGAAATCAAAAGTAACAAAGTTTATCTGACCTGTCTCATTATACGTCTTGTCTCTTGGTTTTGGTGACAATAGTGGGGCAGCTTGAGAATAAGTGGATTGCACAAACCTTTGGGCAGTTTGAGAAGCTCTTAGACCAGAAAAATGAGAAATGACAGAAGTGCTGGGAGAACAAGGGGAAAAATGACATTTCTGTATTTCTTCTAGTTTCTGACTTTGTTTTTCTTTATAGACCTTAAGTGCAGCATACTTCAGGGCATGACAGATAGCTGTTGTCTTTTTTTTTGTAAAAGAAAAGCCCAAACAAAACCCTCTCTCAATTGCATGTCAAAAGCAGACCTTTGTTTTCAAATTATGTTCCTATGCCTGTTTAGATATGACATTCAAATATAAAATGAAACATTTTAAATCTTTTGTGTAAATTATCAATAAAATGCAATTTATTTTGTGTAGTCTACAAATAAACTGTCTCCTGACTGTCAAAGATCTTGTGCAAGCCATAATCGAAATGCTAATTAAAAAAGGAAAAAATCCAGTCACCCTTTTCCAGTTGAAGAGAAGAACTTTTTGATACAACACAGGAATAAGTGATCTTAATTAAGCGATCTTAATCTGTAAAACTAAGCCTAATAACTTTATCCTACTAGGGCAGGATGACTGGTTACAAGGCACTTGGATAGCAGTAATGTTTAGTGGTATATGATTTGTTAGAGGGAGAGAAAACTTTATTCTATGAAGAGATTGAAATTCGATCATCAGAATATCAGAAGACTTAGAAATGTATGTTACAGATAGGCATGAAATAAAAGATAAGCTAATGTTAGTCACTACCTAGCACTTTTTTTGGTTAAAGTCAGTTCCTTCTTAAATGAAGGTTGGTTGCTGAGTTTTCCCCTACTCTACATGGACTGTACTGGATCTACCTAGTCTGGGTCCAGTAACCAAGTGCTGTGAAAAGGTGGTAACAAGGTCTTATTTGTAATAGTTTCGTTTCTTTTGTCACTTGCAAGAAGTGACACTGACAGAAAAAGAATACTTTACGTGGACTGTACTGGATCTGCCTAGTCTGGGTCCAGTAACCAAGTGCTGTGAAAAGGTGGTAACAAGGTCTTATTTGTAATAGTTTCGTTTCTTTTGTCACTTGCAAGAAGTGACACTGACAGAAAAAGAAAGACAGAAGAGCAGAGATACTACTCTCCGGGTAGTATTGAGTTCCACCGTATGAAATAAGAGAGTTACAGAAGTATTGTGTAATCAGTTGATCCAGGACAGCAATGTATTTATTGTACTGGATGACTTTTTACCCAGTAAAGTTTCCTGAATGCTGTAACTGAAATGCATAATTTATTTTAAAAAAGGTGAAGTTTTTATCAAGTGCAGTGCTGAGCTGGATTCTGTATGTATCTGCTGGCAGCCCCTGGTGAACTGGTACTCTTCACTCTGAAGCATGATTTACCAGACCCAACAAAAGAAGGGGGCAGAAACTGGTACCATGGGATTGAGTCCCCTGAAGACATAAAAAGAGGCAAATTATGCTTTTCTGGGCCAGTGATCTATGGGTCAGAACTTATTGTTGTATTTTTTTAACCATGTTTTTTTTACGGTGGTTTTCTTCCTTTAGTTTTAACAAACAAATTGCCAGTCAAATCTGTTGTTTTAGCAGCAAATGATAAAATGGAAATGAAATAAAATGGGAGAGAATGCAGCTGTCAGTGGGAGCTGTACTCATTTAATGACTGTAAAATCTGACCTCAAGCTAGGCCTCCTGTTATTTTCTTTCCTATGGATAAAGCATTTGATGGAAGCATTTTGGTATGATACCATTTCAAAATTTTGACATGTATTTAAATAGATACAGACTGTGTGCTTGAATCTATACTTAGCCTTTCACTTAACCTGAAGACTTATAAATGCAAGCAAAATAAATGAACAAAGCATTCAGTAAAATGATTTTGAGTGATGCCTGCCATGTAAGAAAAACAGCAAACTGACTGCCAGGCAGTATCAGACCTAAAGGAGACAAACTTATTAGGTTCAACAAGGCCAAATGCCAGGTCCTGCCTTTGCCTTATTAGGTTCAACAAGGCCAAATGCCGGCTCCTGCCCTTGGGTCACCCCAACCCCCTGCAGCGCTCCAGGCTGGGGGCAGAGTGGCTGGAGCTGCCTGGCAGAAAAGGACCTGGGGGTGTTGGTCACCTGTGGGCTGAACATGAGCCAGCAGTGTGCCCAGGTGGCCATGGAGGCCACCATCATCCTGGCCTGTGTCAGGAACAGTGTGGGGAGTAGGACTCGGGAAGTGATCGTCCCCCTGTACTGGGCACTGGTGAGGCCTCACCTTGAGGCCTGTGTCCAGTTTTGGGCCCCTTCCCACAAAAAAGATGTTGAGGTGCTGGAGCAGGCCCAAAGAAGGGCAACGGAGCTAGTGAGGGGTCTGGAGCACAAGTCTTGTGAGGAGAGGCTGAGGGAGCTGGGGGTGTTCAGCCTGGAGAAAAGGAGGCTGAGGGGAGACCTCTCTACAACTCCCTGAGAGGAGGCTGTGGAGAGGTGGGGGTCGGTCTCTTCTCCCAAGTAATAGGGGTCAGGACAAGAGGAAACGGCCTCAAGTTGCACCAGGGGAGGTTCAGGTTGGATATTGGGGAAAATGTTTACACAGAAAGGATTATCAAGCCTTGGAATGGGCTGCCCAGGGAAGGGGCTGAGGCACCATCCCTGGAGGTATTCAGAAGATGGGTTGACATAGTGCTTAGTGACATGGTTTAGTGATGTCTGTGGTGTTTTTTGGTTTGGTTTTTTGTTTGTTTTGTTTTTTAATCAGAGTTGTTTTTTGTTTGTTTGGTTTGTTTTTTAATCAGAGTTAGGTTGATGGTTGGACTAGATGATCTTAAAGGTCCCTTCTAACCTAGACAGTTCTATGATTCTATTTTATGATAACCTCTGCTCTGGCCAGGTATGTCAGAGAGGTGTAGTAAAACAATGTTAATGCAAAGGAGGTATTAGGAGGTAAGCTATCCTTTCTGCATTTTTGTATTTTATATTCTCTGTTTCAGAGTACATAAACAGCATAAATGTTGCTGATATGTCTTAAGAAATATGAGATATCCTAGAACTGTGTCCCCCACCTCTGATGTATGGCAGCTGGTGACACAGCTGTCTTCTGTGACAAGTCAGTCTAACACTGCTGTTGGCTGAAGAGTGTTATTGGGAAACCTGAGATATGTTTTGTCTTCAGAGTTCTTTTTCTGTTAGCTGTGTAGATGTCCCAACGCTGATCATCATCTCCAGAGTGCAAGATCTCAAGTACAGTACTGGATTTTGGGACAGTGGAAGATTAAACTGTTTCTCTCTTCAGGCTCAATTGGGATTGTTTTAATTTGTCAGTTTTGAGCTGATGTGTCACAATTTCTATGCTGTTCAGATTACTCCAAACATAAGGTGCTTTGGGCAAGTTGCTTCTCTCATCCTCAGGTTGGCTTCCAGCACACTTCTCTGCTTGGGGTTAAGGGGGATTTAGGACCATTTTGTTGCTGAGGAGATGAGAGTTTCATTTGCTACCAGCCACACTATGGCCTCTTTTAAGCATTACACCAGAAGAAAGAAGTGAAACATCTAATTTAGCTACTATTCTCCTCCTTTCCCCTTCTCTTTGAAATGATTCCAAACGTTGTGTGAACAGATACTTGAGCTATACGTTAGTAGGTGTCAGTTTTCCTGTTGCTGGATTTTTATTTGTTTATTTATCTTTATTTTGTTTGGGTGAAATGCAGCAGCCATTTAACAGAACTAAGTAGCCACCATTAAGGAAAAAGGGAAGAATAATATCAATCTGAAACTGCATGGGAAGTTCTAGATAAGTGTCTTGGAGTTAGATTTTTCCAATGGAGTTAGATTCATTTCCAATGAATGCCCTTAATGACAAGCAAGTCTTCATTGCTTAGACTCCTAACACCAGCTGTCATGTGTTGGTTCATCCCAGTGTCAGAGGGTGCTGTGCCACTATGAAACTATCAGGTTTTCACCTTTTCTTTTGAGCCATAGGTACGCAGAAGACCTTTCTATCTTGGCACAGTAATGAGTCCATGAAACCTCTTAGACTGCTTGCATTGTGTGCATGTTTTTTTGATCTCCTTACTGCTGAGAATACATAATACACAATTCAGTACGCTCCCCAGATTTTGCTGCAGCAGTGAAAGAATACTTCTTTAGTTTCAATTATTTTTTTCTAATGTAACTGAAACTGTAACTTGCCTCAGCATGGATATTCTATTGAGAATGTGAATTTAATGAGGAAATGTTATTGAAATTAAGCTTCCACTTTTTCTTTAGAATCTTTTGGTAAAATTTTTTTGATTCTTTGTGGAGTTTTTTGGTGTTCTCTATCAATAATACTTAGATATAAGCTTTTTTGTTCTGAGGAAAATTTCAGCAAGTTGTTTTGGGACAGTGGAAGATTAAACTGTTTCTCTCTTCAGGCTCAATTGGGATTGTTTTAATTTGTCAGTTTTGAGCTGATGTGTCACAATTTCTGTGCTGTTCAGATTACTCCAAACATAAGGTGCTTTGGGCAAGTTGCTTCTCTTTTGCTCAGGTTGGCTTCCAGCACACTTTTCTCCTTGGGGTGAAGGGGGATGTAGGACCATTTTGTTGCTGAGGAGATCAGTTTCGTTTGCTACCAGCCACACTATGGCCTCTTTTAAGCATTACACCAGAAGAAAGAAGTGAAACATCTAATTTAGCTACTATTCTCCTCCTTTCCCCTTCCCTTTGAAATGGTTCCAAACCCTGTGTGAACAGATACTTGAGCTATATGTTAGTAGGTGTCAGTTTTCCTGTTGCTGGATTTTTATTTGTTTGTTTATCTTTATTTTGTTTGGGTGAAATGCAGCAGCCATTTAACAGAACTAAGTAGCCACCATTAAGGAAAAAGGGAAGAATAATATCAATCTGAAACTGCATGGGAAGTTCTAGATAAGTGTCTTGGAGTTAGATTTTTCCAATGGAGTTAGATTCATTTCCAATGAATGCCCTTAATGACAAGCAAGTCTTCATTGCTTAGACTCCTAACACCAGCTGTCATGTGTTGGTTCATCCCAGTGTCAGAGGGTGCTGTGCCACTATGAAACTATCAGGTTTTCACCTTTTCTTTTGAGCCATAGGTACGCAGAAGACCTTTCTATCTTGGCACAGTAATGAGTCCATGAAACCTCTTGCTTGCATTGTGTGCATGTTTTTTTGATCTCCTTACTGCTGAGAATACATAATACACAATTCAGTACGCTCCCCAGATTTTGCTGCAGCAGTGAAAGAATACTTCTTTAGTTTCAATTATTTTTTTCTAATGTAACTGAAACTGTAACTTGCCTCAGCATGGATATTCTATTGAGAATGTGAATTTAATGAGGAAATGTTATAGACTGCTTGCATTGTGTGCATGTTTTTTTGATCTCCTTACTGCTGAGAATACATAATACACAATTCAGTACGCTCCCCAGATTTTGCTGCAGCAGTGAAAGAATACTTCTTTAGTTTCAATTATTTTTTTCTAATGTAACTGAAACTGTAACTTGCCTCAGCATGGATATTCTATTGAGAATGTGAATTTAATGAGGAAATGTTATTGAAATTAAGCTTCCACTTTTTCTTTAGAATCTTTTGGTAAAATTTTTTTGATTCTTTGTGGAGTTTTTTGGTGTTCTCTATCAATAATACTTAGATATAAGCTTTTTTGTTCTGAGGAAAATTTCAGCAAGTTGATCAGTTGTTGCTTTCCACTTCATTATCCATTCAGCTCAGCTTGATTTGTGTTGTAGCAGCAGTGGAATGTAAGGAGCAGAAAAATAAATTGCTGGTTGTGCGTGTCTCCTGACCGTAACTGTTTGTTAGTTAGCTATTCCATTCTTCTTATCCTTCCAGTCAGGGCAGTCTCTACAGAAATGAATTTCTTCATCAAAGTGGGAGAACATACCACTTAGAGTGCCATTTTCATCCTGGAAATGGAAAATTACTTTTCCTCTGGAAGGCACAAGCATTCAGACACATCTAATGTCTTTGCAACTCTTTAAGAAAATGAATACATCAAGTTGTCAGACCTATAATCTCTGTCCAAGAACTCTGTGATTCTTCCAAGGCTCAACGTGTAGAACCAGAATTTTGTCCCTTTGAAATGGAAGTCCTGTGAGTAAGCAGAGATGACTGTTTCACAATTAGTTAAGTGTATCATTGACCTGTGTCTGAAAATTTGCTCTACAAATATACCATGCATTGGCTGATTGAATGCGAAGACTGAGGTAGGATTTAGGTGGTTTGCTTTCTTTTCCTGGTTAAACAAAATATGTATGGTGGAGATCTGTGGTGCATTAAGTGCACCAAAAAGTGCAAAAAGAAGCGAAAGGGGATTGAATTTGTACAGTCATTGACTGATCAGTCATTGAAAGGCAAAGCATTTGCAGGATCTAATGCCTGTCTGTGATTTCCAGGGTCTGATTTATGTACTAAGGTTTTGAGGAATATAGAGCCACCTTGCAAAGACCTCTGCTGAGTAAAGATTTAGTTTACTGCCAACAGGATGACACAAGTCTATAGTTAGCCATGTCTAGTCTGTAATCAGACTCAGTGGGGCAGATTAGGTGCTCTCCTAAAGGAAACATGTCTGGAGAAGATTGGCAGGGGAAAAAAACATAGATTCTGCGGCAGCTGGACTTAAATAATCAGTACTCCAGGTGGGCAGAGAAATTTGTTTGTTTGTGAATGCTTTGCTTAATTTGTAGGCTAGGAAATACAACTGTGCCATCCTCTAGACATGGCACTGAGTCCCTTTAGATCTTAGGAAATTGTTTATTTGCATACATCTATCTGCTTGGTTATGTGGGTTATTATTTGCTTAATAAGGGTGATCAGCTATGCCTTCACAGGAACTAATCCCATCAGGAGTGGTCTTGCAAGTATGGAAAACTGTAACCTTAAGGGATTGTGATTAATCTATGTTCCAAAGGAACATTTGGACATTATCCCAAGTTTTATTAGTGAGCATCCTGAGATCCCTTTCCCCTGGCTTATTACAGGGGAATGGGAAATAAGAGAAAGCAGATGATGAGCTCTTCTGTGTCTTGCTGAAATGGCTGGGGAAGCTACTCTCCTTGCTGGTTTGTTGAGTCGTTAGTGCTGGGCAGCAGAAGCAAATGATGTTCTGGCTCTTCAGCTGTTAATGATCTCAGCCAGGTGTTCCAGTTTGTGTTAATACCACTGCTCATTTGTGTTGAATAGCAGTTGCTGAGGATCAGGGTGTCTTTATTTCTGTCCCCCTTGCTGAGGGGATGGTGTCTCCTGCAAGCAAAAAGGGGCAACTAGGAGTACTGCATTTTAACTCTGTTATTGCTGAATTCAATGGAGCCCATTTGAGAGAGAGAGAGTAAGCTTTGTAGAAAATTAAAATTTCAGGGAAGAGGGAAAGAGCAGAAGCAATCAACGCCAGTTTCTTGAAGTCAGTGTCTTGACACACAAAGTTCAGGTAAGGTAGTTGAGTGTAATTTTTTTCCTTCAAAAGTAATTATTGACTATTATGTATTGAGTCATGCTACTGTCCTTTTCATTGCTATGCTCAGGCTGGTCCTGGCTCATAAAGGGAAAGCTCTGAGTGGTATCTAAAAGCAGTTTGGCCTTGTGGAGTAATCATCACTGGAATATAGGCTTTATATTAACTAGCAGGCTAAAGGGAACTATGGCAAATGTGTGCTGTCCACATCAGTGTGGTCTTCTATTGCATGAAAAATCTGCTGGTTTAGTTGAAGCTAGTTGTACAAAGACTGTTAATACTATTAATGTTAACTCTTCATCAATACAAATCCTGTGAAAATAACTGTAGGTGTCCATTGCAGCATTGTGTTAGATTTGTTACGTGTTTCTGGTCACACAGGGCTTAGTAGCTTTGTGTTTTCCCTGTGCCTTTATTTTTCTCCTTACGCCACAGAAAACAAAGGTCCCATTTGCATCTACAGAGATCTACTGTGAAGGGAATCTTGAGTTATCTATACCTTACTTGCTTATGAGTCTCTTAAATTAGAAAGTATGGATTTGTACTTTGTCTACTTGTAAATTACCCCTCCATTATCTCTGTTCTTTTATTTTTCCGAGCAGCTCTGTGGTTTTGTGTCCCTGTGAGAGCACTGAATTAATATCTTTATCTCTTCTTTTATTTTGGAACTCACTTCTCTTTGTCTTTTACTCATCAATAGTAGAACTTGGTGCCTTAGTATTTCCTGTCCTCTGAGGATATATCATTCTCTTACTCTCTATAGGCTGCAGTACAAATTGCTATAATACATACAGAACCTGCTAAAGTGATTAGGAAGTCTAAAGGTTTTACCAGTAATCCTCATTAGTTTCCATTTAAGGATACACATCTATACTCCAGACTTTTCTCCCTTTGGCACAAGGGCCATTTGCAGTTGAATAGGTTGTTCAGTGTTTAAAATTTATAAAATTCATAATAAGCAAGTTGTAGGTTGGTACAGGTGGATTCCTGTTGTGTCTGGAAAAAATATAGATGCAGTCAGGCATACTGAGAGTTACCTGCTGTCTAATCCCAGGCTAAATCCAGAATGATTTTTCAGTCATTCATCTAATTCTACCCAGAAGTCCTATCAGTGAGTTGGTCCTTTAATCCTAGATGGATTAATTTAGGTATCACATGTGTTTATATATCCTGCTAATCCTTTATATGATCAATCCTACTTCAGGTTTTCAGTAAATAATTTTTCCTTTAACCCCATCAATTCCTGCGTGTAATTTCTTTTCTGTCTGTCATTTGACTGTTTTGTACCTGCACCAGTGAACTGGATCTGAGTATATAACAGTGCAGGATAGAGAACTGGCAGCAGTCTGAGCATAATGTCTGGGTGGAACTTCCATCTTTTATCACTTTTGTGAAATACAGGTTTGCCAAGTTTGTCATCAAAGTAATCCCAAAATTTAGATTTAAAAAAAAAAGGGTTAATTAAATAATAATAATAAAAAATAATCAATAGTAATGAAAGATAGTCAAACTACTGTATTATAAATATAGCCAGTATGTGGGATATCAAGCTGCATTTAAAATAATAAGATGCTCAAAACTGACAAGAAGCAAGGTTGCTAGCATGAAGTTACGTAAGTTTGTATATATGTGTGTGTGTGCAGCAAATGTGGGAAATCTAACCAAGCTCTATCATTTGCTGAAAAATAATTTGGAAACCAAACATACAGTAGAATTATTATTTTGGCTTTAAGAAAAATCTACTGTGCATCAAACAGCTTTTCTTGTTTTACTAGACTTGTGTGAGTCTAGTTTATAACCATAATAACAAGGCAAATTATTCAGACATTGTCAGGGTGAAGTACCTGTGGCTTACATTGTGCCTGAAACTAAATAACTGCTGGAAAAGTGAGGTTGAGTAGACAAGTAATGGGGTTACTGCTTGCAGTAGGGCCAGATTTTCTTGAAGGAGTGGGTTGATGGCCATGAAATGCCCTGGGAGATTTTTTTTGTTGTGCACTTTGAGCAGAGGTGGTAGAAGCTGCGTTCCCTCTTTTTCCTTCTCTAAAATAGGTGAGATTGTTCTGTGAATAGATAAATAACTCTTAGAAGCTATGAAGTAGGTGGAGGTAATGGACATTGTCATTTTTAGTACTTCAAAAGATGCGATTGTAACTCTGGTTTTCGGGTTTTAAGTTTCTGTGATAGAGCCTGGACCCAGAGAGAAAGCTCAGTATTTTAAATAATTTGGCTCAAAGCACATTTGATGTTGAATCCATGCAGTGTTTTGGTAGTGTTCCTGTTTGCATCTTCTCTGTATGTAAAGCAGGTGCTGGTAAAAACACGCTTGTATTGTTATGCTTATGTGCAACCACCTCTTTACTTGCCCTCCCCTATTTTTTCTTTTTAATAAAACATAGTAATAGAAAGAAGAAAAGTATACCAGGTACTTACTGCTCTGTCTGTTCTTCCAGGGCGATAATACAATAAGGAGTTTCAGGAAAAAGATTCTAAGGAGAGATGGTGTTTTTCTTTTTAAGTCATTTACTGTTACTAGAAACTATGTTACTGAGATTGAGGTGCATGTGAAATGAGGAAAAATATTCATATTTACTTCACATATTTATGAATAACATCTGTTCTTCCTAATGAAAACATGAAGACCAAATATCTTCAGAAACATGCTGAAAAGATTTGTTCTTCTTTTCCTAGAAGAAATTACTATAAATTCATAAATAGGCCCAATTAAATTAGTGTTTCATCATAACTTTCTGAACTCTAAGCAAAGCTTCTTATAAAAAGTGTAATCTTGAAGGGTTTCAAGTCTTACGTGGACTGGTTAGAAATGTGTCTTAAGGGTCCAGAACAGAGTTGTTATGTTATTTTTCTGTCCTATGCCATAAGAAACTGTAACTTTTGGTCTTTGCTGCCTATGTTCTGCACATTTTTTTCATTTCACATTCTCTTTTAGTAAGTAGAACTTGTTTTTCTATTAATATCTCCTAGTGACAGAGACAGTGCTGTCTACTGTTTCTTATTCTAAGTTGCTTTTGACTTGATTTTACACGTGGGGAGTATGGAAGCGTACAGATTTGTGGCTGCGGCTTTCACGCTTTGTCACGATTTTCTTTACTGTTGCTGAAGCAAAGTGACAAGCCACCATTTGAAATTCAGAGCTTCCTTACTATGGTAGTACAATTGCAGCTCTTTAAGTTAAGACTGTATTGTTTTGCTGTGAATACAGAAGTAAAGTGTCTCATACTTTTCAGAGACTAAAGCCCATTTCTAGTCTGAATGTTTTCTGACTTGAGTTTCTTGTAGGATACTTGGATTTTTGATATCTACAGGGAGTTTGTTCAGTAACTTTTAAAAAGAGATGATAATATATAGAAATAAACCTGCCCTGTATTTTTCTGTGAGATTTTTTTTTTTTCTGGACAGGCTGGATCGATGGGCTGAGACCAACAGGATGAGTTTCAACAAGGCCAAGTGCCAGGTCCTGCCCTTGGGTCACACCAACCCCCTGCAGCGCTACAGGCTGGGGGCGAAGTGGCTGGAGCTGCCTGGCAGAAAAGGACCTGGGGGAGTTGGTCAACTGTGGGCTGAACATGAGCCAGCAGTGTGCCCAGGTGGCCAAGAAGGCCAACAGCATCCTGGCCTGTATCAGGAACAGCGTGGGGAGTAGGACTGGGGAGGTGATCGTCCCCCTGTACTGGGCACTGGTGAGGCCCCACCTTGAGGGCTGTGTCCAGTTTTGGGCCCCTTCCCACAAAACAGACCTTGAGGTGCTGGAGTGGGTCCAGAGAAGGGCAACGGAGCTGGTGAGGGATCTGGAGCACAAGTCTTGTGAGGAGAGGCTGAGGGAGCTGGGGTTGTTCAGCCTGGAGAAAAGGAGGCTGAGGGGAGACCTTCTCGCTCTCTACAACTCCCTGAAAGGAGGGTGTAGAGAGGTGGGGGTCGGTCTCTTCTCCCAAGTAATAGGTGTCAGGACAAGAGGAAACGGCCTCAAGTTGCACCAGGGGAGGTTCAGGTTGGATATTGGGGAAAATGTTTACACAGAAAGGATTATCAAGCCTTGGAATGGGCTGCCCAGGGAAGGGGCTGAGGCACCATCCCTGGAGGTATTCAGAAGATGGGTTGACATAGTGCTTAGTGACACGGTTTAGTGATGTCTCTGGTGGTTTTTGGTTTTGTTTTTTGTTTGTTTGGTTTGTTTTTTAATCAGAGTTAGGTTGATGGTTGGACTAGATGATCTTAAAGGTCCCTTCCAACCTAGACAGTTCTATGATTCTATTCTATGATAACCTCTGCTCTGGCCAGGTATGGCAAAGAGGTGTAGTAAAACAATGTTAATGCAAAGGAGGTATTAGGAGGTAAGCTATCCTTTCTGCATTTTTGTATTTTATATTCTCTGTTTCAGAGTACATAAACAGCATAAATGTTGCTGATATGTCTTAAGAAATATGAGATATCCTAGAACTGTGTCCCCCACCTCTGATGTATGGCAGCTGGTGACACGGCTCTCTTCTGTGACAAGTCAGTCTAACACTGCTGTTGGCTGAAGAGTGTTATTGGGAAACCTGAGATATGTTTTGTCTTCAGAGTTCTTTTTCTGTTAACTGTATAGATGTCCCAACACTGATCATCATCTCCGGAGTGCAAGATCTCAAGTACAGTACTGGATTTTGGGACAGTGGAAGATTAAACTGTTTCTCTCTTCAGGCTCAATTGGGATTGTTGTCATTTATGTCAGTTTTGAGCTGATGTGTCACAATTTCTGTGCTGTTCAGATTACTCCAAACATAAGGTGCTTTGGGCAAGTTGCTTCTCTTTTGCTCAGGTTGGCTTCCAGCACACTTTTCTCCTTGGGGTGAAGGGGGATGTAGGACCATTTTGTTGCTGAGGAGATCAGTTTCGTTTGCTACCAGCCACACTATGGCCTCTTTTAAGCATTACACCAGAAGAAAGAAGTGAAATGATTAATTTAGCTACTATTCTCCTCCTTTCCCCTTCCCTTTGAAATGGTTCCAAACCCTGTGTGAACAGATACTTGAGCTATATGTTAGTAGGTGTCAGTTTTCCTGTTGCTGGATTTTTATTTGTTTATTTATCTTTATTTTGTTTGGGTGAAATGCAGCAGCCATTTAACAGAACTAAGTAGCCACCATTAAGGAAAAAGGGAAGAATAATATCAATCTGAAACTGCATGGGAAGTTCTAGATAAGTGTCTTGGAGTTAGATTTTTCCAATGGAGTTAGATTCATTTCCAATGAATGCCCTTAATGACAAGCAAGTCTTCATTGCTTAGACTCCTAACACCAGCTGTCATGTGTTGGTTCATCCCAGTGTCAGAGGGTGCTGTGCCACTATGAAACTATCAGGTTTTCACCTTTTCTTTTGAGCCATAGGTACGCAGAAGACCTTTCTATCTTGGCACAGTAATGAGTCCATGAAACCTCTTAGACTGCTTGCATTGTGTGCATGTTTTTTTGATCTCCTTACTGCTGAGAATACGTAATAGACAATTCAGTACGCTCCCCGGATTTTGCTGCAGCAGTGAAAGAATACTTCTTTAGTTTCAATTATTGTTTCTAATGTAAGTGAAACTGTAACTTGCCTCAGCATGGATATTCTATTGAGAATGTGAATTTAATGAGGAAATGTTTTTGAAATCAAGCTTCCACTTTTTCTTTAGAATCTTTTAGTAAATTTTTTTTTATTCTTTGTGGTGGTTTTTGGTGTTCTCTATCAATAATGCTTAGATATAAGCTTTTTGTTCTGAGGAAAATTTCAGCAAGTTGATCAGTTGTTGCTTTCCACTTCATTATCCATTCAGCTCAGCTTGATTTGTGTTGTAGCAGCAGTGGAATGTAAGGAGCAGAAAAATAAATTGCTGGTTGTGCGTGTCTCCTGACCGTAACTGTTTGTTAGTTAGCTATTCCATTCTTCTTATCCTTCCAGTCAGGGCAGTCTCTACAGAAATGAATTTCTTCATCAAAGTGGGAGAACATACCACTTAGAGTGCCATTTTCATCCTGGAAATGGAAAATTACTTTTCCTCTGGAAGGCACAAGCATTCAGACACATCTAATGTCTTTGCAACTCTTTAAGAAAATGAATACATCAAGTTGTCAGACCTATAATCTCTGTCCAAGAACTCTGTGATTCTTCCAAGGCTCAACGTGTAGAACCAGAATTTTGTCCCTTTGAAATGGAAGTCCTGTGAGTAAGCAGAGATGACTGTTTCACAATTAGTTAAGTGTATCATTGACCTGTGTCTGAAAATTTGCTCTACAAATATACCATGCATTGGCTGATTGAATGCGAAGACTGAGGTAGGATTTAGGTGGTTTGCTTTCTTTTCCTGGTTAAACAAAATATGTATGGTGGAGATCTGTGGTGCATTAAGTGCACCAAAAAGTGCAAAAAGAAGCGAAAGGGGATTGAATTTGTACAGTCATTGACTGATCAGTCATTGAAAGGCAAAGCATTTGCAGGATCTAATGCCTGTCTGTGATTTCCAGGGTCTGATTTATGTACTAAGGTTTTGAGGAATATAGAGCCACCTTGCAAAGACCTCTGCTGAGTAAAGATTTAGTTTACTGCCAACAGGATGACACAAGTCTATAGTTAGCCATGTCTAGTCTGTAATCAGACTCAGTGGGGCAGATTAGGTGCTCTCCTAAAGGAAACATGTCTGGAGAAGATTGGCAGGGGAAAAAAACATAGATTCTGCGGCAGCTGGACTTAAATAATCAGTACTCCAGGTGGGCAGAGAAATTTGTTTGTTTGTGAATGCTTTGCTTAATTTGTAGGCTAGGAAATACAACTGTGCCATCCTCTAGACATGGCACTGAGTCCCTTTAGATCTTAGGAAATTGTTTATTTGCATACATCTATCTGCTTGGTTATGTGGGTTATTATTTGCTTAATAAGGGTGATCAGCTATGCCTTCACAGGAACTAATCCCATCAGGAGTGGTCTTGCAAGTATGGAAAACTGTAACCTTAAGGGATTGTGATTAATCTATGTTCCAAAGGAACATTTGGACATTATCCCAAGTTTTATTAGTGAGCATCCTGAGATCCCTTTCCCCTGGCTTATTACAGGGGAATGGGAAATAAGAGAAAGCAGATGATGAGCTCTTCTGTGTCTTGCTGAAATGGCTGGGGAAGCTACTCTCCTTGCTGGTTTGTTGAGTCGTTAGTGCTGGGCAGCAGAAGCAAATGATGTTCTGGCTCTTCAGCTGTTAATGATCTCAGCCAGGTGTTCCAGTTTGTGTTAATACCACTGCTCATTTGTGTTGAATAGCAGTTGCTGAGGATCAGGGTGTCTTTATTTCTGTCCCCCTTGCTGAGGGGATGGTGTCTCCTGCAAGCAAAAAGGGGCAACTAGGAGTACTGCATTTTAACTCTGTTATTGCTGAATTCAATGGAGCCCATTTGAGAGAGAGAGAGTAAGCTTTGTAGAAAATTAAAATTTCAGGGAAGAGGGAAAGAGCAGAAGCAATCAACGCCAGTTTCTTGAAGTCAGTGTCTTGACACACAAAGTTCAGGTAAGGTAGTTGAGTGTAATTTTTTTCCTTCAAAAGTAATTATTGACTATTATGTATTGAGTCATGCTACTGTCCTTTTCATTTCTATGCTCAGGCTGGTCCTGGCTCATAAAGGGAAAGCTCTGAGTGGTATCTAAAAGCAGTTTGGCCTTGTGGAGTAATCATCACTGGAATATAGGCTTTATATTAACTAGCAGGCTAAAGGGAACTATGGCAAATGTGTGCTGTCCACATCAGTGTGGTCTTCTATTGCATGAAAAATCTGCTGGTTTAGTTGAAGCTAGTTGTACAAAGACTGTTAATACTATTAATGTTAACTCTTCATCAATACAAATCCTGTGAAAATAACTGTAGGTGTCCATTGCAGCATTGTGTTAGATTTGTTACGTGTTTCTGGTCACACAGGGCTTAGTAGCTTTGTGTTTTCCCTGTGCCTTTATTTTTCTCCTTACGCCACAGAAAACAAAGGTCCCATTTGCATCTACAGAGATCTACTGTGAAGGGAATCTTGAGTTATCTATACCTTACTTGCTTATGAGTCTCTTAAATTAGAAAGTATGGATTTGTACTTTGTCTACTTGTAAATTACCCCTCCATTATCTCTGTTCTTTTATTTTTCCGAGCAGCTCTGTGGTTTTGTGTCCCTGTGAGAGCACTGAATTAATATCTTTATCTCTTCTTTTATTTTGGAACTCACTTCTCTTTGTCTTTTACTCATCAATAGTAGAACTTGGTGCCTTAGTATTTCCTGTCCTCTGAGGATATATCATTCTCTTACTCTCTATAGGCTGCAGTACAAATTGCTATAATACATACAGAACCTGCTAAAGTGATTAGGAAGTCTAAAGGTTTTACCAGTAATCCTCATTAGTTTCCATTTAAGGATACACATCTATACTCCAGACTTTTCTCCCTTTGGCACAAGGGCCATTTGCAGTTGAATAGGTTGTTCAGTGTTTAAAATTTATAAAATTCATAATAAGCAAGTTGTAGGTTGGTACAGGTGGATTCCTGTTGTGTCTGGAAAAAATATAGATGCAGTCAGGCATACTGAGAGTTACCTGCTGTCTAATCCCAGGCTAAATCCAGAATGATTTTTCAGTCATTCATCTAATTCTACCCAGAAGTCCTATCAGTGAGTTGGTCCTTTAATCCTAGATGGATTAATTTAGGTATCACATGTGTTTATATATCCTGCTAATCCTTTATATGATCAATCCTACTTCAGGTTTTCAGTAAATAATTTTTCCTTTAACCCCATCAATTCCTGCGTGTAATTTCTTTTCTGTCTGTCATTTGACTGTTTTGTACCTGCACCAGTGAACTGGATCTGAGTATATAACAGTGCAGGATAGAGAACTGGCAGCAGTCTGAGCATAATGTCTGGGTGGAACTTCCATCTTTTATCACTTTTGTGAAATACAGGTTTGCCAAGTTTGTCATCAAAGTAATCCCAAAATTTAGATTTAAAAAAAAAAGGGTTAATTAAATAATAATAATAAAAAATAATCAATAGTAATGAAAGATAGTCAAACTACTGTATTATAAATATAGCCAGTATGTGGGATATCAAGCTGCATTTAAAATAATAAGATGCTCAAAACTGACAAGAAGCAAGGTTGCTAGCATGAAGTTACGTAAGTTTGTATATATGTGTGTGTGTGCAGCAAATGTGGGAAATCTAACCAAGCTCTATCATTTGCTGAAAAATAATTTGGAAACCAAACATACAGTAGAATTATTATTTTGGCTTTAAGAAAAATCTACTGTGCATCAAACAGCTTTTCTTGTTTTACTAGACTTGTGTGAGTCTAGTTTATAACCATAATAACAAGGCAAATTATTCAGACATTGTCAGGGTGAAGTACCTGTGGCTTACATTGTGCCTGAAACTAAATAACTGCTGGAAAAGTGAGGTTGAGTAGACAAGTAATGGGGTTACTGCTTGCAGTAGGGCCAGATTTTCTTGAAGGAGTGGGTTGATGGCCATGAAATGCCCTGGGAGATTTTTTTTGTTGTGCACTTTGAGCAGAGGTGGTAGAAGCTGCGTTCCCTCTTTTTCCTTCTCTAAAATAGGTGAGATTGTTCTGTGAATAGATAAATAACTCTTAGAAGCTATGAAGTAGGTGGAGGTAATGGACATTGTCATTTTTAGTACTTCAAAAGATGCGATTGTAACTCTGGTTTTCGGGTTTTAAGTTTCTGTGATAGAGCCTGGACCCAGAGAGAAAGCTCAGTATTTTAAATAATTTGGCTCAAAGCACATTTGATGTTGAATCCATGCAGTGTTTTGGTAGTGTTCCTGTTTGCATCTTCTCTGTATGTAAAGCAGGTGCTGGTAAAAACACGCTTGTATTGTTATGCTTATGTGCAACCACCTCTTTACTTGCCCTCCCCTATTTTTTCTTTTTAATAAAACATAGTAATAGAAAGAAGAAAAGTATACCAGGTACTTACTGCTCTGTCTGTTCTTCCAGGGCGATAATACAATAAGGAGTTTCAGGAAAAAGATTCTAAGGAGAGATGGTGTTTTTCTTTTTAAGTCATTTACTGTTACTAGAAACTATGTTACTGAGATTGAGGTGCATGTGAAATGAGGAAAAATATTCATATTTACTTCACATATTTATGAATAACATCTGTTCTTCCTAATGAAAACATGAAGACCAAATATCTTCAGAAACATGCTGAAAAGATTTGTTCTTCTTTTCCTAGAAGAAATTACTATAAATTCATAAATAGGCCCAATTAAATTAGTGTTTCATCATAACTTTCTGAACTCTAAGCAAAGCTTCTTATAAAAAGTGTAATCTTGAAGGGTTTCAAGTCTTACGTGGACTGGTTAGAAATGTGTCTTAAGGGTCCAGAACAGAGTTGTTATGTTATTTTTCTGTCCTATGCCATAAGAAACTGTAACTTTTGGTCTTTGCTGCCTATGTTCTGCACATTTTTTTCATTTCACATTCTCTTTTAGTAAGTAGAACTTGTTTTTCTATTAATATCTCCTAGTGACAGAGACAGTGCTGTCTACTGTTTCTTATTCTAAGTTGCTTTTGACTTGATTTTACACGTGGGGAGTATGGAAGCGTACAGATTTGTGGCTGCGGCTTTCACGCTTTGTCACGATTTTCTTTACTGTTGCTGAAGCAAAGTGACAAGCCACCATTTGAAATTCAGAGCTTCCTTACTATGGTAGTACAATTGCAGCTCTTCAAGTTAAGACTGTATTGTTTTGCTGTGAATACAGAAGTAAAGTGTCTCATACTTTTCAGTGACTAAAGCCCATTTCTAGTCTGAATGTTTTCTGGCTTGAGTTTCTTGTAGGATACTTGGATTTTTGATATCTACAGGGAGTTTGTTCAGTAACTTTTAAAAAGAGATGATAATATATAGAAATAAACCTGCCCTGTATTTTTCTGTGAGATTTTTTTTTTTTTCCTCTCCTTATTAATGGTTAGAAAATGAGTCACTAGAAGCTCCAGGTAACCGATGGCAGTGAAGGTAATAACTGATTTTTACTTTAGGGGGGGTGTGTGTGAAGATGAAAGAACTGTTAAGTTGCAATAAGCCTATTTTCCAAGCCTGCTAACCTATTTTGTTTAATGTGGTGCTCTGTCATGGGTAGAACCTAAAGTGTACAGGCTGGAGGTCACGTACTGGAGGAATGGAATAATGGTTAGAAAATGAGTCACTCGAAGCTCCAGGTAACAATGGCAGTGAAGGTAATAACTTATTTTACTTTTGGGGGGGGGCATGAATGAACAGATGAAAGAACTGTTAAGTTGCAATAATGTTTAATGTGGTGCTCTGTGATGGGTAGAACCAAAAGTGTGCAGGCTGGAGGTCACGTACTGGAGGAATGGAGAGATGGGGACATGTACAGATGTAGATGAGCTGGAAAAAAATGGTAAATCCACTTCAATATATTCAGTATACCTCTGGAAGCTTGTGGCTCTAAAAGACAAGGCTGAAGAGAAATCTGGCTAATGGAGGGTAATTGGAGATGTATGTTTGTGACTCTGCAGACAGTAGAAATATTGAAGGTTTGTTTTTGAAGAGTCGATGGGCTGGAGAAGCTGCATGCCGGTGTGTGGAGACTCACTTGGCACTGAACAGAATTCTCCCAGGCCTTGGAAGAAAGAGGTGTAGCAGGATAACAAAGTCATGGGTTACTCAAGACCTGGTCCTACAGAAGGGCTTTGGAAATTTTGACCACTTGAAATGCATCTATTGGAAGAGGAGTCTTTTAAAAGATGAGCTCAAACTACAATCCCTGGAGAAACAGCTTGCTGGCATGGAGAATTTGTGCCATTTCTGAAGAAGAATTTCAAACTGAGAAATGTGATAGATTTGCATAATGCCTATGCCTACTTTTTTTCTTTCTTTAAAGTATACATGAAAAGGTGTAGGAAACCCAGGAGAGCACAGCAGATAAAGCAGTGTAACTGTACAGAAGAGTGGACAATTATTAGAATAAAAGTGCAATAAATATTTCTGAAAATAGTAGTCAGGTAATGTAACTAGTGGCTATGACTATGGCAGCTTTGAAGGCAGTTAAGATTGTAATAGCTGAAGTGAAAACAAAGCTGAAACGCTTCTGTGGAAATACCTGGAGCTTGGGGTGTAGAACAGAGTAATTTGAATTGCAGAATATTAAACTGGATATCACAGCCATAAGGCTGCGCATAGCAGTCATGACAGAACGTGAACATTGAAGGGTGCAACCTTTTCAGGAAAGCTAGAAATAGAGGTTATTGAATAGCACTATAATATGTGATGCTTTGCTGGAATGATTTAGAGGCAGCGTAAGTGAAACAGAAGCCCCTTGGATTGATGTCAGTTTAGTGAAAGGTGGTAAGGGACTCTACTGGGAGTACAGTTCTGAAATTGGTGCTGGGTCTGGTAGCAGGTAATTGTAATGGCCTAAAGATTAAAATTACTGGACGTATTGTGAGAGACTATCTTTGTGCATATCAACTGGACAAGTGTTTCTGATAATGGTAGGTAAGGCAATTATTGCAGTTGAGAGGTCTAACACTTCTTTAAATTTGAAAACAAGTAATGGGGCCAAAAATCACTGAGGCTGGTTTTTAGTACTGTAGCTTTAAACCAGACTTTGTGTACCCTGATTATCTATATGTTTTTGATCCTGTATGTTTTCCTGAGAGATGGGCTCAGAATAGGATTGCGAGGACTGGAAGGCATTCCCTACAGGGAAAGAGTTTAAAAAAAAAAAAAAACACAACCCAAATCTTGGTTTGCTTTGACACTTCCAGGAGAGGAAAGTAGAGAACGTAAATGTAAGGTAAAGGTCAGTGTTGGCATAATAATGTGGATAATTTTGACATTAAGACATTTAGTCTGGAAATTACAGAAGGTTTTTGCCATTAAACCAGTCAGGTGCTGGAACAACTTTCCTTTGGGGATATTGAGACAAAGCTATCTAGCGGCTTTTAGGTTTGAGCCCAATAATGTATGTTGTGAAAAGGATTAGAGCCTGATGTTGCATGTAATATTAGGTTTGGTAACTCAGAGGTATCTCTGGTTTGCTTTGACACTTCCAGGAGAGGAAAGTAGAGAACGTAAATGTAAGGTAAAGGTCAGTGTTGGCATAATAATGTGGATAATTTTGACATTAAGACATTTAGTCTGGAAATTACAGAAGGTTCTTGCCGTTAAGCCAGTCAGGTGCTGGAACAACTTTCCTTTGGGGATATTGAGACAAAGCTATCTAGCGGCTTTTAGGTTTGAGCCCAATAATGTATGTTGTGAAAAGGATTAGAGCCTGATATTAGGTTTGGTAACTCAGAGGTATCTCTCTGTTTGGTTTTTACTGGGGTTGGAGCTAATCCTGTGTGTCTAGCACGTGCTCTCTGGGTTCCATTGGCTGACTGGTGTCTGGTAGAAACCCCAAGTAGCTGGTTCTCCTCAGTTTGTCTCTTTGGATTCTCTCTACAAGGATTAACTTTTTGGTACAGTTTTTTTTTGAGGATTAAATCCAATTAAGTTGAAATGCCACTACAGAACTTAGAAAAAGAGTTGCCCTAAACTTTTCATTTCCATGTCAGGAGAAATGTTTTGTAGGACTTCGGGCATTTGAAACAGATGATATAACTGGGTTTTTGACCTTTGAAAGGTCTTTCGTTCTTATATGGGGTTTTGACCTTTGAAAGGTCTTTCGTTCTTATACATTTCAAAAGCAGCGGCACAAAAAAAAAAAGCAACACTAATAATACCCCTCCTTCACCTGCTGCCTCTCCAGACTTCACACTTATACATTTCAAAAGCAGCGGCACAAAAAAAAAAAGCAACACTAATAATACCCCTCCTTCACCTGCTGCCTCTCCAGACTTCACACTTCTTCTGTCCACCTGCAGAAAGGGTCTGATGTGACTGGTCTTGATGCTTGTGCTAATAGTAAGGGAGTTGCCTATGTATCTCCCTACATGGGGATTTTAAGCCGATGTTATACTATGTTGCTAGAGCAAAATAAAGATTGACTCTTTCTGTTTTGGTGGAGCAGGAAAAATCAGTTGTTGTATTCGTAATTAAATTTAGCAAAGTGATTTTCTTGGGAAGCAATTAAACAGTAAATGGCTTGATGAAGAAGTCTTGTGGGTCTGTGCTACTGCATGGGGAGGAGGGGAATAGTGTTTTAAAACCCAAGAGAAATGTTAGTTAGAAGTTAAAACTTCTGTCGCTTTTACCTAGAATGTACAGAAAAAGTACCAACTCGGTGGCATTCGCAACAAAATGCAAAACTTCAGTCTTCCATTTATTTATGCATTCTTTTATAAGAATCTGTATGCTGGGAAGGGAAGGAGACAGTTAACTTTGAGGAAGAACTAGAGAAACTTGGCACTGTGTGTTTTCTCCAACTAACGCTGGAGAAATTGCCTGACTGCCGGGAGGAAATTAAGGAAGAATTCACTTTTTGAGTCATTTATGGCTATGTTTTTTGTCTCCCTTGTAAGGTACTGATACACCATAGTGAGTGAATTGGTGTGGTGGGGGAACTGCAACAGCCTGTGCTGTGTAAATTGAGTGGAACGCTTTTGTAAAATAGTGGTTGTGTGTGCATGTGTTTGTGTGCTTGCAATCTGCAAATTTGATGATGTTCTCAGGCAAAGCCAACAGCTATTTACCAGCAGAATTTAAGTTTCTTGAAGTTCTTTGTCTAAGCCGTCACAGAAGTTGATTTTTGGCCTTGAAGCAAGGTGGGCAAGATAGTTTTAGAGTAATGCCTGAAAACTCAAGAGCAGGGGTGGAAAAATCCTGTAAACTATTGATGTTCTAATTGAAAGAACAGTTTTAAGGCTGTTATGCATTGACTGCGAAAGTATTCCCCTCCACCAGCTCATCAGAGCTGCTGGACCACAGAGCAGCCTCTTTACCTGGGTTTGTTTAAAGTTGGAAGCAGCTGTGGGTGGATCATAAAACTGACTTTTCTGGCCTTGATCCTGAAGTTGGAGTGTGCTGCCTTCTTACCTCTCTTTTAGCCTTCTAGATCTGCCTGCAAACCCTACACAGGGCTCTCTTTCTCTGATATTTGGCACATGTTCTTTCCTTTCTGTTCCTACCAACTCTAATTTCTCTTCCCAAGCCAGACCCGGTCACTATTTCAGCTCTAAACATTGACCCTGATACTTCTCCTGCTTGTCACCTTTAAAGTGCTTTGGCATATTTAGGTCAGTCTTTCTCTGTCCCCAAATTTTCCTCCTCATCATGGTGTTCTAGTCCACCAAAGAGCTGGTGGCTCTTTCCCCAAAGTCTGCAGTCTTGAAGCAGATTTTGAGAAGTATGTCTTCGAGCTGCATTTCTTAGAAAATGCTTTTGCCTTGCTTTCTTCAGAAACATTTTTGTTTCATGAATTACCTAATATTCCTGCTTATCTAATATAAAAGAGAGCATTTAAATTAAAAGAAGTCATTTAAATCTTGAGAGTCGCATCCATTAATGTATGCAAATATAGTTAAGATCAAAATAATTGCAAGTCTGCAGTGATGGAATGAAATTGTATTGGAATGATGCAGTGAGGGGGAGAAAGATCATTATGGTATTATTCAAATTTATTTTTGTGCTAAATTAATTGCACTGTTACGTAGCCACTCTGTGTGTGTTCTTCTCCATTATCTGGCTGCATGTCACTAGGAAGCATTGATAACGGCTCCAGTGCTGACTGGGATTGAGTTGAGTCAATTTTGGGGAATAACATGATTTTTATTAATACATTGGGGTTTTTCTTCATTTTCACTTGGAAAACATCTTTCTTGGACTAGGCTTATTGTGTGAAGCCCTTGTCTGGAGGCTGTGGGACCTTACTGCTACATCACTGCCTGCTGCAACCATGTGTCAGAAGCTTAATATTAACCAGACTGTGAGAGGAGCCTACACAGAGCTCTGGCCAGGCTGTAGGTGTTCTCCTTAGCCTCTGGTGGGATGACAGGAAAGCAAAGAATCCAAGTGTGACAAAGGAATAGCCTGTTTGTAGCCACCACTGCAGAGCTTTGCAAGCTGAAGCTCTGAGGAATATTCCTTTTTTTTTTTTTTTTTTTTTCCAGCTGGGGGGAAGAAATCTCACTTCTGTTTTGGGACCAAAGCTAGTATTGTTTTGATTGCAAGGAGAAATAAATTTAGCCACTATGCTTTAACGTGATGTAGAGATTAAAATTTATTAGGGCACGCTCTGCTTCCTGCTCCCTTCCCCTCCCTGTGCAATCGTTTCTGCGGGGCTGAAGCAGAGGGAGGCTGGTGCTGGGGGTGCCCCAGTTGTCCCAGTTAAGTTTTTTTTTTTTTTTTTCTTTTAGCGTTTTAGAGTCAGATATTTTTTGTGCTTTGGGTTTGTTGTCCTGTTTCTCTTTCAGGCTGGTTTCCCTATTTATTCTTGCCCAGAGAGTTTTTCAGAAGCTGAGAATCCTTCAAAGTATGTAGGTCTGGTTAAAATGTAGGTGATAATCCTTCAGTTAGATGTTGAGCAGCTTTTCCAGGTCAGGAAATCGGGTACAATTTTACTAGGGATGGAAAAGAGCCTGTTACCAACCATACACATCCTGAGGGAAGCTCAGTTTCTGCCTCAGGAGGCTTGGCTTCTTCTACTGTGCACCTTCAGTTTTCATCACAGAAACGTTCAGCCCTGGACAGCCTCTAGTGAAAATCATAGTTATGTTTCATGTTTCATACAAAGCCATTCATTCAATTCAGACATACCTGTTTTGTAGCAATTGTATCATACTACAGACATCATGGGCTCTCTACCTAAATAGTTCTGTACATAATGAGCATGAATATCTGCTAAAACCAACTCTTGAACTCTGTATTTTGTGTATAAACATGACAGCCTTCTGTTTCTTTAAGTCATTGCTGTGATCTTTTAATCTTTGCATGAGGCATTTAATCTGAAAAAGATGTATTTTTTGGAGGGTTTTATGTATCTGGGCTATTTGTCAGTTCCAGCTTCTTAGACTAAGGTGGTTTAAAAAAATATTTGCCAAACATTCACCCATGACCCCTTATAGCTGAGCAGAATAGGGTGTCATATGTTCCAGAGTAGATAACTGTATACAAGAATCCAGTTAAATATATGACTGTTTTGCCCAATTAATAACTTATAAAGCAAGATTTCATTTATTTTCCAGGATATTTTTACTTCCTCGGTGTTTCTAGCTAGTGAAAAGTTGCATATTAGCAGAAATGAGTAGTGTAATGATGGTTATTCAGGAGCAATGATGGTTATTCAAGAACAGGAAATTGAAGTTTACTTGAGTGAAGTGTTACACTTAACAAATTACTGAGTTAGTAGGTTTTCACTTTCCACACGTGGTGTCTGTGATAACGAGGAGTTTTGCAGCCACAAAATCAGCAGTCACATAGGTCATTGTGGAATAAGCCAAGGAAGAGAGCTTTTGTACTTGCAAATAAGCAGGTTGAGCAGTCCTAATCTTAATTGGAATAGGCATGTGGGGAGAGCTTGATCGTCTTCTGTGTTCTCCTTTGGCCTTGGATT
The DNA here is from genome assembly GCF_001431845.1 of Calidris pugnax. NCBI lineage: Eukaryota > Metazoa > Chordata > Aves > Charadriiformes > Scolopacidae > Calidris > Calidris pugnax. The sequence goes on from NW_015090920.1 coordinate 5,898,343, forward strand.
CAAGTTGTGGTTCTAAAGTATCACCTTTTATTTCTAATCTTTTGTCACTTTGGGTGAATTTGGGGGAGATGTCATCAGCAGCTTGGTTTAAAAAAATTGTGAAGCTTGTAAGTCTTCTTGAGATGTCTTATTCATTCTTTAAAATACATAAACTATATTCCAATCTGCTAAGTGAGGATATTTTGCTGATCCTAAAGGCAAAAGGTCAATAAATGACATTATTTTCATAGCAGCAAGATCAGCATAAAGCAGTAATATCCTTAATGATTTTCATGTTCCATGAGTTTTGTTGCATTTCTTTGCCCCATAACTTTGTTTTGCCCCCAGATGACATAATAGCTTCTGCTGAACTGAGACTTGTATTGCATATAGAAATCGAATCATTATTATTGAGATGCAGTTAAAATGATTTCTTGTGCTTCCTTAATATCACAACACAAAGTCACTGTTTCCTAGATTTATTTGTTCAGCAATTATGTTTTCAACGGTGATACTAGGTTTTTAATTAGAAATGTAGCTAACCAGATATTTGTGAACTTCCAGGAGCAGTATATTTAAGTAGGGAATGTACTTCATATAAAGATAAATTTTTTTCTGGTATTTTGGTTGACTTTTAATTAAACTTGACTTCAAATTAAATCTCTTCATCAAATACTACTTTTCCGTGCTTTTCTTCTGTCAGTTTAGAGGTAATTGAGGGAAACCAGTCATCTCTTTCTCTTGAAAAGTGCAGGGGCACGAGAGCTCATGGTCTGTCCCTTACTGTGAAACAGTAAAATCGAAGCCTCTGCTGGGTCTTCACAGGCGTGTTAAGGAGTTTTTCTGTAAGAAAAAAACACTTCTGTTATTTTCTTGAAAACTGTGTTGGGCAAAGACAGCAAAAGCAGAATTGTTACTACTAAGAAAAGAGGGGTTCCTTGCTGTTAATACCAAAAGAAAAATGATGATGAACTCTAGACCTGTCTGAAACTCAGCAAAGGGATTTTGTTCCAAATACTTTATATCTATAATCTTAAAATATTATATTATGTTGTATTTTACTTTGTGGGTGACTTCACTCAGTTGTCTTCTAGCTAAAATCTTTTTAGAGCTCAAATGAACCCCACCCAAATCTCTCAAATTCTCTGTTAAAATCTTTTTAATATTTATAGCATAGATAAACCCCGGACACCATAAATTTTGGAGGAGGGGAGAAGTAGAGAAACTCTCATCGCTATGTTTTCTTAGCAGTGTGGTCATTTTTTTTTTTCTGGCTTTTTTTTCCTTGCTGTCAATATAAATTCCAAGACTGTCAAAGTTGTTTGGTTCTAGGCTATGATGCAAAGCAAGAAAGGTTAAGAAATTCACAATTGTTTGGAGACTGCAAACCTTTTCAGATGAGAAAAAAATAAATCAAAACCCCTTGTATCTTACAGAGTACAAGCTGCAGTATTAGTATAGTAATTTGTCTGTTATGGTAAAAGTGACCAGTAAAATTGATGTCATAGTAATTCTGTATTTTAAGTTTGCCTCTACATATTGCATCTTTATAGATATTGGAAGAGAGAGGAAATAAGTCTTCTGTAGGGAATAGTTGTGGTTATTGCCACTCAAATACTGTATCTTGCCGAATGGAGCATGCTGCCACTTTTAATACAGCTCAATATGATGAGACGAGCTATAGCATACTCAGCTTTGCTTTGGGGTTTTGTTTTGCTTTGTTAGAAATAAATAGCAGGTTGCAAAAGGTTTGTGTGTTTACATTGCTGGAGACTAGAGAAAGGAATTTGCTGTGTAAATAAATTTGGCAGTAAGTAGTGACTGAAATGCTAAATATTTAGCTGGAGACCACCTGCTCTGAAACCACAGTGTCATAATAGTGGCTGAACTCATTAGCGGAGTCATTTATGTGCAGCAGAGGTCTTTGAAACATCAATTGATGCAGTCACCTTTCAATAAGGTTTTGGAAGGCTGACTTGAATCTTGTGCTATTTGTTTCCAAGCCTTGGTTTTTAAGTGGATAACTTCTGTAATCTAGCTTTCTTGCTGGCCCAAGAGAAAGTTGGGCAGGAAGCCGCCTGAACAGACGTGGGAGGAAGAAGAATTGAAGACAGTGTTGCTTGAAAGCATAGTTGGAGACTTGAGAAAAGCTCACGGATTAATTTGGATTTGCCAGGAATCTTCTTGAGTAAGGATTGTGTTTAAAGTCTTTTATATGTGAATTTTGTCCATCATCATACTAAGCTGACACATCTGTGGTCATCTCCAGACAGGTTACCCGTGGGTGCACATTTTTGTCCTCTGTGGTGGGCTGGCACTGACGTTTCTTTTGCCAGCTAGGCAGCCTAATGAGGGAACAGCTTGATTAGGTTGGCTTTGATCAAGGTAAGTTCTTTAGGCTGACTGTGGCTTAGCCCAGTGCTAGTGCTGCCGTGGAGAGGCTTGGCTCCCCTTCCCCAGGAGCCAGCCCCCGTGCCAGGTCGGTGGCTGCTGAAGCACAGCCTGAGGGAAGGTGTAGTTAGAACACTTTGAGTGGCTGGTGACAGCAGCAGTCTCATTCTTGTTCAGTCCTCTGAACAAGATCATTAGGCTGTGAACCATGTGGGGCAACTGAAAAATGACTCCCTTTTCACACAGCTGTTTATCATCTGGATCAGTACCGGTACCTACAAGCACATCCTGTAGTGGGTGAGCCAGGTTGTACCTGTTGGCATTAAGTGTTTATTTGTGTTATCCTTTTTAGAGGAAGCAAAATGCAAGAACATCTTTTTTTTCTTATTCTGAAAGGTCACATCCGAACTCTGGGAAACTGCATGAATCATTTAGGAATTTGCTTGACTGAGGAGTCTGTCAGCTGAAGGGAAGACAAAGCTGTTCTGGGTTGTTGCTTTTTTTTTTTTTTTTTTAGCTGAAGGAAATACCTTAAATCTAAGCCAGTATTTTATTTTTCATTATCTGTCTCCGAATAGAATAGCTCACCTGTCGCAGCTTTTCTCAATAGATATTTTGCTTGTAAAGTCTTGTGAATTGTTAAGACTTAAAAAGGGACTTACAGATAGTGGTGACAGTTATACAAAAGTGGTGGTTGGTTTATGTGGTGCTGTACTGTGCCATTGCAAGGTTATGCCTCACTTGGAAGAAGGCTGGCTCTGGTTAGGAAGAGTCTTGTAGGCTGCAGCTCCTATGATAATTTTTTTATTTTTTTGGGGGGGGGCACTGTGAGGTAAGGGTGACAGATCTGAGAAATTAGGGAGGATAAAGACATAAAAGTTATTACGGTATGTCATGTGTGTGTTTCAGCGTAAAATACAACTGAAATGACCACTGGTACTATTGGGAAAAACAGATGACTATTTAATGTTTCCATTACCTTCCCTCTATACACTAAAAAAAAAAAATAAATGAAAATTGTTTTTCTAGGTTAATGTTTTATGCAAACTGGGAAAGCTGAGTACAGGGAAAGCTCAGTACAGGGTGTCTTATGAAGTGACATGACTGACTAACTTGCTAAATAAGTTTGGCCTGTCATTTTTTATTCTTTTTTTTTTGGAAGGCCATAATGGTGGGAAGCAACATTTGAACTAGTTTAAGAAGTTATTCATTCAGATGGACTACAGTAGTACTGGCAGCCTAGCAAAGTATAAGTGAAAATTAAAACCAATATATGATCAGCCTAGCTTTGTTCTTGCTAGTAGGAAAGAAGATAGGCAGCAGACAGAAGTGAAGAGATGAAAAAGGTGGGAATAAACTGAAATTTTCCATGGGTACAATCAGCTAGCTTGACTGCATGCAGCTGGCTGAAATGCAGCTTTAACTTCATATATGAAGAAATAACTCCGTATTGCCAATAGATACTGTCTATAAATAACCTAGAAAAATAACCTTTTCATTTAGACATATCAATATAGCTGCATATTTGAAACCCCTGTCTCTTATTAATTCTTTCTGCAGACCCTGCATTGTATTCTTATTTCCTCAATTCAAGATGGAAAACCTAGTGTTTTGTTTATGCAGGGATCAGTGATAGAATGGAGAATTTTAATTGGGGGGGGCATAAAGTGTCTTATTCGTATTTTATGGCCTAGTAATTATTTTATGGATTAAATAAAGAGACAGTATGTGGTATTAGCAATAATTCTTTGCTTAAAAAGGATATAATTCTTGAAGACAAAGTTCTGGACTAAATTTGGAGCTTTCCTTTTGAAGGCTGTTTCCTGCTCTCTGCGCATTCCAAAGATTAAAGAAGTTCTTAATACAAAATGCTGTGAACTAAAAATATTGTACCTTTTGAAAGGAAGAGAAGGGAAATTTAGAATGTATTTGGCAGGGTCTCTGAGGACTTGCAGACATGAGTTCCAGTGTATTTCTTTTTGAAATTGCTAAGCGAGTGAAATTGGACAGCCAATTTTATTGACTTTATTTTTGAGGTTTAGGAGGTTGCATCATTAGAAAACTTGTGTTTTAACACTTTACCAAAATGTCTAGAATTAAATGTAATACTAATGAAAGCTGCGAGGCATTATGTGTTACTTTCTTTCGTGTTGAACTGCACTTAAGATTTGTAAGAAAACTTGGAACCTAAAAGATAGGGCAGCCAGTGATGTTCCACTGTATGCGGCCGTGAAGGTGGTTACTCTTCTGACATCACTGATCTCCTGCACCTACTGCTTTGAACAACTACAGCTTGGTGGTTATCATGAGGAGGAACTTCTTTACTTTGAGGGTGACAGAGCACTGGAACAGGCTGCCCAGGGAGGTGGTGGAGCCGTCTTCTCTGGAGACATTCTAAACCTGCCTGGACAAGTTCCTCAACCTGCTCTGGGTGGACCTGCTTTGGCAGGGGGTTGGAGTAGATGATCTCCAGAGGTCTCTTCCATCCCCATATGATTCTGTGATCTGAAGCTATTAAAATGCCTCTTACTAGTCATCCTGCCGGGTGCAAGAGTTGGAGATCAGTTGCAATTTGTTTAAACGCGTAGCTTTTTTGTGCAAGTCTTCATGTGGTTAAGTTGATTTTGTGGAGGTCTTACATGATAAAACTTGTAATTTAAGGAAGATTCTGTGATCTGAAGCTATTAAAATGCCTCTTACTAGTCATCCTGCCGGGTGCAAGAGTTGCAATTTGTTTAAACGCGTAGCTTTTTTGTGCAAGTCTTCATGTGGTTAAGTTGATTTTGTGGAGGTCTTACATGATAAAACTTGTAATTTAAGGAACGCTGCAAATTTTGACTGACTTATAACATTTATCTATTAGAGTTAGAGGTGGGTTTACATCTCTTCAAATGATCAAAAACGTCCATTTCTCTCATTGTGATAATCAAAACCATGCAACTATATGGCTGTTTACAATATTTCTCGTGTCTTTTACAGTGTCACGTCAATCAAATAGTTCTGATCATGTCCATAGGAAGTGATCATGAAAACTATAATTGCAAATGCAGGGGGACAGGGGACATTCAACAGACAATAAATCTTGTAGTCCGTGAGATGTCAAAACTGTCATCTGTTCTAAAATTACTGCTTCCAAGGACATAGACTCCTCCACCTCTTTCTCTCCTGGCCGTTAGTAAAGTAATTGACTGGTCTGGTTTCCTTATAAATTATGGTTGTGGTGATGGTGTGGGGAAAAATGTTGAGAGGGACTTGAGATTCAGTCTGCCTCTCCCTAACCACAGGTATTAAATAATGCCTGTCTCTTGAACCACCGGTATTAAATAACTGCAGATAATATCTTTCCTATCTGAGTTCATGCTAGGAAAGAGATTAGCTGGGAGAAACATTTAAAGGCACTATATGACTAAGTAGTTTCCCTGACTGGCAGCTTTATTCTGAAATGGAGCCAGAAGGGAAGTGGATTATTGAGCTAAAAAGTCTTTCTGCTCCTTTCAAGGAGACTCGGGGCTGCAGCTGAAGATAGACACTTCTATCAGTTGGGGTTTTTTTTACCTTTTATTTTATTGTTGTGTCAACACTGGCTGTGATCACCTTTGGATGGTCATCGAGTTTCTCAGTTAAATCCAAGTCTGAATCTCACCATCTCTTACGCATTTTCGGTCTGAAAAATATTCAGCTGTTGTCAGATGAGTTTAGCTCCTCTGGCAGACGTCCAGGGAACAGGCACCTTGATTATTATGGCTGTGGAGCTCTGCTGGCCCTGCTGCCTTGCATTTCAAGACCAGTACTGGCTTATGTGTACTGAAGCATGCTGTCTCAAGGGTTTTAGCTGCTGTGTACCATTCGTACTGTCCCGCATGATTTACATGTTATGGCTCATATGCAGAGCAAGTGATGCACAGACGTGATAAAAGGAGTTTCTAGACCGTTACTGCTTTACTGATAGATGAGTGCAAGAGATATACCATCTCCCCTGGGGACAAAAATGGCAAAATCAATAGGCACACCTCCTCCTGGAATTTCTTTATTCCTTTTAATAGCCTTTCCAGAAGTCAAAAATGGTCTTTTTACCTGGCTCTGTGTTTTCCTTTACTGGAAAGCAAAAGCTTTATTTAATTGTAGTTTACAACTTGTCTCATCCCCTGGTCTTTGGTGTTTTGCAGTTCTGTGTGGAGTACAGATATCCATGCATTACAGTAATTACTGCATTTAAGCGTAATTAGAGTTTAGCCAGTAAGCTTCATTGCTTTGATAGCATAGGTTTTATTCCGTTATTGATGGTTTTCAGTGACTCCTCCATCTGGGACCAGACTGATAGGATCTGACTTCCTCTATGCTAATCAAAAAGATTGAAACAATCTGAAGTAACCGTATGTAGCTGAGGATGCTGTTTAGGGTAGATTTATAAGGGGTTTATAAAATGGACTGGAACTGATTAGTTCACAAACCAATAACTAAGTAGGTTGCAGCTGAGTTTCTAGGACTGTGTTCTCTAAAGCAAGAAGGCTATTGATGAGCTGTGTGAAAGGTGGGCAGGATATCTGCCTGAGAGGGGACCAGCTGATAACAAAACCAGTGCACAGCTGGAGATCACAAAAATTATTTACCTTGCCAAGCTAATGGTGGTTGTGTTTTTGTTGTGGGTTTTTTTTTTTTTCTTTATACAACAAATAGGTCTGTTGTAAGCATTGTGTCCTCTGTTGTTTAAAAATACAGTCTGTGGCTGTAAAACAAACCCACCAATTAATTCCACTCAGCATAAGAGGCTCGTAGGGATATACACATTGCTGGTCCCAGTGTCCCCGTGTGCCCTCGTAAGCATTTTGCAAGGGTCGCTGTGGCTGGGATTTCTGTATCATGCCAGCATCTTCCCCTGCACCCCCCCCAATGGAAAGCTGGATATGCTTGTTGTATTAGATTACAGTGCATGATAAATATCCTTTTTGTAAGTGCTGTATGACTCATCTTTCCCCCGTTATAGCCTATCCATTTAGGCAGCCAGCTGCACCTGCGTGGAGCCTCCACTGGAGTCAGTAGCTCATTTTGGGCACAGCAGAGTCCTTCTATGTTGGGAATTGCAGGTCAGCTTCTGTGGTGACCGTAAAGTTATGAGGTTATAATTTCAGCAAGATTATGAAATGGACTTGAAGGCATGAAGATGGGCTTAAAAAAAGAACTATGTCTGCTGATGCCAAAGGAAAAACAAGAAAGAAGGTGTATGTGTGGGGGTGAATGGAAAAGTTGAAGCTGCAACCTTCTGCTGCTTAGATAGGTGTTGGAACTGCCTGCATGTATTCTTTTTCTTGCTTGCGAGGGTATTTGATAACAAAAGGGAAACTTAAAAGAGCTTTTAGCTTTTATTGCAGTTCTCCAAAAAATTCTAGAACCTTCCTAGGAGGAAAAAATTACTTGGAGATTTGTCTTCTGAACATCATAGTTATGACTCAGCTTATTTCATATGTACAAAGTAATAGTTAAGCTTGGTCTGTTTTCACTGTTGCAGTGCTATTGGAGTTGGCTGTGGTTTGGTGACTGGAAATTAAAGGACACAGCAGCAGTCATTGAGTTGAGGGATAAACTTGAACAAGGAAAGTGAACATAAAGGCAAAAGCAGGCATGAAATGGCCCACAGCGAGATACTGTGCAGAAGATGTAACTCGTCCTTCAGCTCAGGAGTTGAAAGGAAATTGATCAGGAATTGTTGAGAGTTGTAGTTCTGCCTGAGATAAAGTTGTGAGCACTGTCCTTCAAAAAACAAAGGAACAAAGGCTTCAAATTTAGAGGCAAAAACTGGCTTCTGAATCCCATGTGCTGAGGATTGAGTGCTGGTTATTTTGGTTGTGTGCTTTTTTATTTTTAAAGGATATAGGAGTATTAAAAGCTATCGGACAAACTTCTGGTACTTGATTGTATAAGGGTTTTTTTTTTTTAAAGATATAGGAGTATTAAAAGCTATCTGACAAACTTCTGGTACTTGATTGTATAAGGGTGATGGCAATAAATCTCTTTTGAGAAAGGCCTTTACAAAAGGCTTGGATATTAAGAGCATAGGATATTTTGGGAATGAAAAGGAAGATCTACTTAGAACTACTTTTCTGGCCTTATTTTTTCATCCTTGCAACAATGTGAAATGGTTATGTGTTAACTGTAATTTGGATAAAAATATTTCTTTCCAACTTCCACTTTTATTTTTTCATCTTTGCAGCAATGTGAAATGGTTATTTTATGGATAAAAATATTTCTTTCCAACTTCCACTGGTGAAATCTACAGCTACTGAAACCCAATATTAAAATAATTTCAGATAAACAGAGGAGGGGCTCTGAGAAAAATGAAGATCTCATATATGTGTCAAGTATATTTTTTCATTAAGTTTAGTAGATGTAATTTTAATGAAAATGGGTTTTGTTTTTTTTTTTTTTATTTGGGTTGTGGGTTGTTTTTTGGCTTTTTTGAGAGACAACTTGTTTTCTGAAAACATGGAAGAAAATTTTCCAAAAGAACAAAAGTTGTTAGAATATACCATGAACAACGGGGAAGTGCTCAGTGTCAGCGTAGCAAAACATGAATACTCACTCAGATGTGGTGAACTTTCATACTTAACACTTTGTGCTTTATTAGAGTTATTGTTCCTGTGGTGCTCAGTGTCAGCGTAGCAAAACATGAATACTCACTCAGATGTGGTGAACTTTCATACTTAACACTTTGTGCTTTATTAGAGTTATTGTTCCTGTGAAGGAGATGGAGATACAAAGCAATCTTCCCCCCACCCCCTGCATGCATATTTGAGCTTTCTAGTTATTTATAGGTCTATAGCCAAAATATATTTTTAGCACTATTGATAAACTGTGGAAATACTGCATAAAATTACAGTTTCTACATGAGTTTATAGAGACACTGGGAAGCAAAACTACATCTTTATTTCTGAAGAAGTGTGTGGGGAGAAGTTATCACCTATGTAACTTTGTTTTGTTTCCCCCTATTACTTACACTGCTCCCATATTGTGGAAGAAAGTACAGCATTTGGAGGGCACAACAGAGAGGAAATCACAAAACAGCAGTGTCCAGTTTTGAGCCCCTCAATACAGGAAAGACATTGAGGTGCTGGAGCTCGTCCAAAGAATGGCGACGAAGCTTCTTAAAGGGTCTAGAGAACAAGTCATATGAGGAACAGCTAAGGGAACTGGGGTTGTTTAAAGAAAAGGAGGCTGAGGGGGCACCTTATTGTTCTCTACAACTACGTGAAAGGAGGCCATAGTGAGGTGGAGGTCTGTCTCTTTTCCCATGTAATAGGTGACAGGACAAGAGGAAACGGCCTGGGGAAGGCCAGGGGGAGTTATGCCAGGGGAGGGTTATCCAACATGGGAACAGGCTGCCCAGGGAAGTGGTGGAATTGACATTCCTGGAGGTATTGAAAATACAGGTAGATGTGGGGCTTAGCAACATGTTGTAGTGGTGTTTTTGTCAGTGTGAGGTTGATAGTTGAACTCAATGATCTGACAGGTACCTTCCAACCTAGACAATTCTGTGATTGTATCTTGTTTTCTTTTTTTGTTTGTTTGTTTTGTTTTTAATATTACTGTGATTGTATCTTGTTTTCTTTTTTGTTTGTTTGTTTTGTTTTTAATATTTCAGTTGACCTCCATATCTGCTGCCTAGATCTTGCTCAGCTTCAACAAACTAACTAGCGTCATCACTGTCCTTCTCCATCTCTTATTCATCTTCACCCTCTTCCCTGGCAACCCCATGAGATTCAATGCCAAAGACCTGGCTTTGCTGGCCAGGCGACCATCGGGTTGTTTTGACAAGGAAGGAAAACTGAAGATTTGCAGAGTGGTCGGGGATGAAAAATTAATAGGTAAAAATGACTTGCACTGAAAACTACCCATGGTTGATGCGCATGCTTTCTGCAGTTGCCAGCTTACAGTTTCACTAATCGCATACACCTCAGAGTTTTTGGTTTTCGTCATTACTGATGCTTGAGTGGTGCTAAGTGCCTTTCTAAATAAGTTTAGCTCTTCAGTTTGCTCGAGTTTTCAACTTTCCTTTTTCAAGTACCTGAGAAACAGTACTCAGTCCTTGACATTATTGTTATTATTAAATTTTTTTCCTATAAAGAGAACTTGTGGGGGTTTTTTTTGCAAGTAGTGATTGCTGGTTCCTATAAAGAGAGCTTGTGGGGTTTTTTTTGCAAGTAGTGATTGCTGGTCACCAATTGCCATGTTTAAAGTTTAGATATGCAGTTCCTCAGGACCCACCCCAGTCACCCTCGAAACTGTGTTCTTTTATCACTATAGATTTTCCATGGCTCACTTCCCATCTCCTTTGCAGGTTTCTTCAGGCTTTTATGATCATATTTTAAATGTCTTTCAATTTCCAGTAAGCTTGAATAAATGTCTGTTCCCTTGGTAGCTGTTAGGAAATAGCTCCTGTTTAGCTGTAAAAATCAGTCCTAATACAATAATTTCAGCAATGGAAAATGTTTTATTTTCACTTACCCCAGTTGCTCTTCATTGTGATTATATTTACTTTTATTTTATTAAGAAAAACCCACTCAAAATCAGCACAGGCTCAATTATCTTAAGGGGCTGAGACAATTTTTGCCACATTTTCAGAATATTTTATATGTTTTCTAATGACAAATGGCTAGAGTTTCTTGTAGAGGGTGCACCCAACTTCCTGGACAGAGTAGCAGTGAGCATCCACTTCTGCCTGCTTTGGGGTTCCTCAACAGGATTCTTTCCCTGTGTTCTCATTGAAGGCAATGTGTCAAGCCCTGTCCAGTGAATATCTGATGTTTATGAGGATGTTTTGATTTTTTTCTTCTCTTACAAACATGTTGAGTGCTACTATTGCTGTTAAAAACCTTATGTTGACCAGAGACAGACCAGACATTCATCTAGCCCAGTATAATGAGCTGTCTGTGCCATGGTTAGTGGTGGTAGATTCTAGGAAAGTGTTTCAGGAGCTATTTATGTGTAGGATGTTCCTGTTGCCCAGTAACTCCTGGCTCCCAGCAATCAGATTATGACCGCTTGAGAAGAAGGGTCATTTCTCTTGAGGCATTTTGGTCAGTGTATATACTATCCACTGACTTGTCCTCGTTAGTCAGACTAATCTTTGGACTTGCTTATTTTTCACACTTAGGTGGTAGTGACTTCCCAATTCTATATAAAAATGTATTTTATTAGAAAAATCTGCAATGTGAGTGTGGTGGCATTCCTTCCTTCTGATGCATGTAGGGTTCTGGAGGAGGGAATTTAGTCTTAGCAGAGTCCTGTACTTGTACTGTAAAACAACATACTCAGATTTGATGATTGTGTTCAGATTTTCAGTTGGTGGATGTGCATCAATTTATATTACATCATTTTCTGTATTGTTCTTGCACTTTAGTAGATCTGGAAACATCCAGGAACTTCAGTTCCTTTTATAAAAGAACCCCCAAGTTATAACAGAAAACAGTTATTGTAAGTCCAATGCCTGTAAATGTAAACCTTCTACTTTGTGGGGGAAAAGCTGGAAAAGCTATTCTGATTTCTGAATGTTTCAAACATTTTATTCAAAATTATCAAGAGGAAAAGAGAATTTTATTTATTTACTGTTACAAGACATCCCCCTGGTCAATACTACGTCTCTAGTGGTGGCCAGCTTTGAGGGAAGTACAGGGGTTCCACAGAGACAGCTGTGGAATAACATGACCTTAGGGTACTGCTGTTCTCCCAGCTCCCTACCAATTTGAGGCTGGCTGCTGTCTGGAGACATGGGGTTTCATGCACCTTCTCAAAAAATAATAAAAAAAAAAGTACATCGTGTGTAAAAAATGTTCCTTCCTTTGGTAAGAAGTGGTGTAGGGTTTGTCTAGAGAGACCACTTTGGTCTGTGAGATCTATATCTGTATATGTCTATCAAACAAGTATCTATCTGTACCTACATATATATATATATACACACAAATGCTTTTTTAAAAGACTTTTGAAAATGGCTAGTTTGGGCAGAATAGCTTTAAAAATGTTTTTTGACCTACTCACCAACCCTGAAGTCTGAAATGTTCCCTGTTCTTAACAGTTTGATTATGTGTCTGCATGTGTGTATAAACACAAGTATGTTGTTATTCCTATTGATTAAGCGCTTTTTAAAAGAATAGTAAAATAGTAATAGCAAAGTGACTAAATATTTAGCTGTCATTTGCTCATTTTTAATTTTCTGAAAGTTGTAAATTCAGATTAGCATGTTCTAATCTAAGTGGAGTAGTAAATGCTCCTGTGTTATAACAAGCATTATATTTCATCTCTTGAAATGATGAAAGCAAAAGCTGTTCCATCCTAAAGTGGCTGTTTCTGCCTCCCATGTGAGGAAAAGGGAGAAAAGCAGAGAAAACACTGAGTGTCTGCTGCATCCACCAATTCTCTCGGCTGCAGAGTAGAAGAAACCTTCTGGGAAGTTATTTGGCATTTAACAGCATGTTGTACATAGGCAGCTGCTGAGTGAAGCTGGCTTTTTTGGTTATTAATGGTTTTCTTTTTTGACCTTTATAACTAATGCATTTTCTTTAAGAAGCATTTAATGTGTGAAGACAAAAGGTTGTTTTTATTAATCTCTTACTTCTTTGCATACAGAACCAAGGGAAAGATGGTGCCGACTGAAAGGAAATCTGCTTTTTCTAATGAAAAATAAGGTAACTCATTTTCCTACTGATTTTCTTGATGTGCTAGTCTAATCTGTAAGAATTTGAGTAATCCTTTTTCATGATAGCTATTGGCATTGTACTTTTAAGGACCAAAAAAAAAAAAAAAATCAGTATTATTAGAATAGTTGAGGTGAAAGAAATCCATTGTTTGCCTTCTATAACACTAGATGTTCTTCATGATATCAACATTCTTTTGCTGAATCATAAACAATCTATGGCCAAGTTCTGCTCGTAACATGCACAGGTCTAAATCCAGAATTATTCCACCAAATCCACTGGAATAATGAAAGCAAAATCTCAGAGCAAAATTGAGGTATTGTGGTAACGTTCAAGATGCAATTTCAGATGCCTATACAATTTTTTTTAGTGTGGTTTTGTAACTATACGTGTTATGAAGAGTGGTGTTATTTTCTCTTCCTTTGTTGTAAAGAGGGACTAAATGCCTAAAACGAAGGGCCTATTTACTATATAGGGTCTGACCCTGACATGCAATGGAAGTCTTGCAGGAACTGCTGATTGCCCTCGTTTGCCATTGGCCTTACTGGGAGTCGAGGCCACTCATCCTCTGGAAGGAACCAGCACTAAGTGTGGAATTGCTTCTTTTCTTACCCTTTCTGTCTGATATTATGAACGCTGCTTCTGTAGTTGCCTGAAAATAGCACTGGGTTGTAAAGAATTGGGGAGTAGTATGGAGCTTGAGACACCTACCTGGTAAAATTAAGTATTTTATCATTGGCTCCTGGGATATTTTTATATTTTATCAACCGACAGTTGGATGGAAATGATAGTGCTGCTTGACAGATTGTATATTCTATTTGAAAGATTTTTTTCAACGTGATATAGTAGCTGATTTTAATATAGTGATGAATGTGCACATATGGTGTACTTTTAAAGCTGTGTTTGCTTTCAAAGTGCTGTTCAGGAGCATGTGATAGATTTCTGCATGTATGCAAACAAAAGGAGACAGCATGATGTAAAGGCTTCTCTGTCTTGAGTTTCTTATGGCTGCATTATTCTAGGTGGTAAAAGGAACAAGAAGTTTTATGTAGGTGAAAGCAAACTCCTGGCCACCCCTCTGTCACACCCTCATACATTATCGTTGTGCTGTACGTCTTGCAGAAACTATTTTTAGTAAAGGGCTTTAAGTTTCAAACTACTCTTTTCTACTCCATGTTCTTCCAAGCACCCTGTTTTCATGGGAGCCTCTAGCATTTTGTAAAACAGTTTCAGGAAATACTTTGGTTAACTTTGTTGCTGTGGAGAGAGGAGCAGGAGAGTTTTGCTGAAATTAAATGTAGCTATCAGTTTGGCTCTGGAAAACTAGAAAATTAATGTTGCTGTACTGGAGACTTTAGTGTGGATTGGTACTCAGGTTCATATGGTGTATGGTGGTTTTTTGTGTTTGCTCTGTGGGGTTTTTTGTTGTTGGGTTTTTTTGGGGGGTGTTTTGGGGGGTTTTTTTTGGTGTTGTTATTTTTTTTAATGTGTAGATGAGGTTCAGAGGGATGGAATGAGGCAATCTCAGTTGGACCATGTGTAGATGAGGTTCAGTGGGATGGAATGAGGCAATCTCAGTTGGACCAGCAAATCAACCCACCTGCGAGGTCTACTCAGGCCGTTCAAATACAAAGCTGTATTTTCAGAAACTTGGAGGGTGAGACACAAATTAATGGGTTGTTACTGGAATGATTTAGACTTGCAGTAAATAAATGGGAATTCCTCTTGAGATGCTGTGGTTTGACTGAACCAGTTATATAGGTGGGTGATTTTTATCTCTATGTATAGATCTGTGCTAGAAAACTGCATCTTATTCTGGTTTCCTTGTTTAAAGAAGTTTTCAAGATTTGCAGAAGTTATGGAAGAAACCAGAAGATTAGACAAATTTTATGTTACGAAAAGGACAGGTGACTTGGTTAATGTCAAAGTGCTTTCAAAAGCTGATTTATCGGGTACTTCTTTAATTAGGGAGATCACAATTAGAGAAAAACTTGGAAATTGAAGTAGGACAGATTCATGTGATCACAGGATGACTGGCCACTGAAACCCGAGTGTGGTGGGACATGGGGGGTGCTGTTTTAAAATGTCACAACTGACGAGGCTCCGTGCAGAGACCACTGAGTGATTAAAGCGCGGTGTCCTACAATAGATCAAACCAAATGATGGAGCACTTCCTAGTCAGCTTGTATCCTAGGAATTTGTGAAATGGGCATTTTCAGAGGCTTCATCTGTTGGGGACTGTGAAGGGTAGCTTCTTTGACAAAGACAGATCTCTCTTGAACCTCAAATCCCTGTTTCAAATAATACAATTTATAGGCAAAACCAAAGCAATTTGTGTGCTGTGAGGACAGAAGCCTGTATTTCTTCTTCTTTTTTTTTTTTTTTTGAGGACAGAAGCCCGTATTTCTTCTTCTTTTTTTTTCCCCCCTTCCTTATGTCTTTGTAGAAATGAACAGGCAGAAGCAGATTCTTGACTTTCTCCCTTCCTTATGTCTTTCTAGAAATGAACAGGCAGAAGCAGATTCTTGACATAAGAAATCATAGTTTGAATTTTGGGAGTAAAGTTTGCCAGTACCGTAACCAAAAATAGGCTTATCATAAAAGTTATTAAGCATCCTAATAAGCATAGTTGCCAATTTTCTGCTTTTTAATAACCTACTGGAACCTTTGGTAAATCAAATAATGTAGTGTATGAAAGATGCGCCCAGGACTGAGCTGATGAAGCCATGTTCCTATTTTTGTGGCTAGAAGCTGACTTGGCTCATGCCTTGGCATGGAGAAAAGTAACTCTGATGTTTTAGAAGCTCATCTAACTGCTGAACAGTTAACTCCAGAAGTCATTGTCATGAAATGAAGACTGATTTCCTGCTATTCATTAATTGCTGTCAGAGGCACGTGCATGTCTGCATATACAAATGCTTAAAGTTTAATGACAGACTCTCATTCTAGTTCAGATGTACATAAATTACGCTACTTGTATGAGAAGAATCTTCTCTAAGAAATTGCAAAGGATGTTTCCTGACTTATCTATGCTGTAAATCTTAAGTAGTGTGGCAGTACATTTTCAGTGTAGGGAAAAAATGTGGCTTATTCTTGCACTTAATCATATTTGGATGCAGTAGAATAACCTCTTAGGCATCTTAAGGACATATATTTTCCTTTGAATGGACTAAGTAAACCTACTTGTTGGCCTGAGGCACAACCCAGCATCTGCTAGTGTGAATGAAACTTTTTTCTTTTTTAGATAAAAGTGTGGAGGGTGTGTGCTTTTGGGTGGTATGGGTAGTTGGGTGGGTTTTGGTTATGGGGTTTTTTGAGGGGTGGTGGGTTTGGTTTTTTTTCTTTTTTCCACATTAGATCCTTACTATATTGTATTGGTTTTAAGAGGCAAAGTTATGGTAGTGAGGAGTCTGCAGGAGTGGCCTTTATGAGAAAAAGTCAGGGGCTCTGCAACAGACCCACCACAGGGTACGGCTGTGTCCATCAGCAAAGCAAGTGGTCCCTCTGGGAAAAGGTATTTAAGAAAAGGTAAAATGCTGCACAGCAGCGAGGAAGTGTGAGAAGCAGCCCTGCAAACACCAAGGTCAGAGAACACAGAGAAGAAGGATCTACTCATCTGCTCCAGGTGCAGGAGCAAATATTCCCCTGCAGCCTGTGGAGATGACTATGCTGGATCCTGTGGATATGCCCGGAATTAGGACAATAGGAAATGGCCTCAAGTTGCACCAGGGGAGGTTCAGATTGGATATTAGGAAAATTTTCTACCCTGAAAGGGTTATTAAGCATTGGAATGGGCTGCCCAGGGAAGTGGTAGAGGCACCATCCCTGGAAATATTTAAAAGATGGGTTGACATAGCACTTAGAGACATAGGTTAGTAATGTGGGGTTTTTTGTATGGTTTGCTTTTTTTTTTTAATCAAGTTAGCTTGATGGTTGGACTAGATGATCTTAAGGGTCCCTTCCAACCGAGACGATTCTATGATTCTAATTGTCTGAAACCCATGGCCAGCCCACAGTAGAGCAGATGATCTTGGAAAGAACTGTAGCCCATGGAGAGGACCCACGCTGGAGCAGGTCTTAAGTCTCTGCAGCTTATGGGAGGGACCCCAAGCTGGACCAGGGGAAAAGCAGGAGGAGGAAGGAGTGGCAGAGTGCAAGTGGTACGGATTGACCACAACCCCTCTCATCATCCACCCCTGTGCCACCTGGGGGGTAGGGAGGAGGAGATAGAGGGATTGAGAATGAAGGAGAGAGGTTGAGCCTTGGGGAAAAAGAGGGGTGGGAGGAAGCTGCTTTAGTTCTTGTCGTTTGTTTCTCACCATCCAGGTCTAGTTTGCTTTTTTTTTTATCAAGTTAGCTTGATGGTTGGACTAGATGATCTTAAGGGTCCCTTCCAACCGAGACGATTCTATGATTCTAATTGTCTGAAACCCATGGCCAGCCCACAGTAGAGCAGATGATCTTGGAAAGAACTGTAGCCCATGGAGAGGACCCACGCTGGAGCAGGTCTTAAGTCTCTGCAGCTTATGGGAGGGACCCCAAGCTGGACCAGGGGAAAAGCAGGAGGAGGAAGGAGTGGCAGAGTGCAAGTGGTACGGATTGACCACAACCCCTCTCATCATCCACCCCTGTGCCACCTGGGGGGTAGGGAGGAGGAGATAGAGGGATTGAGAATGAAGGAGAGAGGTTGAGCCTTGGGGAAAAAGAGGGGTGGGAGGAAGCTGCTTTAGTTCTTGTCGTTTGTTTCTCACCATCCAGGTCTAGTTTAATTAGCAATAAACTAAATTAATTTTCCATGTGTGGAGCCTGTGATGGTAAGTGGTAAGTGATCTTTCCATTTTCGTCTCGAAAGTCCCAAAACCTGGAGTTTACATGTGTAGGCTTTCTCTCCACTTCTCAGGAGGTGGCGAAATGTGTGCATTCACATCCTGTGAAACACAGTCACTATATGGTTCTTTTGAAGGTGGTAGTTTTGAAACTGTGCTCCCTCCCTAAAGCCATGGTTTGGGATTGTTCCTGGAGTTCCTCAGTTCCTGGGGAACTGAGTGCATGACAGGGCTTCCAGAGGAAAGTTTGACATTGTGCTAATCTTGGAGAAGTTCTCATGGATCCCAGTCCAAAATACTTAAAAATCGTATTATTAGATAGTGTTTTCAAAACAGCTAAGATTTGGAGCTAGAAAGTGATATGTGCCTTACCTGAAGTATTTACTTAGATTCTACCAAATTCCAGCCTGGGAGGTACTTTTTTCCAGAACTCAGGTGAGTGGGAAACAGGGAGAACTGCTGGGCAACAGTTGCTAATGCATATAGTAAGTACTATATACTTATGTGCCATTTTTCATTGGCATAGGGGGGAACTTTTGATTAGAAGTTTCAGATCTCTTTGGGGATTGCGGTATTGTAGACTGGTTTTGGTTTTAATTACAGATCAGAATCTATAGCAATGGTTTTCTCGTGTATTTTTTTGTAAAGTACAGTGCATATTTTTATACCAAATGTCATGCTGTGTAATTTACTTGTTGTTTTCTGTTCATAGATCCTTGAGAATAATTTTCTGGTTGTTGTTTTTTGTGGCTTTTTTTTTTTTCCCAGGAAAGAAGTTAAACAGATTACTTTAACCTGTCTCAATCTCTTTTAATTCTCATCTCAATTCAGTACTGAATTTCCACCCCCCCACCCCCCACAGTTAAAAAACCTAAACTGTTGTTTACTATTCATGTGTGACTTTGGAGTGATTGCTCCTGAAGTAAAGAAAGAACCTACCTAACACATCTATGGTTCATTTTCCCATATACTAATATTCCCAAATAGTAGTGCTGATACTTAGCCAGTTACGTAAATTACTCTGCAATCTACACATAAAAAAATAGACTAAAAAGTACAATTATGTTTTTGCACATCAGTAATGGCTCCAGAGGGCCTATTATGTTCTATTGAGTAAACATTTTGACATTCCTACTTATCTTAGAATATGTATTTAGGAATTTGTTTAAAAATGGATTTTTGATCAATAGCCTGTGGAGGATTCTCTAGGATGCTCATTAGGGTCTATTGTGTAAATCTCTTAGTTAGTGGTTTAATGATCCTGTGGAGGTAACCATTCCAATCTATTAGGTCAGTTCGTCCATGTGCTGGCTCAATAAACTCACGCTGCTTTTGTGTGTGAAATGTTGCCATTTAAGACTTTTATGTTGAATTGATTTTTAAAAATTACCATGTAGGAGGAAAGTAGTTAAGTTATACAGATGACCGTATTTAAAATAAAAGCTGTTTTGAGTGCTGAAAGTACCTTAAATGAGCAGTCATATTTCACACATAAAACTATAAACCTGTCTTTTTTTTTTTCTTCACTAACCTAAACAATGTTTTTGTAGCAAACTTGCATGGCATGTTCGTACTGTAGTTAATCTATACACTTGTTTCTTAACCCACTAAAAACAAGGGATTTATGTTAAAGAAATGACAGACATAACTACACGGGTGTAAACTGGAGTGCTATAATACACCTAATGCCAGAGAGAGTTAAGTAAAAGGTGGGGAATATTTTCAGACTTCTCTTGTAATGAATTACCTTTCCTTAAAATAAACCCATTGTTGGGTTTAAGATTTTATAGGCGAGATTAATGAGCAAATCTAAATGGTTTTGCTGTCAATAATCACAGGCTTTCTTGCAATGTTTGTGAAAGCTGAACATAAATTACGTTGTTACAGCATTTATCGCAAGTGTAATGTATTATTAACAGTTGGCAGAAAAGCCTCAAAGTAAGACTTAAGATTGACTTATAAATCAATAACCAGAGAACCATGTGCAAGGTAGAAATAATAGAATAATGACGTACTTCTGAGATTCTGATGTGAATTACATTGTAATGCAGCTGTGAAAATACCATTCAGGTTTTTGTGGCGTAGTTGTGTGTGAGTCCTACCATAAAATTGTGAGGATGTATCAATGAATTTTCTTGGCAGTCAGGCAGGCACATGCAATGTGTTTTTGGCATTTCAGCATAGCTGTACAGCTTTAGTATTTTCCTTTCCAATTTGATATCTTTTAAATATTTTTACGGATCAAGATTGCTTTATTTATATTGAAGCTGTGGAGCCTTTTCTGGTCTGTTGGTCTGGGGGGGGGTTGCTGTGTGTGTGGTTTAGCATTCTCTAAGTCAGTGATCTCTCCGGGGCGTCTTGAAATAAAAGTCTCTCATCTGGCTAAGGATGTACTTCTTATAAACCATTTTTGAGCAGTGATTTCAATTTTTCTAGAGCATGCTCTGTATCGGTTTAAGTGTTAAGGTCTGAGCAGCCAGAGTAAGTGTTGCCACACTGTGTAGCATTGCTTTGGGATTGAATATCACTGCTGACGTGTTTTTTGGTGAAATACTACCTGTATAATAGTGGTTATGACTGTGCTTTGCAGTGTCTGTAAGCTGATAAGCAGGTAAGTGAATCTACATCTGTAATATAATATGCCTTCAGTACGTTTCGATGAGGTATGTTGTTGCTGTGTTGGTAGTATTTTGATTTACAGTAGGAAGTGTGCTAAATAGAGAAGGAAGCAGAAAATGAGCAAACTGTAGCATAGATCTGGAAGTCATATCATCCCTTGCATGGCTCAAAAGTCTTCATGTGTTTTTGAGCATTCTCAGCACTAAGCTTGCGTCTGCTTCTGTCTGCATTTAACTGAGATGTGGGTTGTCCTCTTATTGTTGGAATGAGATTTTTGTATGTGTTTAATGATACACACATGCATATACGTAAGTTAAATATCAGGCAGTGTTCAATTAAGAATTCTAATGAATTTGGTTGTTTTGAGAGAAGACATGTTGCCTTCTGGACTTTTTAACCTCCCTTAGTATGGTGTTGTGTCCTGTTACTGTAGTCATGCATTCAAGTCAGCAAGATGTCTTCTAAGTGTTTAAAACCCCTTACACTGCCCCTATTTTTAAATAACCAGTTGTGTTGCCCCTCATGTTATACTGTAGAGGCGTTTTAGAATGCTTATTTTTTTGCATGCCTTAATTTAAATAGCATTTTTTCCCCCCAAGATTTCTTCATGTTTTAAGCTGTATTGATTGGAAGAATGCTATGGAGAGAACTCTAAGCTAATTAAATGAGGTCAAATCTAGCCTTAAAGCCCCACTAAGCATGAGGCACATCTTGTCAATGTAGTGTTAGGAGGGAGGAAGCTGCTGTCTTCACACTGCTCGTGAAGGAGTAGTGTGGGCAGCATGAAGTTGTGTGGAATAGCTGGGGCAGAACAGTAAGTAGACAAGCATAATTCTTGATTTCCTTAGTAGCTGTTCCTCCAAAGCAGTTGTAGTGCAGAGCCAGACCCATATATTTTAGGAGCCCTGCAGGCCTCTGCAATCACAGTGGCACCAGGATGCCATGTCTCCTTGGGACACACTGAGCTTTTGTTACTGACAGTCTGTGCAATACCACTAAGTGATGACTGTTGTTGCAGTCTACTTTCCAACAGTACTTGAAAATACAATTTATATCCATCAAGTAATGAGAATTATTATTTGCTCTTATTTTTACTATGAACCGAAAGACTTTATAACTTTCTTTTTTTCTTCCTTCCCTGGCTTAACAGGATTCTGGCAAGCCCTGCTGCCTTTTTGCCATCTTTGATTCCCTCATTTATCTTGCTGCATCATCTCCTTCCTGTCTCCAGATGTTACTTACTCTGCAGATATTGAAGCCCTCCCCTCCCTTTTACTGCTGTCGGAGACAGACCTTTCATATAACCCGTGCTTGCTTTGATAATTCCATTCTCTCTACTGATTTTCTTGCATGTCTACTTTCATCTCTTCCTTAATGTGTTCCATGATGTCTTCTTTTAGCTTTTTGATGGTGTAAGTGTGCTCTAATCCTTCCTTTTTTGTACCTACCTGTCGTTGACCTGCCTGCTTCCCCAGCTGTGCCCATTTTTGGCATTGATCTTTTTGATACCTGAAGTCTATTAGGCTGTGCCCATTGATCTTTTTGATACCTGAAGTCTATTACTGCTTTGGTTAGTGTCACCCACTACACTTCCATCCCAGTATCTTCCCTGGACCTGTTGATATCCCTTGCACTCTACAGAACAGTCTTTCACTGATCTCCTCTGAATAACCTCTTCCAAACAAGAGCTAAGAAGCATCTGTTGTTCATCCTTGCAATGCTAGCTCACCCTCTGACTGTGACTCCATTTTCTCCTGGTCATTCTCAACTTCTTTCTTTGACTTTGTTATTTTGGGGGTTTCATGATGTGCTGTACCTAGAGTTGAAGTATACGTGAGGAAAATGTAACTTAAAACTGCATATTTTTTAGTCTAAATTACATCTAGATCTGCCTCAATACCTGTTTGTCCGAGCTACACTATCATTTTGCCTTTCAGAGACCTCTTCCTGTGCATTTAGTCATTAATTCAATTTCAACGGGAATCCAACAGCTGCTTAATCTTTCCCGTCAAGTTCTTCCTCCCATTGCTTTTGATGGCTGAAGCGAGCATCACTTCTCTTCCTGCTACGCAGACCATTTTTAGCCTTGCTTTCAACAAGAATGTGTTTCTAAGTACTCGTGCTCTGTCTATGTCTGGTTTTGTAGATTCTTTTTAAGATAGACGACACTTTCTATCTCGATCACCTAAAACTCTGAACTGGGATAATCTTATTTCACATTTTCATTTACTGAAATGTCTTTCTCCTGATTTTGGGAAAGATAAGATTTAGTTATATCCATTAGAGGTCTTGCAAAAATTATTTTCCTAGGCTTTTTTTTTTTTACTGTTACTCCTGCCTGTGTCTCTGACTGTGGCATCCTTCCTTTTGTAAGCTTTTTGTTTTCACTGTGAAGATTTTTGCCTAGTCTCCAGTAAGCTACCTGTTCTTCGTTTAAAGTCCTACTGATTCTGAGCTGCATCCAGCAGACAGTGCCCGCTCTCACGGATCTGTGCAACCAACAAGGAAGAACTCAAACAAGACTGAGTAAAATGTGAAATCTCATTATCTGCCTTTAAGTTCTGATTTTACAAATTTTCTTTGCTGCGATGCTTACAAGAAGTTTACGATGATAATGCCATTTCTTAAAAATGTTCATGGGCTCTCATGTAGGCAGATGTGGGCTTGTGTGTCTGTGGTGTATAAATGCTCTGGCTTTTTTGTGATTTAACATCTGTGTTCTGTGTCTATATAGTGGATAGAATCATAGGGTCCCGTGGTCCTTGATCTGTTTTTGTAAATGCTCTGCTGATATATACAAACTTTTCATCTGAGCAAATCACTGAATTTGTAAGTGTTACTTAATGGAATTAGCTAGATTTCATTTTTTTTAAAATATATATGTATATATAGAGAGAGTTTTTGGTGTTCTCCACTATTTCCGCACCAAGTAGTGTGCTATAACTGCATAATATATTGAATTGTATACATTACAATTACGTAATTGGCAGTAATCCAGCACCGGCCTTGTTTAGAATAGATAATTGGGTAGATAACTGTAATTAACAAAGGTTATACACCGTCCCCATGTGGTTCTGTCTTGGTTCACTGGCTCTTGCAGTGTTTGCTGTTGCGGTGAGCTCTGTGATGGGTTGTCAAAGAGCGTGGGGGCTGGCAGATGTCTTTGTTGGGGTCCTCACTGTTTGAGGTAAGTTGGCAGGATCAGGGCTCTAGTAGCTTCTGTAGCTATTTTGGGACACTTAGATGAGAATTTTTACGATGCAAGCAACTTTTTTTTTTCTTTTTCATAGAAAACTCTTAACAGCTGTCTGGTTTTGGGGAGAGAAGACCTGATAGCTGTATTGGAAACAGGAAAGGCTTTGAAACTCTGTGTGCAAGTGCTGAGCAGACACTTGTGTAGTGAGTTGTAGCAGCATCTAGCTGAGTAAACTGTAACCAAAACACTTGGCAGTTAATACATTAAATATTAGCTCCTAACATGCGAAAGTCTTCCTCCATCCTTAGGTTTCTAATAATGTCAGTGGATTAACATGCTACATTAAGAGACAACTCCTGCTGGAATCTGTGAATCTGCACTGAAGGGAATCATGGAAATGCTCTGGTTTGTGTTTTGAAGTTGGTATTGACTGTAGCTGGAAGAGCTGTTTCATTTCAGAGCCCCTTGGGAAGAGAAAGCTGTATCAAACCAAGCACAGAACTGGCACTTTTGATTATGTTGATCCGAAAAGGGCTATTACTCCTAAGAGAAAATGCGAGTTTAAAGGTTGATCTTTGAGATAGTGTACCTACATTTCTTTAGTGCTGAGTGACTCGTAGTCAAAGGAACCGCCCACCTTTTATTACAAAAACATAACAAATGGAAAGCCCCACCCCAAACCCAATGGATTGCATCACTTCTGTACAAGGAGGTAAACCAGTTTGTCAGGGTACTGTTGCTAAATGGGGTCTGTGCCTGGTAGGAAGTATTATTCAAGCTTCATTATCCTGTTGGATGGGTAATGCAGCCTGGCTGCCAGCCTGTGCATGCTGGGCTTTTCTATTGAATCAGGTTTTTTTCTCATTTTAGAATATAACCTCTGTTTAAGTTGCTTTATATTTAGTTTGTAATGGAAGTAGTCGGTAGATGGCAGCAGCAATCTCTCCAGATAATAGTTTCAGGTTACCAGCCAAATGAACATTTTATGCTAATGTTAACTAATCCCAAGAAAAAACACTCCACTGAAGTAATTCACTGAGGGCAAAACTTGCTTTTATTTTTGGCCTAAAGCAGGATTTTGAAGCCAAGGGCTGCTGATTAACCTCGGTTTAGGCTTTTATGAGCAGGATGATGAGAGAAGAAGGGAAACCAGAGCAGTAGATACACAGCTAGAGTCATCTTGCAGCTGCAAAGTGATTGATGCCAGCCAGCCCAAGGAATTCGTGGGTAGAGCCCCTTGTACCATCAAAGACAATCTTCTGGCTAGTCTGTGCTTGCTGCTCCGTATACTCATCTGTGAAGGCTCTACTTAGCAGAAGGGAGGAGAGATGTGCAAATATGTATGCATATACCAGGGTGCTGCTCTTGAAATTGTGTCCCAGGTGATCCTAACCAGTGTTGGTTTTTTTTCTTTCTTTTTTTTTCTAGTGCTTGCTACTGCAGTGGGCTCTCAACTTTGAGAGCAGCCTGCTCTAGGTTGTACTCTCTGCCCCATTAGGACGTGAAGCATAAAGGGTTGCTTTGTTCTGCCCACATCCTTTCTTTTCTGCCCTTCTGAGCAGGCTTGACTTTGGAGGATGTGTTATGGCTGCTGAAAAGCACTTCACAGAGGGGCTGTTTTTCTCCTCTTGAGGGCCTCACAGTATAACCCAGCTGTTATTACTTGGTTATGGTAGGGATGAAGGGTGACTTCTGTGTATCATCTTGGTATCAGCATGGGGATGACTGTGCTGAAGTCAAAGTCCTGGTGACACTGGGACCAGAAGGTGTCAGAACAGTGGTGGGAAGGGGAGGGAAAGAGGAGGTTAGCTAGATAGCAGTGAAGGGTAGCCATGCTTCCATAGGCTTGTGACTGTGCCAAGAAGAAAAATACTGTTTTTCATACCTATCTCTCACTTAGAGATTTAACAAGATTTTCCCTGAATAAGTCGTATGACTTACTTATTAGTAGGGCTGTAGTGCTGTTCTAGTCTTATATTTGGTTTGTCAGTGGCTACTAATGACTGTTAAGGACAGTGCCTTCTCCTTCAGTATCTTCATTAAGCACTATTATTTACTATTCCCTTTTTTTTTCTGACCAATCCTGAAAACGGAGCTGAATTTTCCACCAGAACTTCTTTGCTGAGCGATGATAGCTAATGTTAAGTCTAGTGTTATAAAAGTGGTTATGTGCTTTGCCAAATGTGCACAGCTTGCACTTATCAGCACTGAATTTTATTTAGTATTTTATCACTTGGTTGGTGAGGATACAGAGAGCTTATAGCTTTGACTTCAGTTGTATGTTTCAGTGTCTCTTGTTGATGTTAGCAAATATTACCACCTCACTATAGGCATCCTTGTTCCTGGGCATCTATTAATGCAAGACGTCTGCCCTGTATGACTTTGCAGTGTAATTTTTCCAAGCAATTGGTAAAGGCCCTTGTAAATTTATTTTTAAGAAAAAAAAGTTAATGAATGTAACACCAATGCTTCTGATGGCTCTAACAGATTTGTGATGTGGCATCATATACAAAACCTGTTAACTCTTTACCTTCCCATTATTATTTTATTTTTATAATTTTTTCTTTTTTTGTGTTATAATTTCTACTCCTTTGTCCAACACAGAGGACTTCTTCAATAGAAAGACTTGAAATATACTGTTATGTACTTGCTTGTAGAATTTTGGTCAATCCTTGCCTGTGATCAGTATTACCAGGATATTAACCTAACTTTAGTTTTTTAGGATAAGTTAAATACTTTTTTAAAAAACTGAAAATGTTACCCAGATTAAGTATCATGAAGTGCAAGTTTTTGATCAGAGCTTTATTTTAGCTTCCTAATAGAAGTTCAGAAATGAAAGGTGGGGAAAACAATCTGTAGCTGAAGGCATACATACTTTATTTTCTTTTGTAGAAAGAGAGAAACAATTCCAGATCTGACACATTAAAAACAATTGCTAGGTTTGGGAGAGTTTTCATTTTGTGGTTGGTTGGGTATTTTTATTACATTAAATTTTTTCTTAACTGTCAGTAAAAATTCCAGTTTTGTGGTTGGTTGGGTATTTTTTATTATATTTTTAATTTTTTCTTAACTGTCAGTAAAAATTCCAGCTAACGCCTTGGACCTTGGTGGGTTTGTGTGGTGTGTTTTAATGTTGTGTGGTGATTTTTTGAGTGTGTGGGTTTGTTTTTGGTTTGGTTGTTGTTGGTTTTTTGGTGTGTGTGTGTGGCATATTAGTTTGTTCTTGGCTTACTCAAGTTCTTAGACTTTGGCTCCTCTTGACTATTTGAAAAGTCTGCCTGATATCGAATGTAACTGTAGACTTTTGCCATTGACCTTTCTGTTAAAGCAATATTTATAAAGAACAGAACAGATGTGGAACACAAAAGCTGGTGAAACAAAAATGGATATCTGTGTACTGTTTCAGAAGGGTATAAAAGCTTTCCTAATATAAGAACATTCTGGAGTATTCCCATGAGAGAAGATAAGCCTCAGCATTGCCAATGATGTCTTCTTTTTATCACAGCCTAACGCACTACTGCTAATGGATCAACTCTTTAGAGGATGACAATTAATTCTATTTCTGTTAAGTGCATTACAGATACTACCGCAGCATGGTACCTGAGTGACAAGCTCATGTCCTACCAGCATCAGGTGCTTTGATTTCATTGGAGAAGGGATTATGAGATGCAGCACAACTGCTTTGTTGAGCAGATCTACTAGTGATTACGGAGAATCTGTAGCTGTGCACTCCATCTCCTTTTTTGCAGGATTTATTTTGATGATGATGGTTTGTTGGTGTGAACACAGTTCACAGTTGAGGTGAAAGGAAAAGAAAAATAAAAGAATCTGTAGCTGTTCACTTGGTCTCCTTTTTCACGGGAGTTATTTTGATGATGATGGCTTGTTGATGTGCTACACAGTTGAGGTGAAAGGAAAAGAAAAATAATTTGTTCCTTTAAAAAAATTATTCCCCCTTCTCCTAAAATAGCCAGAACACACCTACCCTTCATTTCAGAATCAGTAGGTGAAACTGCTTTTAGCTGACACAGTCTTTGATTTTATGGGTATCTCCTAGATATACAGGAAGGTTAAATAAACAGACTTAAACTCAAATGGGGTGTTTTGAGGATTAATGTCAATGTAGTCCAAAGGCATAATGGGACTCAGCAAGAGGCCAATATGTTTGGCATTTTAGAATGAATTTTAGAGAAATAAATACAGTGTATGATCAGTTTTTACTTGTTTGAGGAGCAAGACTTCTTTTTATCAGTGGTCTGATCAGTAACCAGTGTTGCTTGGTCTAGGTTTTGTCAAAGCTTTGATAGATTATATTCTGCTCAACATTATTTTAATAGCCATGTATGGCCATCTCAAGCAACTCCAGTTTGTTATAGAATCATAGAGTGGGTTGGGTTGGAAGGGACCTTAAAGATCCTCTTGTTCCAACCCCCCTGCCCTGGCCAGGGACACCTCCCACTAGAGCAAGCTGCTCAAAGCCCCATCCAGCCTGGCCTTGAACACTTCCAGGAATGGGACATCCACAGCTTCTCTGGGCAACCTTGTTCCAGTGCCTCACCACCCTCACAGTGAAGAATTTTTTCCTGATATCTAATCTAAATCTCCCCTCTTTAAGTTTTAAACCATTACCCCTCATCCTGTTGCTCCACTCCCTGACAAAGAGTCTCCCCATCTCTCCTGTAGGCCTCCTTTAGGGACTAGAAGGCCATTATAAGGTCTCCCCGGAGCCTTCTCTTCTCCAGGCTGAACAACCCCAGCTCTCTCAGCCTGTCTTTAGAGCAGAGGTGCTCCAGCCCTCTAGTCATTTCTGTGGTCCTCCTCTGAACCTGTTCCAACAGGTCCATGTCCTTCCTGTGCTGAGGACTCCAGAGCTGGACACAGCACTCTAGGTGGGGTCTCACCAGAGCAGAGTAGAGAGCAGAATCACCTTAACCTGCTGGATACACTTCTGTTTAATAAGGTGATGAATTCTTTGAGATATATGCAGCAGTAAAGAAATGTAACTTTTTTTTTTGTAAGGTAAAAATGGCTGGAGAGAAAGAATAAAATGGGGAGAAAGAAGCATTAGGGTGGTATAGGTTTTGCTGGATGCGTATTTCCTCTATTTACATGTATTAACCCTGTTGTTTGCTTCTTTTGGGAAATTTTATACAGACTTTAAGGAGTTAGGATTTATGTCTAGAATGCTGGACACATTGCAGCTAGCAGAAGCCAAGTTATTTTTTCAGAATATTTGTGACTTCCTCTGTATTTCTCTTTAATGAACACGGCAGCTTTTGTCAGGCTTATGGTAACAGGCTTATTCTGTTTTCCCTGAGTTTTGGTTTTTTTACTACTAGTTGTTCTTTTCTGATCCATGGTGTGGACATACATGGAGGCAAAGTCTTCTGGTTGATTCTGCAAATCTCACTGAACACTTCCAAGACCTGTCTTACATTTTAAAAATTAGGTTTAAGGTATTGGTACTTGCTGTGTTTTGCCCTGGATTGTTTTTGTGGTCCCCAGTGATCACGGTACGGTTGTGTTAAATCTGAGACTTTTTTTCTGGTGCTGGTTGGAACAAGCTGGGCTGGACTTCTTTCTCACAGTCTCAGTTAACTTGCATGTGGAAAAAAAATAAACCCACTCCATTCTAGAAGTTGTAATATTAATGTTTTGAAGTAATTTCAGGATTGAGAACTGTGCTGAGAAACTAGGACACAAACAGAATTCCTGTGGCGAAAAAATAATTAACACTTCAACAGTCACTATTAAAACTTAGATGTTTTTCTGGCCTATTCAAAAATATGTGAATTGAAGGGAAAAGAGTATGTTTGGCTTTTTATGCGCGTTAATGCTAAACACTTTAAAGAATTATTTGAAATGCTGAATAATCTGGACTGGGGACAATCACAGAATCTTCTAGGTTGGAAGGGACCTTAAAGATCATCTTGTCCAACCATCAAACTACCTTTGACCAAAATAGACACCCGCACAACAAACAAGAAGCATCACTGTCACTAAACCATACCTCCCAGCACTACATCAACCCGTCTTTTGAACACCTCCAGGGATGGTGCCTCAACCACCTCCCTGGGCAGCCCATTCCAATGTCTGAATTGGAGGTTGGAATTAAATCTGTGTCAACAAAAGCCTGAAGAGCTTTGACACGGTCTGCACTGCAGTCCAAAGGTATGTGTTTAGCTTTTGTGACTCGACATGGTGGCAGGATTCTTCAAGCAGCCTGGTCTTTCAGCTACCAGGTGTTCATCCAGGGTCCTGGGCAAGCTTGTGGACTCTTAGTGGAAAGCCAGCTGAGCCCTCTGCCTGTGCTGTGTCCTGTGTGGCACTGAGTTCACACCATGCCAGGTGGGTACGTTACAGGAAAGTCACTGCGGGCTAAGTCGTAGGCTATTAATAATAATCAGAGGCTTTAAATAACGCTGAAACTTGACCTTTGTAAGGAAGCTTGATATAGTCTCCGCTAGAAAACTTACGCAGGCTATGGCCTGGAGAGAAGCAATTTTTTTGTATTTATTTTGCTTTTATTTGACATGGTGCTTGGTTCTGAAATAAAAATGATTTTTATTAAACTATTCTCAGCAGAGAAAGAAAGATTAGTCTTAGGAAAGGCAATACAGATAAATATGCTTAGGTTTATCTGGTAGATTTTAAACTGGAAAGTTTCTCTCCTTCTCTCATCTTCCTAATAAAGTCGAAAGCTTTTGCTTGATTTTTGATTTTGGGTTTTGGTGTCATGTCTCTCCCCTCGTCCCCCAAGTGGATATTAGATTTTGATTGGCCAAATCCTGCAGATTTTAAAATTTCTGATCTTGAAATGACAAGAAATAGCCAAATTGTGTCGCAGGCTCAGAAATGTAAGACCTGGAAGGAAGTTGAGAATTTCTCATCCTTCCGTGTTATGGAACACACGAAGACCCAGTCCTCTACCCACTCTACTCTGGCACGAGCTATGTCAGTGTAGCTTTCTGCTGCTGCTGGGAATGCTGAGGCTGGGGGAGAAGAGAAAAGCATCTAGGGCAGGCTTCTGCCTCAGGGAATCTGCAGAGATGCAGTGCTTTGTGTGTGTAGGGGTGTTGGGGGGGGGGGTTGTTGTTTTTTTGTTGTTGTTGGTTTTTTTTAATAATATTATAGTATTGATGGGGACAAGTGGTAGAGCAAAATCCTCATCCATAGTTGTCCTCTAATTTGCTAGCTGTCTTGCTTAGGCAGATTCCCTTCATGGCTGAGACTCCCCGGCTGCAGCCAGAGCTCCTGGATTTACCTGGTAGTCTTTGATCCACTCTGGGCAACGCAATTCATATTGCTGTTTCCTGGTTTAACAGATCTTCCTTTTTATTTTCAGCCTGATGCTCATTCACATTTTGCACACTCATAAACTGCTTCACTGTAACTAATTTTGCTGAAGATTAAAGTTGAGCTACTAGTCTACCATTTTTTTTTTAGAAGTAATCACGTTAATCCATTGATTTTTTTTTTTTTTTTTTTTTGCAAACTCTTCAGATAAATATACTACCATTAACAGAATGAATCATTTGTTTTCTAGGATAAAAAGAATAAAGATTTCTTAATCTTAGTAGGGAGAAATTGGGGGGGGAAAAAGCAATGAGACATTATTTGTGCATACTGACCATAAAATAAATGCATGGTTTAGGTATTCTCCAAACTTCAATACAAACTATTGATTAGCCAGCAGTGCCAGAAACGGTATAAGTAAACATCTAAAATCTTGGTCTGAATCTAGATTAAAATGTGTATTTTTGAAGACAGACCCAATGGCTTTGTATTTTGCCTAAACAAATGTCCCTTGACCTGATGATAGAGGTAGCTACCAACCCAGTTGCTTGCTCTAGACTATTACATACAGTGATATAATGTTAATCTTTAGAAAGATTGCATGTAATAACTCTAAAAGATGTGCTGCTTTTCCACAAGTCATGTTTTTCACTGTCTGGCTGCATTTCATCCATGAAGCCGAGTAAAGCTTTCCAGATACAGTGAGCACCCAAACTGGGCATTTATCCTGCAGAGGTGCATTTTAATTGCACGTGTTCCCATTCTGGTCCACTGGTGTATTGTATTTCTTTTCTTATTGGTAGTTTTAGTCTGACTACTTTTCCCTGACAGGGGGTCACATGCTGGTCTTTTTAAGTAACGCTCACTGATTTGTCAGTGTCTGTGTTTCCTGACTCCCCCAGTCCATACCAGATGCAAATATCTTTTGTCAAAATCTATAAAACATCTATAACTTGAGCCTCTACATCACTATTTCTGCATTTGAAAACAGTTCAGATTGCTATTTGGAGAGAAATGTCTTGGTTTCTTCCTGCTTGGTGCTGGTAATAAGTTGGATATGTGGCTGAGCTGCTAATGCTAAAAATTTTGTCACTCTCCAAAATTTTAAAGAGTCTGGGAATATTCTTCAGAGTGGTTTCCTTAGCTGTTGCTTAAATAACAGGGAATCCAAATCTCCTTTGCATACATGCAAAGTAATTTGAATGCTTTCAGCCCCATTCTATGGTATTCTACATGTTTTTCTGTTGAATGGAGGAATATTCTCATTCTTTTTCAAAAGAGGTTTTGAGTACGTTTTAATTTATACGAAGTAGATAAGTTGAAGGGGAGGTGGAACTATAATTAATTTGTTAATTGATTTCTTAATTACTTTTCTTTTTGGATTATACACAGTATTCTTCACCTTCATTTTAGAAGGTGTTTATATTTGAGTTAAAGCTTAAAGTTGAGAGAATCTTTATAGTGATCATTTCACTGCTCAGCTGCGTACCTAAATCAGACGTTTGTAGTCATAAATTTTAAAACATCCTTCCCAGCTTGCTTTGTAGAGAAACGTAAACTGAAAGCAAAGTCTTACCTCTTGTGAAGAAAACAGCACGGTTTTTATGTAAACATTACAGGGGGAAATAAGTTATCAACAGAAGTGAGCTTATGTATGCTAGAAATTTTGGTTAAGAAAATGTGAACTGTGCTTCCGTCATCTTCTAGTGGGTGCTTTCTGCTCTTTGCTTCATCTCTCCCTGGGTATGATGAAGCAGGATTGTCTAGGTGACCCTGCTATAATGGGTTTATTGCTTCACGTGCCTCCATTGTCCCCCTGTCTCATGGAAGAGGCTGCTAAACACAAGGTGGTTTTGCACTGAATTCCACTTTTCACCCCTTCGAGGTTATTATTTCTGCCACTGCCCTTCTTGCTTGTTGTCAGCAAGGAGCTCCTGTCCCTGAAAGAAGGTTACAGGTTTTTTTTGTCTAATGCTAGACGCTACCTTAATTGTGACTGCTGTCTTCTAGGACAGTCTTGTAGATATATGGTGGAACCTGCCAACAATGTCAAATTACCCTGTTGGTGCAATGGTGGAACAATGGAGTCTTGCTGCTGACCGCTTAAGATCTCTATAATTTGACTTTCTACACCTCTTCCCATTTCTACAGGAAAGCTTAAATATCACCATCCACTCCTAAAGATTTGCCTATTTAAAGATAGAAGCATATTCTGTTAAAGTTGCAAGCTAAAAAAAAAAATAAAATAGTCCTAGTATCAAGTCTTTTATGTGATTTTTGTTTATTGCTTAAAGTTTCCCCCAAAGGGAATCTCTAAATATGTATTGTCTTTCAAAAAAGCAGGTTGTTGGTTTTTTTTCCCTCCTCCTTAGAAGAACCAGTGCAATAAAGAACAGGGTGAAATATCTCCTAAATGAAGTATTGTTCTAAAACATTGCTGGCTCCTTTTCCTTTCTTTCCAGTCATGCAGGAGTTCCAAAACCATAAATACTCAAATGTTCTACTTGGGAAGGAAAATATATTTTCCTATCCAAAGTGAACAGAAGACTGTTGAAGGAAGCCAGCTTTTGCCTATTAAGTAATATTGTTGTGGCTTGTAAAATAGGGAAGTGGAATATCTGAAACTGCAGCTTTCATGTTGATGTATTGCTGGCTGTTACGCCGTTCAGAATTATAAAAGACATACTTAAGTATGAATTGGAGAATAATGTCAAGGGAAAAAAATGTTACTTTTTGGCAGTGGTTTAAAATAAATTAAACTTGAAGTGTTCAGAGTCAGGTGTTACCATTTTGCATCATTCCCTTGCGTTAATGTATCGTCAGCGTTCCGTGTTGTGAATTACCTTTTCCATTTCAAATAAAAAAAAAAAAAAGACTGAAATTAGAGAGGCAAAGCTTTTTCCCTCAACCTGAAATAAGAACATTTTCTGGTCCAATAAGCAAACAAACATGTACAAATGTGGAAGGAGTAGAATTTTAGAGTGAGATGTTCTTTAAAACTGGAGTAAACCAGAATTTGCAGTTGACAGGTAACAGAAGGAAAAAAAATGGTAGATTGATGTGTGGGGTTTTGGTTTTTTTGTTTTGTATTTTTTTGGTAAGTTTCCAGTGTGTGTGTATTAGGGTTTTTTTAATTTGATTTTTTTTCCTGAGCAGCTCTTTCCACATTACTACCTGTCTTTCAGATGATGAGATGTGAAGGCCGTATGTCTTGCTGGCCTTAGGCCAGGCCACCTTTCAAGACCCATGGAAGCCATGGGCTGTAGCTGGAACTTGCCAGACTACCTTCATGAGGTGTTCTCCTTTCCCCACATCAGCAGATTATATCCAAGTCTTAGTTCTGATTAGCTCTGCTGAAGTGTAGCCTAACACACTTGTACTAGGTGATGAAGGGAAAATTCTTTCTAACAATTTCCAATGTCCTCAACATACCAATGTAAAATGTGAGTGGCTTGATGGCCATTTCACTGTGTATTTGTGTGCATCTATACAAACATATGTTAGAAATTGGAAGGAAAGTCGAGACTGTTATTTCACCTTCTCTCACAACAGTTGTACCTAATTTGCTATTGTGCTGAGACCTTCTGCACCTGGTTTCCTCAATTTTTTTTTTATTATGTTTAAAAATGCCTAAATGAGAAGTCAGCCAGGGCAAAAGGTGGTGTTTATACCATGCACAGCAGGAACTGGTGGTGGTAATGACTGAATTTTTGAGAAGAGCTTTGTGCATCAGATAAAGGGGGTGCAGACCTGGTTGTCTTCAATGCAGAAATGCTGGATGAATGCTGGTGTCTTTAGAGAAATGAGCTGATCATAACAGGCTGCTATTTCATCTGCAGGACAGCAGTGCTCATTCTGCAATATTTTAGTGCTTTATGCAATGCTGCCGAGTATCAGTTTGTAATTTTTCAAAGACTCATAGATAAGTTTAACAAATATGATGGATGTGATGTATTAATTTTGTTTAAAATATTGCGACTAATTAATGTTAATCATTTTACTCTGTTATGACAAAAATGGAAGGATGGGGTGAAAATGTATATTGGCTGCTTTTGAAGTGGAAATTAAGTATGTTAATACCAGAAGCAAGTGTGATTTTTTTTATTTATTTATTTCCCTGTGGATTCTTTGTGGGTTTAGTTCTGTCATATCTTGTGGAGGTGAAAGGGGGTAAGAGAAGAGCAAGTGGCCAGAGTGGGGAAAAAAGGGAACGGTGTTTGCTCCTCCCTTATGCCATTTCCCCCCCCAGCCTCATTCACATCAGAGTCTGTTTGACCTATAGCACTCTAAGTGGAATATGGCTTACCAAGTAATAGCTAGCCATGTAAATTAACTTCTTATCTTAGATTTAACAATTATCTTGAGTTCCATCTGACAGGATCGCAGTTTATGCTCCAGAGCAGACACCTCAGTAAACTTCCTTAAGCTCTTTCGGGTTCTCAGCAAAGGAAGACAGTGGCATGTCCCTCCAAATCAATAATTGATTGAAGATTTTATTACTCTGTTGGTCAGGATGCCTCTAACAGCTGGCTAAGAAGAGTATTTGGAAACTTCCCTGTAAATAGCAAAATGCTTAGATGCTGAAAGTAGGTGGAGTGAGATGGATAAGTCCATAGGTCTAAAGAAGATAAAACATTCTTTAGTAACCTTTTTTTATTCAAAAAGTACCCTTTGACATAATTCACATGAGACTTATGTTTTTTAAAAAAAAAAAGCATATGCATTTTTTTATTTCTTATTTTAAAAATAATGGGTTTTTTTGAATTCTGTAATACTGTTTTGGTAGGCTGCATTATGCAAAAAAGTATAATTGTTATATGCTAATTAAAAGTTAATATAGGTCAAGGAAACTTTGTATTTTCCAAGTTCAGTTCTGTTTGACTTTCCATTAAGTAAACATTTGTGTTTAAGCAGAGCTCTCCAAAGGAATAATTTAGGCATCTTTATCTTGCAATCAGTGTCAATATACCTTTTTTCTTTCATACTTTCAAATTATGGAGCTAAATGTTAACTGAGTTTATAGCCCATGAACTGTATTTGGAATCATGCATGGTGCCTAAAATGGTATTCCTTCATGTTGTTACAGGTGACCGTATCACATGCTTCAGAATATCTTGTCTTTTTTGTGCTTTTTGGTGACACCAGATTTTGTGGCTGAGTTGTTTTTAAATGTGTAGTTATGTTTGCTTGTAGTCTTACTTAAGATGAAAGTTTTGTAGTACAGTTGACTTTGCTTTATTAGCTAAAATTATATATGAAAGAAAATGGATAGATTTTCATTTAATAACTTGATGTCAGCAATAAGTCAGCTTAAACTTTGTGTGTAATTTTGTATTTGTCTCCCAGTAATAGAGGTTTCAGTGACCTAGAGGCAGAGAAGGTAGAAGGCTCTCCACACTATTCCCATATGTCATTCACTTTGACTTCACTGAGGGTGCTGTGGGCTTAATGTTTTTAGGGTTGTGCCCTTAGTCTATGAAACATTTGAGATGAGAGAATTCAAATTTAAACACAGCGTTGCTGTATAAGCGTTACATTGATTTCTTAGATGAGTGAGATGTGCACATACTGTATGCAAACTCATTATGTTAAATATTCTCTTCAGTGGAAAAAATGTCCAAATAGTATAAGACATGGTAAAATTATAGAATGAACTAACAGGATGAAAGACAGTTTTCCACATCATTAAAACACTTGTTTTCAAATGTCATAACACTAATAAAATACAGAATTGAAGCTATTTCTTTAAGGATAGGACTAAATTCTAAAGCTCTGGAAAACGGAAAATAAAGTGTGTGCTGAATATATTTATAAAGATTATAAATATGAACTGAACGGAAAGATAAAATTCAATGTACTTTATTTCATTGAATGTTTCAAGGATAAATGAGAGATGGCTAATCAAGATAAGTTAAGAACATAATGGATATTGAAATCATTAAAAAGACATCTTTTTTGTGTGTGTGTTAAGCTCGGAATCTGGTATCTGGCTGGATAGATTAGGAACATCTCAGGACTATTTGTAAATTCTCAGGACAAGTTTTTAGGCTTATTAATGACAACAGCGGTCAATTGTGTTGTGGTTTTTTCCCCCTTTTTTGAGGGGAGATCTTATAAAAGCACTGATCTCAATTGAAAAAAGGTCTTCCATTGCAGTCTACCAAGGGCAGGGTAGAGTATTATCTTTCAGGTGAAGGAACAAATGTAACATAGAACAGAGTTACCTTAGAATTGCACGATTGGGATGGTTGCAACAATATTAATGTAAGATTTCAGATACAGATCTGTTTTCTGCACAGGTACCAGTTGAGGATGAATGAGGGATTGCCACACTCCAGGAATTTGGGACTGTTCTGTAGTAGGTTTTGTTTTGTGCGTTGCAGACCTCAGGAAGGTAGTAACTTGACCAAGCCTTTTTGAGATCTTGAAATCGCCTTGTTCATTTTGTTCTTTCTTGTTACTAATAGATGCAGCTCTACTATGTGTAATTCTACTTCGCTGCTGCAAGGGACTGAAAGCCAAACGACAGAATAGGTTTGTTTTCCAGGAACTGAAAATTGATATTCATCCCTCTTCCATGCTTTCGTAGGATGAGTGGAGACAGTATCTGTCACAGTAGAAGTTGATGAGAAAGTGCTCCTTCAGTGGCTGAGTTTCCTAATGGGAGATGAATACGCTGTTAAATCATGCCCCAATGACAGTGACTGTTGGATATTTTAGGAAATATTTTGTTTTGTGGGTAGGAGCACAAATGGAATATTGTTGGTTAATGTAAAATGTAGGGTATCAGTAAGGTTCAGTGAAGAACAGCACCCAGATAAACAGCAACTTTAGAAGTAGTGAATAGAAAAGAAAGTATCTAAATCCTTTCTATGCATTCTTTTCTTGCTTGGCTGGAATTTGAATATATATGGAATTATGTTTTAAATGGTGCTTTTTCGAAATGTATTGGACATGTTTTGCCTTCTGTGTTTTTTTTTCCCTCAGTAGTAGCAGGGCAGCCTGCTGTCTCTTGTAATAGCCTTGCCCTCTGCACACTGACTTTTCTCAGTAGAATCGAATGACCTTTCATTCTTAAGAAACTGCAGAAATTGCAGTTGAGTTGGGTCTGATTTGGTGAATAGGTCACACTCTTTGTACAAGTTTGATCTTGCTGTCCAGAATATGATGATTAGACCTTTAGAGCAATGACTGCTGTAATTAATTCTTCATTGTAACATTCATTTAGGTCATTCTTAAAAGAAAAAAAAAAAGAATCTTGTTTCTTCATCTGGGAATTTACATAGGTTAGTTTAGTTGTGTCTTTTTGTTTCTGCCATTGTCATTCTTTTCATCTCTCTGTTGGCTTTCCCCCTGCCCTGTTTCTTACAGGAGAAGTTCTTCTTTTTTCCCCATTTTGTGTGAAATCCCCGGTTCTCCATCTGTCTTCTAGTTTTATTTTCCCCTGTTGCTCTTTTTTGTTCCTCCCATTTTGTTCAATTTCTTCATTTTCATCCGTACGTCCTTTTCTGGATTAGCCTTCTTCTGTTTTCATTTTGTATTGGCCTTATTTTTCATGTGATACATGTTTCAGATGCTATATAATTTCAGTGTTACGAGGCATATCAATATTATGTTGCAGTTTTTAAAAAGCCATTAAACTTGACATACTTTGTGACTCTTACTGTTGTACGTTATAGTAATTATCCCTAACTATTAATCAAGGCAGAAAAAGTAGTAACTAATATAATGAATTAATTCTTTGCCACGTTATTAAAGTAAATTATTATTTACCTTATGTGGGGAATATTTTAAGTATGTTAGAGAGGATGTTGTAAGGATGGAAAACATGGAAATGGTTCAGTTAACAAACTGTGATTGCTTTTTCTATCTACTGAAGAGTCTAGTTGTTCAAGAGATTGAATGAATTCAGCACCCACTCATCGTTCCCCATACAATAAGAAATACTGTCTCCTAAATGAAATTTTAACAATCTGCTCCCAATTAAACACACGTTTAACCTTTTGAGCCTAATTATTTTTCAGTAAACCTGCTAAATCAGTAGCCTATCTTGTAACAGCAGCCAATTTTCACCTCTAGAGCATTTCTTAATATTTGGAATTGAAGAGATATTGGGCTTTAGCTGCAAGACTACTGCAGTTTTCCTTGTTGCTGAAAGAATGCAAATTTTTCGCATATAATTCTGTGTGCATTGCCAGTGACCTTACTGCTAGAACTTGCTGTGACTTGTGTTGACTTAACTGACATATGCTCTTGAGTTTCCTTCAGTTTAAATACAGGGTATGGAATTAAATATGCACTTAAGAATAACTGAAAAGTTGATGGACTTCAAATTTCCTGCATTCCTAAATTTAATTTTCAATACAGAAAATGTGTTGTTCAAAAAATTAAAGCTATTGCTGTTTCAAAGCAAATTACAGCATTGTGTTAAAATTTTGATCAATATTAGCCACAAAATTCAAGGTGTTGAAGTTTTCTGAAGTATAAATGTGATTACAATAAGTTTGTCCTCTGTGCTAATTTATCTTACCTCTGGGGAGGCTGGGTAATTGGAGGACTATAATTATGCTTTGTTTATGACCAGAAGGCAAGGACTGCAGAGAGAAAGTGTGGGGGGTTTCCATTCTTTTTTTTTTTTTTTTGCCCCCCTGCCTCCTCAAACTCAAAATTTAAAGATATATGTAGTAACAGGCTTGCCCATCTTTTTCAATTAGTCCCATACTTTAAAGTTTGAGAAGTGTTATCCAAAAGGTTTTTTGGGACTGAGACTAAGCCAAGCAGACAAGGAGTGTCGTTTGGCTTTGGCTCTCTGGGAGAAAAGCAAATGTTTGCTTTGAGGTCATCCCTTCGAGTTGGATCATGCTTGGGTTGCCTGAGGTTTCCCTGGGGTGGGGCAGGGTAGAAGGTGTGCAGGGCAGATGGGAGGCATTTTCTCCACCAGCCCTTCTGAGCATCTGTGGAAAAGCTGCCCATGCCCTCCCTCTGGAGCCCACGACTATTTCCCTGAAGGTAGGAAGCCTATGGAACTGTCATCTTCTGGTTATGCAAAGGCTCTGTGTTGACCCCTATGATTAGGGGCCTGGAGCATCTCTCTTACGAGGGAAGGCTGGGGGCCTTGGGTCTTTTTGGTCTGGAGAAGAGAAGGCTGAGGGGGGATCTGATCAATGCTTAAAAATACTTAAAGGATGGGTGTCAAGAGGACGGGGCCAGTCTTTTTTCAGTGGTGCCCAGGGACAGGACAAGAGGAAATGGGCACAAACTTGAACATAACAAGTTCCACCTAAACATGAGGAGGAACTTCTTTGCTGTGAGGGGGGCAGAGCCCTGGCAGAGGCTGCCCAGGGAGGTGGTGGAGGCTCCTTCTCTGGAGACATTCAAACCCACCTGGACACGTTCCTGTGGGACCTGCTCTGGGCGGCCCTGCTTTGGCAGGGGGGTTGGACCGGGTGATTTCCGGAGGTCCCTTCCAACCCCATGGGATTCTGTTATGTGTTTGTCAAAGATTACACTGAGACTAACTTGTTCTCCCCTCTAGGGCTTATGTCTGCTGAAGCATTGGGTTTTCTTGTCTTATCAGTTCTCTTTCAGTACCCTATGAAAGAAATACAGTAAATAAGTTCTTATTTTCCAGCTAAACATTAGAAATACCATGATGCAAATGAGCTGTCATGCAAATACCTGTCAAAATAATGAATTGGTTACAGAGGCCTTCCAGCTGCTCGCAGACACATGAATCAAGAGTCATGAATTGATCTGTTTTGGGATCTGGCACGTTTAGAGAATGTTTTGGACGCAGTGGATGTGAATTTAAATGCAAAATAAATGGAAAGGAAGTCATGGGGCTCCAGGACTCTGGGTCATCAATGCTGGTCCCTGGCAGATAGTATGTAGCCATAGATGGCTAGGAAGGTAACAAGCTGCAACTTCCAGCCATGACCTATATGTTGAAGAAACTTCAGAAAAACCAAAACAATTCCCCACCAACAATTCCAGGAATTGTGGACAAATCTAATGAATGCAGAAATGCGGCTGCACGTCTGTTACCCAGCTTCCCGTTCTCTTTGTGAGTGGATTTTTTGTTTTGTTTTGCTTTTGTTTTTTGGAAGCCTCTTTCTGTCTTTTGACTTGGCTCCATCTAGGATGGAAACATTAGTTGTTTGCGATATGGGAAATTTGGCAACTGCTTTCAATAATACTTTCATAGCTTTAGGTCTCTTCAACAGCACTGTTTTGGTTTTGTTCTCCAACTTGGTGTACAAAGCGATTTGGGAATCTTCTGTGGGAAGCAAAATTCATATTCTAATCTGTCCATGAATAAATAGATGTTTGTTATATGTAACTTGGTTATTGATAAATAATACAATCTTTAGTCATGAATAAGCAGTTTATAAATGTATGGATGTGAAAGAATATAAAGATGGGGGAAAAACCTAATAAACAAAACATGCTATTTCTGCACACAGGGAAAACTCCTTACTTGAAGGAAAAAAGAGATTTGGAATGAAAAACTGCATCTACTTAGTGTATTCTATATAGAAAAATAATAGCAAAAGATTAAAGCAAAAGGTCGACCCCTGGATTGCCAGCAGTATTGTGAACATTTGCTGTATTGAGCAGCAGGTTTGGTGCAAGTACATGGATATGACAGGTGGGGTTTTTCCTGAAGGTCAGCTGCTATAGCAGGTGAAAATTGCTTGCTCATTCAGGTAACATTTTTGTGGGTGATAATATTTTTAACAAACATATTTCTTTATTTTGCTAATAGTTTGGTGGGTTTTTTAATTCTATTATTTCGTAGACTTAACAGTAATCGAGCGATGCCCTTAAACCCATTGGTTTAAGCACCATCATCCAAAAGGTTTAAATGCTCAAGGAGCGAGGGAATGAAAAGGCAGCTGAGCCTTGACTGGTTTTAAATGAGTTCAGTTTGACTTCAGCCAGCAGATCTCCATCACTGAATGCCCCACATGTGGCTCTGCCATAATAGGAAAAGGCCCCTAATGTTGTAACTATAATACATGAAGTCTTCATAGAGTGTCAAGTGTCAGCTTTCTCTGTCCCTCATTTTAGTTCCTATTCTGTTGACAACTTCCCTGGCTCTCCCTTTTGAAATTTGTCAATTATATGTGTTTCTGATTTGGGCAGTTATACAAGAG
The DNA here is from genome assembly GCF_001431845.1 of Calidris pugnax. Classification (NCBI taxonomy): domain Eukaryota; kingdom Metazoa; phylum Chordata; class Aves; order Charadriiformes; family Scolopacidae; genus Calidris; species Calidris pugnax. The sequence goes on from NW_015090920.1 coordinate 5,940,491, forward strand.
GAGGGAAAAAAAAAAATTATCTGGTGGTGATGGGGATAAGTGAGGTTGTTAATTTTTTTTCTTCGAGGACTTTTTGAGCTGATAGTCTCAAGATTTGGAATACAAGTGTTTTGTGCAGGACAGAGGTGGGAATGTAGATGTTTTCTTTGAGCACTTTCTGAGCTGGTAGTCTCAAGATTTGGAATACAAGTCTTTTGTGCAGGACAGAGGTGGGAATGTAGATAGCTTTTGTATTATCATTTTTGGTGTCCTTAGTATCACGAGCAAGTCATGAGGAAGTACTAACTTTACGATTTTGCATAGTCTCTGTTCTGCTGTGTTGTACCTTCTAAATTATAGCCCCAAAGAATCTCTCTAAACCTACCCTGTTTATTGTTCCGCTCTGCTCCATTTCAGAGCTTTAAGCCTGAAAAGAAGCAGGATGTAGAGATGGAAAACATGGCAAATCTCTGGATATCTACTTGAGTCGTGTCTTATATCTTCATCACGTAATTATTAATATAAACAAATGAATGTAAGTTTAATCTTTAGAGTAACTGGATTTTAGAAGTGGAAAAATTAGTATTAAATGTCCCAAAAATCAGAAAAAAAAAAAAAATTTGGAAATTGTTCTCAGAACTCTGTCATTTGGTTTTGAGAAATCTTTGTTTTGAATTGAAGCGGTGATTTGGGTATATACTACTCCAGATGAGTTCTTTCTGTTCTGCTGCAAGTACCACAGTAAATTTGTGCTCTAAGGAGCATGCTGATTACATTAGAGAGAATCATTATCTTCGTTCTAAGTGATTTGAGATTATTTTCCCTAGATCAGCTAGTCCATGAGGCTCTGTAAGCATGCAGCAGACTGCTTTCCCTTGATGTGCTAAATGGTTGCCTGAAATAATACATGTGGCATCTTAAGATGTTGGTTTTTTGAGGCAGATATTTGAATTTGTTTGTGTGTGTGAGCGTGCAAGTGCATGCGTGTATGTAGCAATGAGGATGTGACAGGAGGGAAGCACATGAGGGAATGGATAAACACTTGGAAAGGCATCACAAGCCGCACATTCAGACTTCCCAAATTATCGTGTGGAAATCCTCTTCCTACAGGAGAACAATATATGGTGCCCAGTGCATAGCACACAGTTGTTTTCCTCCTTCTCTCTAGGTATGTGAGAGATGCCATGGAGTTACCCAATTATTTTTTTATTTGTCTGAGTGACAGAACTGGGATCCAGCGTGTAATCTGGAGCACACCAGCCTAGCACCTATCCTATCCTATCCTACATCAGCCAGTGATTTACTGTCCTTCAAAACATATAAACATTAATTTTCTGCTTTTGATTTACTCCAAGTTAATAAATGGCTTAAAATAATCTGATTCAGGTCAAGGTGGTTAACACGTGCTACAAGCTGTGAGCATTTTTGCACTCCGGGATGAATTTTTTAAGTTATTTTGTTCACCCATTCCTCAAGGTGCCGTGTAGTTAAACCACAGTCATTGCAGTTTTCAGGACATTGAGAATTAGGGGATTCTATTGTTCTGCTGAGGCTTCGAACATGATAATGGCAAGTGCTGCTTACAGTTAGTTTATTAAAAAAAACCTATTATTTGTAATTGACTGAGGGCAGAGTAGTGGGTGGTTTTTTTTAATAATTATTTTTGTAAAAGCATTTTTGGTTTGCCCTGTTTCTCGGTGCACTCTCATAATTTACTGGAAAAGTTAATTGCTTTAACCCTAATAGTTACCCTGCCTCTTTCTCCTTCTCAGTACTGGCAGTTAAATGAAATTCGCAAACTTATGCTGCTAAGTGTACATTTTAACATGAACATTTTCCCCAGTAAACTATGTGAAGTATGTACGGCAGTTAAATGAAATTCGCAAACAAAGCTGCTAAGTGTACATTTTAACATGAATATTTTCCCCAGTAAACTATGTGAAGTATGTATCTAAATAAAATATCTAAATGTTTTGGGTCACGCTGAATACCAGATGTGTATGCTGCTAAAGTGATTGCTTGTTTTTTGAAATAACATGTAGTCCTTTTTGTACTTTGCCTTCTGATAGAGGACACTTCAGGTTCTAGCTGTATCACGGCAGCAGTGTTCCCCCTGCACTGAAGAAAATACTTCTGGAAGTTCACTTGTCCTTAAAAAAAATAAAAATAAAAATAAAAAATCAGCTTTTCCTCTTTCAGGTAGACGAGGTGGTGTATTGGGGAGTGGAGGATTGACTTGTGTCAAGGGTAGGGTTCTGCTTGGGTATGTCTCCCACCAACCCTCTGTCCCATGTTATTCTGTGGAGCAGAGGAGCTCAGATCAAGAAGATGCTGCCAGCTCTTTGCTCTGCAGACCTCATCAATAGGAAGTATGGTTTGCCTAGTGTTCCTCTGTGCCTTCATGCCCAAATGCTTTCTGTGCTACGCTGGCATGCTATCAAAGTAACTTCTATGACTTCAGTGAAGGTGATGAGTTTCGCTGTAAAATGCATGTATGTGATGATGGAGTCCTTTCTACTTTATTTTTTTTTTTTTTAGCCATATCCTCTTACAGTAGAATAGCTAAACAGAAGAGAAGAATATGTGTTGAGTGAAGAATTGGCCTATCTGTGAGGGCTGTGGGAAGGATTGAGAAGTGGTTAAGGATTCTGCAAATACATGTATGAACGTGTACATTTGCTGTAGTGTTCACTGGACTGTAAAATGCAAAAGTATTAGCCAAGAATTTTATAGCTGCTAGGTTATTTTTATGACTAGTAAATTTTACCTTCAGAGATGTTTTTTCTTCTTCTTCTGGAGGCAATCTGCTTTATAGGTAAAGGGAGATTCTAAAAACGACCAGATGGAAATGGAAAAAATACCCATGTAGCAGTTTTCCAGGCAGAGATTAGGTATTCCAAACTGGTTTTGGGGGGACTAATCTCTAAACTTTCAGATAACACCACAATATTAAGAGGGACAGTCTAATTTCATTTGTTAGGTCGAGCTCTCCATGCACAAGCAGACTTGTTTTCTTCAGGATACTTCAGGGCATTGAACAATTACATCTGTGGGCTTTGCATGTGAGAAATGGATGGATACATTTAAAAAAGAATTGGAGAGCAGTTCCAGTAGTTACAAATTTAGCTAGGATGTAATAAGGTATTTTGTCTTTGTAAAGAGATAATAGAAATAATATAGCTAGTGTTAGGAATCAGCTCTCCACATGATTTGCCTGTCTGAATTTATAAGAATATTGCTATGCTAATAGACCTATACTGTAGTGAAGAAAGATGGTGTCTAATGGCCTTGACAATAGCTGGGAAATCACCCCTGAAAATCTACATATACAAATCAAATAATACACTGGCACACAGAAATGAATGGCTGATCCCAGGGCCGGTTCTTTTCAGATTTAATAATAAACCAGCCAAACCTGGTGCAGTGAAGAGACTCCTGCCCCAATCTGTGCCCCGATGTAATATCAGTCCTTTGTTCCCCACCCACGCTTTCCCTGTGGCACTGGGTTGAGCCGTGTGTCTTGTCTTCCTTTTGTGGATAGGAAGACTAATAATTCGAAATGTAATGAAAATGTGCAGTAGCCCTAACTTTTGTGATAAGTTCCAACCTAGTCACCACTATAGGCATTAATTATGAATGCTTTTACTGTCTATTATGTACTTGACGTTTTTAATTAAGTCCCCAAAACCCTCCAAATATTCCTTCCTTCTGTTCCTCTAATTAACCGTTGCTAAAGTGAGAGAATAAATAATTTGAGTAGAATGAAAGATATATTCTAGTAGGGAAAACACTGTGTTTCAAAATTACTTGTCCAACTGTGGTATGAATTGAGCTTTGCTCCAAGTTCGAGCCAGAGGAGAATATAGGGTTTTCTCCTTTGTTTTATCATGAATTGCATCACAAGTTTTGCTTTCCAGGGAAAACTGCTAACCTGCCTTGCATTTGACAATCCTGCATTCATCAGCTGAGAATGTTCTAAATCCAAAACTGTAACTTTGAAATTTTTTTGTCTCCATTTTCCATGGGGCTGTGAGCTTTGAATAAGACTTTGTCCAAGCTGAGAGAGTAGGGAAACAGCTATTCTGAGCAGATCTGGAGCCAGACAGAGAAGATCAAGTGGGAGGAATCTCTTGCATTCTCTAAGTTAGTTGTCTAGCTGGCTGCAGTTGGAAGATGTCTTTCATTTTTGCTCTAAGATTGTGCAGACTGGCCTCTTCCATAAGGTTCAATTTGCCCAAGAGTGCAAACTCTACAGGCTGTCTTGGAATAGTGTATTTTTATAATGTGGGGGTTTTTTTATGATCATAGTCAAAATTCAGATGGTACTTATTTTATTGAGTCTTATGGTGGCCTCTTCCATTAGGTTCTTCCCTATCAGTGTCATCACCCTGGATGGTTTTGTTTGTACAACTGCAATTTTTGCTTGTTAGGTGAGGAACTTGGAATTTCTCCTAATTTGTGTAATTTGCCGATCTCTTGCATTCTCTGACTAAGTTAGTTGTCTAGCTGGCTGCAGTTGGAATCTCTTGCATTCTCTAAGTTAGTTGTCTAGCTGGCTGCAGTTGGAAGATGTCTTTCATTTTTGCTCTAAGATTGTGCAGACTGGCCTCTTCCATAAGGTTCTTCCCTACCAGTGTCATCACCCTGGATGGTTTTGTTTGTACAACTGCAATTGTTGCTTGTTAAGTGAGGAACTTGGAATTTCTCCTAATTTGTGTGATTTGCCCATGAGTGCGAGCTCTACAGGCTGTCTTGGAATAGTGCATTTTTATAATGTGGGGGTTTTTTTATGATCATAGTCAAAATTCAGATGGTACTTATTTTATTGAGTCTTATCTTTTAGGATAGGGCTGGTCTTGGAACTAGCAAATAGAAACCTTAATCAGTTTATTTGATCAAGTAATTAATTCAAAATTAAGGTTATATTTCTAAAAGCAACAGTTTGAAGAAAAGGGTAATCTTCTTTCAGCATATGCAGAGTTGGTACCTCATGAGCAAAGACTGCCTCCAGAGGGCATGGCTGGAAGACAACGTGGTTCAGGAGAGTAGATTGAAGTGATTTTTTTTTTTTTTTAATTTTTAGTTTTTATTTTTCTTCCCTGTACGGAAGGGAAATTTAAAAGGTAGTTTTATTACATTTAGCAACATTGGGTCTTAAGGGGAGTCCAAGTGAAATAAATGAGTTTTGGCTCATTTTGGATAACTTCTGTGAATAGGAAAATACTTTTTCACTGTATGCAGCCTCAAAGTAGTGTTTTCTCTCTTGTGTTTGGGAGCCTTCCAAAATAGTAACTATTGTAGTAAATCTGCTTAATTTTTCTGACTTAGGTCAGAGAAGTGTTCTCATCTCTTGTAAAGAATTGTGAATTGCAGAGATTCTTCTTTCAAAAATGATGCATTTCTTGCAGTTAGTTTATGTGTGTACTTCCATTTTAAAAAAAAGATTCCCTTATGTATAGAAGACTGTGTTTGTTTCTACCTCTGTTTAGTGGAGCTTTCAAAAGAGTAACTCCGGACTAAAAAAGCTTTGATTTCTTCCTTATAATCTTTAAAAATTCTGGTGTATTTATCTGTCATAGTGCTAAGGGGTGAAACTGTCCTGTTCTCTTTGGTTAGATGTCACTTCACATACAGACCCTGCTGATGGACTTGGGGCTGAAAAGAACAGACTAGCTGCTGCTTTCAGTGTTGTTCTTCACAAAAGCCTATTAAAGGTCAAGAGAAACAGAAGTGGAGGATTTCTAACTCATTTTAGAGTTGAGCCCTGAAAAATAGTTTGGGACACTGAGGCTTCTCACAAGGCTTGGTTGGATGAAACTCTATTTAATTTAGGTTTTAACTTTCTGATTTATATCTATTGTGCATTTGAGGTAGAGACTTTAAGCAGTTTTGAGTCTTCAACAGTATATATGTGGGTTGCTACTGAGAGCAGGAACCATCGAACCTCTTCTGGTCGTATTCAAGGGTCTCTAATAATGACTTGAGCACCAGTAACAATCAATTGTTGTTATAGACTGTGGGATTTTTAACTATCCCTATTTTATATTATATTATTTGTTTTTAAATCAATGTAGCACACTAATTTTTAAGTCAGTTACTATATGGAATTGCTTACTGAAAGCCTCCGTTTTCCACCTCGGTTGACTAAATACGTAGCTGCCTAATGCATTTTAAGTATTGCTTTTGGGAATTGGGATGTGACTGCCTGTGATCTAAACAGTATGTCCCCGATGCCAGATACTGATATTTGCTATTTCAGCTTTTCTTTGACGCAGATCTGTGCAACACTTGGAAATCATGGTGGAAATGAAATAAGAGAAATTAAAATTAGAATTGCTATACAGAAGAGAGCAAAAAATAAAGTACTTGATAATGTCAACTTTTCTGCTATTAAAAAAAACTATTAAAAAGCCCCCTAAAGCTCTTAAAAAACGCATGCCAGATGACTGACTGTTATTAAAGAATGTTTTTTGTAGCCTGTAGACTACTGTTATGATTGTATTATTTCTCCAGATCAAAGTTATGAAATAGATGACTAAAAAGAAGAGCTTCAGCTGTCTGAGAGCTTTAAAAGACAGACAGGCGGTCACTGCTTTTGAGAAACTTCATTCACTAAATGCAGTAGGAATATGAAATTCCAAATGAGATAAGAAATTTAAATTATTTAATCATGGAATAATGCCAGATTACTCATAGCTTTTTTGTATCATGAGTGGTTTTAAGGATATTAATGGCTGAATGCATTTCAGGTTTTTAACTACTGTGGAACTGCTATTTCAAGTCATTTTCTTCTCCTGGGGCTCTCATTTTGAAGACCAACGCCTTCAGTCAGGAGAGTCTTAAAAAAAAAAACCTAAGCAGAGTTTCCATGGGCAGAGGCAACTGTTGATTTAGCCCCACTGTGTGTCTGTCTGCTCCCTCTTGTGCAAATATCCTGGCTTCAGTCTGTTGGGATTCACAAATCTGCTGAAGTGTAGGTTTTGAGGAAGCTCCAGAACAGAACACGGGGAGGGGGGGAACTCGACTGTGCTGCCACATGAATATGCAAAGTTTGAATTATGGGACATAGCAGATATGTTCCTGAACCCATTCCTTGCCAATATTATAAGCATAACTAGTACAATAATTTTCTTTGACTCTTCAGAGGTCGTGAGCTAATGAGAAGCAGAAGTTTGGGGAGAAATTAAGGCCATTGATTTAGACCAAATTTTCAAGTTTCCTCTGTCACCAGGCAATTCTTAAGGTCAGACTTCACATGAGCTAATCAAGTGCGATATTGAATCGTTAGAAGGAGTGGCAGAGGCTGTGAGAGAAATGAGTTCTGTTCCTATGTACCTTCAAATTCACTCTGAAATGGTACACAAGGACCTTGCTGATTGAAAAGAGGCGATACTGGCCAATAACCTGCTCATTTGGCAGCAACTCTGGTGTTCTGCTTCTCTGCTCTCAACTTCCACGGAGGCTGAATGATGTGGTTGAGTGCAAATGAGTATTGTGATGGCCTTTGAAATGCAATATGTGTAGTATCAATGTATGCTTTGGAAATTGATTTCCTGAAGCTGTTGATTCTGGTTGGGTTGCAGATTCCTCCGCACTGTCGGCAACATGCCACATTCAAGTAATATGTCCTTTGGACTACATCAGTTTTAAAAACTTCACATGAAAAAGCCTGCTTTTTGTAGTATTTATTTGCTTAGGTATTAGAACTGAAATGCTCAGCCTACAGGAGTTTTTAATTTTGCTAGTAACCCTTCATTGATGGGTTTTGGTTTTTTTGTTGACCATAACATGAATAATTAAGGTAAAATGACCATAGAATTTGCAGTTATGTGAATTAGGAATTCCTGTAATGAGGTGATTAAAGTGGTTGCTGTCTGCATGTGATGGGGTTGGCCAGCTGTTTAGTAGCTAATTTAAATCATTTCCGTTGAATGTTTCTAAAATACTGCTGTGTATGTGAATGAACAAGAGAGCTCCTGTAAAACAAAGAGAAAATATTCTCTTTATGAAAATGAAAATGAAAAAATATAATAGATCAGAGCTGTATTAGTTGAGATTTTTAATTTTCAAAAAATGAAGATATGTGGACTGTGATGGAATATAAGGGTATTGTCATGTGTTGTGGGAATAGATTCCCAAATTCAAATGAAAATATTGCCTACTAGAAAGCAGGATTTTTTTCCTTACCTTTTTTGAAGGTGTGGCATAAACATAGGTCAAAACATGTGAAATCTTGTAAGCTTCAAATTTCCAACATATTTGCTGTAGTTTTGTAAATTGAAGACTTGGCTTAGTCTGCTATTACACCTTTTGGGTTAAGAGTTTGCAAACCCCACAAATCTGCATAGAGCTTCATGAACCACACGTCTTTTTTTTTGTTTGTTTTTAAAATGGCAAGTTTGCATTAAATGCAACATAGACATAGTTTTTGATCTCCTTTCTTAATTCTGGAGAAGGTTTCCAAGCTAAGTTGGGTCCTTGGAATTTACAGATGCTGTGTATCAGCTGAAGTTAGCAATTACCCTTCATGGTTAATCTGAGGTACTGCAGCTTTCATCTGTAGTGTCTGTGACCTGCAGTGACTGGTCATACTGGTGACATATTAGAGGTGTTTGAAGGTTTTGGTGGTACTGCTTTTAGTGATACAGAAGAAGGATGAAATGCTGGAGTTCTGCATGTGTGGATAATCAAGTTCTTTACCACCTGCTGTTTGACTTCACTGAGGCCTACACAAAGTCTCCACTGGGGCTGTTTGCTCAGATGGCATAAAGTACTGCAAGGGATGGATATCTGTATCTTAGACTTGCTTGCTGCTCTGTGTTATGGAATTTTTGTTGTTGACTATGGGAAGACCCCCATGTGCTAGTCATAACTTGACAAAGGAAATGTGGCAATATGAAGACTGAAAATTGCACGCTGAGGTAGGGTTGCTCAGATTCTTAGCATTAAAGCTTAGATTTTGGAACTGGAAAATTTCTTTGAGGGCAAGTCAATAAGACAGCCTTTTAAGTTTGGCTAGGATTTTTTATGTGGCTTGAGGATTTCAGGTCAGTTTTAAAACTTACACTAAACTACCCCTATAGGAAAATCGTGTATTAGTAGAAATGGGGTCTTGAAACCTTATGGTAGTGACTTGCTTAAAATTTCCTTAAAAAGAAACAATCAACTAATGCCTTCCCATCCCCTCAACAAAAAGTCCTCCCTTAAGCGTTTTTGTTGTCCAAGAGTCTTCTGTTCAACCAGTGAAAGTAGTCATCTTTACTATGGTGCCAGCTCGTACTGTGCTGTATTGTCACATTTCTGAAATATTCTATTTAGATTTGAAGTCATAGCCAAAGGGAGCCTAAATTATGTAAATCTTGTCAGAACCACTCTTCAAACCTCTAGAGGAATTACTACTTGGTTCCTGTCCATAAATATAATTTAAAATGTGGGGATTTCTAAAGAACAGAGAGACTGCCTGTATAAGAACCATTTCTTTCTTTTGTTATTTTTCTTCTAGATAGACTTAGCTGCTACAGAGACAGAAATCTTGTTATGCCAAGTCTCAGTGCAACTTTTCTTTTTCAACTGCTTTATTCCTCTTTTTACTCCAGATTTGGGTGCTTCTAAGAAAACTCCTCTTTTCCTGTTCTATTAGAAATGAGTATCAGTTTATTTGATTATGTGAGGAAAATGAAGGTGTTCTTTATTTAATGGCTTAAGTTGTAAATGTAATTAGATAATGATTTTGTCTTGATGGGTAAAGCTAGATGTTGGAACCTTCTCCAGCAGAGGAAAAGGCAGCAGAGGGTATGTGGGCCTGCCTCACACATGCTGCTCATAACCATAGAGGGGCAGAAATAGGATTTATTAGTGACTTTCACGTAAGTCTAGTAGAAATCTTTGGCAAGAAGGGGCTCAGTTAATAGCTGTGCTTTTATGTCAACTGAAGTTATAAAAGGAAGAAAATTGGTTCATGTATTGAAGTGTAGAATAGCTAACGATATTATAAGATTATCTTGTCTTTCTGTCTCCATCCTAGAAGAATTTTTACAACAAAATAGCAGGCTGTGTCGTAACAGTGATTGTACTGAATGCACAGATTGTAACGCGATACAAAATTTTAACTCTAAAGTTAAATTCATTCATAGCATAATCCCTGAGTCACTGAAGAGTTGGAAGGGATATGTTTGACCCACAGATGTTTGTATGCTCTATACTGGTCTCTTCTGACAAAAGTGAGTATGGAGTCATCAGCTGAAAAACCTGGCTTGAGGAACAACCCATGGTAATACTCAGTACACCTTACTTTGGATTATTTTTTTGTAAGGATTTTCAAAGCTCTACGTCAATGTAAAATTAGGCCTAGTAGGCACTGCTTATCATTTCATCATGGGGTTTATACGCAGCATAACTCTATAAATACAGCTTTTAATGCACAAGGAAAGTAATTTTATGTTCGCTAGCAAATGGAGTCTAAAACCGTGTTTTGGAACAAGTCATTACAGAAGCGTTGAAAGGAATTTTCTTCTTTTAATTTCCCTTTTTCTTGTCTTTCTGAATGCAGCCTTTATGAACGAGATGAAAAAAGAAAGTTTGATTTCACATTTTTCTTAACTGCAGCAGAATTGTATGGGAGTCCAGCCAATGCATTTAAGTAGAGAAGCAGGTACGCAGAGTTTCCAGAGTTAAAGGCATCTGGGAAGAAGACTTGAAAGAACCTTTTGGAACGTTTTTTAGGCTTGTTTCTCAAAATACCGTTGAAGCTTTTTAATGGATATCATTTCAATCTAGTAAAATCAAACCTGGGGCCATTGGTGAGATGATGCCATGCTAACAAAAGTGAAGAAAATTTTAAGATGGCTCATTTATCTGCAGTCACACCTCTAACACCTATATTTTCCAAAGGTTTTCTACTCTTTTTAAGTGATTTTTGTGTGCGTGTGTTGCAAGGCTGGCTCTTGTATTACAATGTGACAGCTGTGGCATACCACCAGGAATTTGAAGCTTTTTGGAACCGTACAGTGAACTGTACCTGCTGCTGGAACGATTCTCTTCATCAGTTAGTACTTTGTATGCAGAAAGCATTTTTTAAATGAGGGAGAATTACTAAACTTGAGTCTTCTAGTCAAGTACGTTATTTCCCTTTTAGTTTCTTGTTCTTAATCTTTGGATTCTTTTGTTTGTCTGCCAAGCGTATTTTAGCACAAGTACTTTACCTTTCCTTGGATTTTTTTTTTTTATGTGTCATGCTGTATATTTCAATGGATCTGATTATTTTCCACTTCTGAAGTGGAGAAGAGGAAGCTGCTCACCCAGAACTTAGAGCAGATTTTCCAGTGATGTTTTTAGAAAAGAAAAGTTTGCTAAGTGCGGCAATAAATGTTTAATGACAGTGTGATGAAAGTGGAGACTCATATAGCCCAATGTCACTAAAATTTGTATACTTTTCACACTTAGGGTTTTTTCAAGACAAAAATAGAGTCTTTGAAGAGTAGCTTAAAATCCATCATATAAGAAGGTGCTGAATATACTCTTAATATAACTTAAAAGACTGTGTGAAAAAAGATGGAAATAATGAGTTAAAAATAGCTCAAAGATACTTTAGATGTAATTTTCAGATAACTGCTGTACAGTTTCTATCATAATTCAATGCAAAATACTTGAATATAATTACAAGACCAGGATGGTGTGTTTGTTTTTTTTTTTTCCTGAGGTAAATATCTGGTTGTAAAGTTCAAACGCTTCAGAAAGATTGTAACTTCTCTTTCAAATTGTTTGAATTTGGCTTTTCTGTCTGATTATACTCTTGTGAGTCACTGGATAATCATCTACAGTTCATTCTTGGATGTTATATTTACTCCTCCTTTATTGTTTTCTTATTGAAGGTCGTGATGATTTTCAAAGTAATTCCCATCTCAGCTCTGAGCTGATGATGTTTTTAAAAAAAAAAAAGGCATTTATCCCTTGAAGGTAATATCAGTACGTTTTGGGCCAGGAGAAGAGGGAGGCAAAGTGAAAAGATCCTGTTTCATAGCAGGAGGAGAGCAGTAAAATGAGTAAAACTGAACACTATGAATGGTTGAAAATTATTTCTCCAGGGCAGAGACTGTTTTAAGGATCATGAAAGGAAACTTGTGTGGTTGTTACAGCCCCAAAGAGAGGTAAATGTGCCATTTACCTATCAGACAAATCATTCAGCTTCCATAATAGCACAGTGCATTTAATACTTGAATTTGAATTTCTATCATTAGTCATAGCCTTTAAGAAATAGTTCTTACCAAGTACCTTCCTATTTTGGGCTCTTTTCCCACAGGTGTGTTTTTCTACATGTATTCAAGCTGGATTTCATTTTATTTCTGGTTCGTGCATCTTATCCCTTTAATTTCCACTGAACTCTCTTATATTGGCAATAAGCTATCCACTGGTATTCTATATTAGCTCTCTTATGGGTATGAATGAAGTAAATATTTCTGTAAGGTCTGTCAAAGTTTCTTCATTGCAGAGCTGAAAACTTTGCAAGTCCCATTAGTATCTTTGTATCCCAAGGTAAGCTTATCTGCCAAAGTGGGATTTTTAACCTGAAATGATAAAGAAATTTACGAGTCAGGTGTTGACAATGGAGGAAAATAAAGGGAGGAGGTGATGGGACACAGTAAAAATGATGAAACAAGGTATCACTGTTAATAGTGTGAACACTTAGGTTATGTTTTTCTTTATTAAGAGTAGTGGTATTTTGGGAAACCAGGTCATTTTAATTTCCAATGAACTCTCTTATATTGGCAATAGTGCTCCCATCCCTTTAATTTCCACTGAACTCTCTTATATTGGCAATAGTGCTCCCACTGGTATTCTATATTAGCTCTCTTATGGGTATGAATGAAGTAAATATTTCTGTAAGGTCTGTCAAAGTTTCTTCATTGCAGAGCTGAAAACTTTGCAAGTCCCATTAGTATCTTTGTATCCCAAGGTAAGCTTATCTGTGAAAGTGGGATTTTTAACCTGAAATAATAAAGAAATTTACAGGTCGGGTGTTGACAATGGAGGAAAATAAAGGGACACAGTAAAAATGATGAAACAAGATATCATTGTTAATACTGTGAACACTTAGGTTATGTTTTTCTTTATTAAGGGTAGTGGTATTTTGGGAAACCAGAGTGACAGAAAAGGTCATTTGTATGTGAGCATACAATGTATATTATCTTAAATATTCTCAATAATCTCAATTATTAATAATGATTCTCAATTATAGTAGTGGTATTTTGGGAAACCAGGTCATTTGTGTGTGAGCACGCAATGTATATTATCTTAAATATTCTTAATTATCTCAATTATTAATAATGATTCTCAATTATTATTAAATAGATACCTTAATGTATATTCTGTATATTATATTATCTTAAAGTATATTATCTTTTCCAGCTGTTTTCACCAAATGGTGCCAATGGAATATTAACAGTTCCTAGGCTTGTATCCTCATATACAAAGAGCTCAGCAAATCCGTGTGACCCAGCACTGCAGGTGTGATAGAGAATTTAGGCAACACTTTACAAAAGTAGCTTTAGCACTAACACAGCAACTTGGGTAGAATTGGATTGTGTGTTTTTCTGCCCTTTGTGCAAGGGAATAATGTTCCTGCCTCCGTCCAGGAGGAGCAATAGCAGACAGGGTTCCACTGAGGAGCAGAGCTCAGTAGAACCTCCCTTCTATTTAGATTTCAGGTTTAAGTTACCTTTAGCGATAGGACTCATCGTGGTAAATCCCCAAATGCAATAATAATGTAATGCAGGTCTGAAGTTTCTTTTGGTTGCAGAACTAGGGAAGGTGGCATCTCCCTGCAGTATGTTCACAATAGCAGATAAACCTTAATGGCTTTAGTAGAGTGCAATGGTAAGGTTCATCTTGTCAAGCTATGTAGGAAGCTTGGTAGCCACAGTGGGCTAGTGGCACAATTAGGTGTTTTCAGTGTTTAACTCTTCAGTGACTTGATGTAATTGTCCAGAATTTCTTTGGTCGACACTGTAGAAAATGACAATTTTAAATAACAAAACATCACTGCAACACTGTTGAATTTTTTTGTTTGTGTTTTAAGATAAGCAACAAGACAGTTTCACAGTTTACCTACTTCATGTGTGTAGCCATGGTCTTACTCAGGAAAAAAGCCCTAGAACAGTACTTCTCATGTGGATCTGTGTCTCGGTTGTTTTCCTGTTCAAGTTGAATGTGAATTAACTGGTAGGCTATATATCCTTGCTTGCATAAGGAATGCACGATTTTGATGCACTTCTAGAATGGATTTGCTGGCTATTTGTTGGATTATACCTTAAATATTTCATATCTTAATCTGTGCGTGCGGTTGAGTATAGTCCTAGATGGGTACAAGCTTCTCTGAATTGTAGGTCTTTATCGAGATTATCCATTTCTCAAAACTACAGGTATTATTTGAATGTCTGTACTACTCTGTGTCACGTTGCCCTGCAAGATGAGATTTGGCTAGGTAGCACAGAAAGCTCTGTGAATTATGTGACATAAAACTAGTTGAACAGTTCTACAACCCTCCTGAAGCCAAAAAAATACTATATTCTTTCATAGTTTATTTATCTGAAAAAGAATCTGGAAGCAGATTACAAACATGGATGAATAGTCTTGCAAAGCAGTTTTTGCAGATGGGAGAGCTATAGTGGATTTCAAGTTCTGATGCCCAAGCAACATAAACAGCATTTTATTGGATGAAGCAGGCAGTGAAGGAAAACCCACACGTTAAGGTACTTTTTATGAGATAAATGGGTCTATTAATGGTAAGATAGAAGGCTAACTTCCTTTTGTTCTGAATAAATGGATATACTTCTCCATTCCTTTTTATTATAGTTAAAACTTTTTGTTGATGGTTTAAGTCTTGACTGCTTTTCATCAGTTATGTCTGTGAAGAGACAAAAGTGAAGTCCTGCCTGAAAGGTGGAGTGTTGTAACACAACAGGGAACCAAGTTGACTAAACCTTCATGAAAGATTATTAGGCAGAGCAGATCTTAGGACTCAGTGTCTGAAGGTACGTGTTCACAGCCAGTTTGTTTTAATTTTGAATTGCAGAACTTGACCATGTTCAGTCTTTTTTTTCAAAATTCCGTGTTCATCTGAGAACCCTCATGCTTCCTGCAACTAGAGATCAGATTGTCTGGCTTCACATCTTTTGTTCAGGATTATAGGATCTACTTTAGAGAAGCCTCTCAGTTGATACCGTACTGAGCACAAAAGTATCTTACTCAGTTTTTAAGCTGGGACATTGGGAAACATGAGATATTTATTTACAAAAGTAGGTCATAGTTCCTTGTTTTTTCAGGCCCATTTTTAGTGCTAGTTTGTTAGTAGCATTACCATCAGCTTTCATATGCTTCTTGTTGGCTGAGGTCACGCTGTGAAACTAGGAAAGGATTTTCTCTCTATTTGTAAAACTCATAAGCTATTTTTTTGCTATAGTTCACTGCAGATATCAGCTGTAGTCATTTGGAAGGCTGAGATCAAATATAAGAAAGAAAAGTAGCAGTGGTTTTCTTTTCTTTCTTACCCCCCCATTTGCTGAGCACAAGTGAGGAGCACTGTCACGTGCGTGCTTCTCATGGAGGACTAGAAATGTGTTAGGTTTTGCACAGTTTTCTGCATGAGGAGGATGAGAGTATCCACAGTGAGCCTGAATTGAATTTGTGAAGTAATGAGACAGCTGCAGTTCATTCAAATTTGCTTTCCTGTGCGCTGGTTGGGGGCTATCATTGGCTAGTATTGTTCCACTGTTCTCTATTTTGCAGTGCTCTGTTCTATAGATGTGCTCCATGAATTCTTGGAAGTGTGCAATATTCGCACAAGTTAAATCAAATTCTCGGCCTAAACCTCCATGTATTATGTGGAACCCACAGTGGATTGTAGCAACATGACGTTTCCTCCTCTTAGGTGAGAAGGACAGTCCAGTTTGTGGGAAGATGAGGTCTTGTTGTTTGTGGCTGAAGAGCAGTTATATCAGGAAACTGAAACTAGTTTATTCTTCTTTTGAAAGCACCTGCTGGATTTTTCAAAGAAATCTTGCTTTTTGAATTCTAGGAGGAGATACTGTTTTTCTAAATACTACTTTCTGCTCTGAACTTGAGTTGCACATGGAAATTTTTCCCCACTTGTGAACCTATCAAAATAATAATTGAAATGGAGAAAATAACCAGATCTATGTTTCTGTAGAATAGTTGGATTTTTTGTGTGTGTGTGTCTACTGTGTAGGCCTTCCCCTTAGCCTTGGACTAAGTGACTTCTTTGTGAATTGCTGATTTAAAAAAAAAAATAATAATTTAAAAAGCATATTTGAAAGAAAATTAACAGCTGCAATTCTTTTTGCCCTTTGACTTGAAGTCTGAAAACGTGACGTGCAATTCGGTGTCTTTACATTGCACATCGTCAAGTGAAGTGAGTAGTATCTTGACTTTTAAAAGTTTACAATGGTCATGCAGGAAAGGAATGATATCACTTCAGAAAAAACCCAAAGGTATGGCCAAGATCATTTATCTGCAGTCACACCTCTAACACCTATATTTTCCAAAGGTTTTCTACTCTTTTTAAGTGATTTTTGTGTGCGTGTGTTGCAAGGCTGGCTCTTGTATTACAATGTGACAGCTGTGGCATACCACCAGGAATTTGAAGCTTTTTGGAACCGTACAGTGAACTGTACCTGCTGCTGGAACGATTCTCTTCATCAGTTAGTACTTTGTATGCAGAAAGCATTTTTTAAATGAGGGAGAATTACTAAACTTGAGTCTTCTAGTCAAGTACGTTATTTCCCTTTTAGTTTCTTGTTCTTAATCTTTGGATTCTTTTGTTTGTCTGCCAAGCGTATTTTAGCACAAGTACTTTACCTTTCCTTGGATTTTTTTTTTTTATGTGTCATGCTGTATATTTCAATGGATCTGATTATTTTCCACTTCTGAAGTGGAGAAGAGGAAGCTGCTCACCCAGAACTTAGAGCAGATTTTCCAGTGATGTTTTTAGAAAAGAAAAGTTTGCTAAGTGCGGCAATAAATGTTTAATGACAGTGTGATGAAAGTGGAGACTCATATAGCCCAATGTCACTAAAATTTGTATACTTTTCACACTTAGGGTTTTTTCAAGACAAAAATAGAGTCTTTGAAGAGTAGCTTAAAATCCATCATATAAGAAGGTGCTGAATATACTCTTAATATAACTTAAAAGACTGTGTGAAAAAAGATGGAAATAATGAGTTAAAAATAGCTCAAAGATACTTTAGATGTAATTTTCAGATAACTGCTGTACAGTTTCTATCATAATTCAATGCAAAATACTTGAATATAATTACAAGACCAGGATGGTGTGTTTGTTTTTTTTTTTTCCTGAGGTAAATATCTGGTTGTAAAGTTCAAACGCTTCAGAAAGATTGTAACTTCTCTTTCAAATTGTTTGAATTTGGCTTTTCTGTCTGATTATACTCTTGTGAGTCACTGGATAATCATCTACAGTTCATTCTTGGATGTTATATTTACTCCTCCTTTATTGTTTTCTTATTGAAGGTCGTGATGATTTTCAAAGTAATTCCCATCTCAGCTCTGAGCTGATGATGTTTTTAAAAAAAAAAAAGGCATTTATCCCTTGAAGGTAATATCAGTACGTTTTGGGCCAGGAGAAGAGGGAGGCAAAGTGAAAAGATCCTGTTTCATAGCAGGAGGAGAGCAGTAAAATGAGTAAAACTGAACACTATGAATGGTTGAAAATTATTTCTCCAGGGCAGAGACTGTTTTAAGGATCATGAAAGGAAACTTGTGTGGTTGTTACAGCCCCAAAGAGAGGTAAATGTGCCATTTACCTATCAGACAAATCATTCAGCTTCCATAATAGCACAGTGCATTTAATACTTGAATTTGAATTTCTATCATTAGTCATAGCCTTTAAGAAATAGTTCTTACCAAGTACCTTCCTATTTTGGGCTCTTTTCCCACAGGTGTGTTTTTCTACATGTATTCAAGCTGGATTTCATTTTATTTCTGGTTCGTGCATCTTATCCCTTTAATTTCCACTGAACTCTCTTATATTGGCAATAGTGCTCCCACTGGTATTCTATATTAGCTCTCTTATGGGTATGAATGAAGTAAATATTTCTGTAAGGTCTGTCAAAGTTTCTTCATTGCAGAGCTGAAAACTTTGCAAGTCCCATTAGTATCTTTGTATCCCAAGGTAAGCTTATCTGCCAAAGTGGGATTTTTAACCTGAAATGATAAAGAAATTTACGAGTCAGGTGTTGACAATGGAGGAAAATAAAGGGAGGAGGTGATGGGACACAGTAAAAATGATGAAACAAGGTATCACTGTTAATAGTGTGAACACTTAGGTTATGTTTTTCTTTATTAAGAGTAGTGGTATTTTGGGAAACCAGGTCATTTGTGTGTGAGCACGCAATGTATATTATCTTAAATATTCTTAATTATCTCAATTATTAATAATGATTCTCAATTATTATTAAATAGATACCTTAATGTATATTCTGTATATTATATTATCTTAAAGTATATTATCTTTTCCAGCTGTTTTCACCAAATGGTGCCAATGGAATATTAACAGTTCCTAGGCTTGTATCCTCATATACAAAGAGCTCAGCAAATCCGTGTGACCCAGCACTGCAGGTGTGATAGAGAATTTAGGCAACACTTTACAAAAGTAGCTTTAGCACTAACACAGCAACTTGGGTAGAATTGGATTGTGTGTTTTTCTGCCCTTTGTGCAAGGGAATAATGTTCCTGCCTCCGTCCAGGAGGAGCAATAGCAGACAGGGTTCCACTGAGGAGCAGAGCTCAGTAGAACCTCCCTTCTATTTAGATTTCAGGTTTAAGTTACCTTTAGCGATAGGACTCATCGTGGTAAATCCCCAAATGCAATAATAATGTAATGCAGGTCTGAAGTTTCTTTTGGTTGCACCCAGCACTGCAGGTGTGATAGAGAATTTAGGCAACACTTTACAAAAGTAGCTTTAGCACTAACACAGCAACTTGGGTAGAATTGGATTGTGTGTTTTTCTGCCCTTTGTGCAAGGGAATAATGTTCCTGCCTCCGTCCAGGAGGAGCAATAGCAGACAGGGTTCCACTGAGGAGCAGAGCTCAGTAGAACCTCCCTTCTATTTAGATTTCAGGTTTAAGTTACCTTTAGCGATAGGACTCATCGTGGTAAATCCCCAAATGCAATAATAATGTAATGCAGGTCTGAAGTTTCTTTTGGTTGCAGAACTAGGGAAGGTGGCATCTCCCTGCAGTATGTTCACAATAGCAGATAAACCTTAATGGCTTTAGTAGAGTGCAATGGTAAGGTTCATCTTGTCAAGCTATGTAGGAAGCTTGGTAGCCACAGTGGGCTAGTGGCACAATTAGGTGTTTTCAGTGTTTAACTCTTCAGTGACTTGATGTAATTGTCCAGAATTTCTTTGGTCGACACTGTAGAAAATGACAATTTTAAATAACAAAACATCACTGCAACACTGTTGAATTTTTTTGTTTGTGTTTTAAGATAAGCAACAAGACAGTTTCACAGTTTACCTACTTCATGTGTGTAGCCATGGTCTTACTCAGGAAAAAAGCCCTAGAACAGTACTTCTCATGTGGATCTGTGTCTCGGTTGTTTTCCTGTTCAAGTTGAATGTGAATTAACTGGTAGGCTATATATCCTTGCTTGCATAAGGAATGCACGATTTTGATGCACTTCTAGAATGGATTTGCTGGCTATTTGTTGGATTATACCTTAAATATTTCATATCTTAATCTGTGCGTGCGGTTGAGTATAGTCCTAGATGGGTACAAGCTTCTCTGAATTGTAGGTCTTTATCGAGATTATCCATTTCTCAAAACTACAGGTATTATTTGAATGTCTGTACTACTCTGTGTCACGTTGCCCTGCAAGATGAGATTTGGCTAGGTAGCACAGAAAGCTCTGTGAATTATGTGACATAAAACTAGTTGAACAGTTCTACAACCCTCCTGAAGCCAAAAAAATACTATATTCTTTCATAGTTTATTTATCTGAAAAAGAATCTGGAAGCAGATTACAAACATGGATGAATAGTCTTGCAAAGCAGTTTTTGCAGATGGGAGAGCTATAGTGGATTTCAAGTTCTGATGCCCAAGCAACATAAACAGCATTTTATTGGATGAAGCAGGCAGTGAAGGAAAACCCACACGTTAAGGTACTTTTTATGAGATAAATGGGTCTATTAATGGTAAGATAGAAGGCTAACTTCCTTTTGTTCTGAATAAATGGATATACTTCTCCATTCCTTTTTATTATAGTTAAAACTTTTTGTTGATGGTTTAAGTCTTGACTGCTTTTCATCAGTTATGTCTGTGAAGAGACAAAAGTGAAGTCCTGCCTGAAAGGTGGAGTGTTGTAACACAACAGGGAACCAAGTTGACTAAACCTTCATGAAAGATTATTAGGCAGAGCAGATCTTAGGACTCAGTGTCTGAAGGTACGTGTTCACAGCCAGTTTGTTTTAATTTTGAATTGCAGAACTTGACCATGTTCAGTCTTTTTTTTCAAAATTCCGTGTTCATCTGAGAACCCTCATGCTTCCTGCAACTAGAGATCAGATTGGCTGGCTTCACATCTTTTGTTCAGGATTATAGGATCTACTTTAGAGAAGCCTCTCAGTTGATACCGTACTGAGCACAAAAGTATCTTACTCAGTTTTTAAGCTGGGACATTGGGAAACATGAGATATTTATTTACAAAAGTAGGTCATAGTTCCTTGTTTTTTCAGGCCCATTTTTAGTGCTAGTTTGTTAGTAGCATTACCATCAGCTTTCATATGCTTCTTGTTGGCTGAGGTCACACTGTGAAACTAGGAAAGGATTTTCTCTCTATTTGTAAAACTCATAAGCTATTTTTTTGCTATAGTTCACTGCAGATATCAGCTGTAGTCATTTGGAAGGCTGAGATCAAATATAAGAAAGAAAAGTAGCAGTGTTTTTTTCTTCTTCACCCCCCCATTTGCTGAGCACAAGTGAGGAGAGCTATTTTTTTGCTATAGTTCACTGCAGATATCAGCTGTAGTCATTTGGAAGGCTGAGATCAAATATAAGAAAGAAAAGTAGCAGTGGTTTTCTTTTCTTTCTTACCCCCCCATTTGCTGAGCACAAGTGAGGAGCACTGTCACGTGCGTGCTTCTCATGGAGGACTAGAAATGTGTTAGGTTTTGCACAGTTTTCTGCATGAGGAGGGCTATTTTTTTTGCTGTAGTTGACCGCAGATATCAGCTGTAGTCATTTGGAAGACTGAGATCAAATATAAGAAAGAAAAGTAGCAGTGTTTTTTTCTTCTTCACCCCCCCATTTGCTGAGCACAAGTGAGGAGCACTGTCACGTGCGTGCTTCTCATGGAGGACTAGAAATGTCTTGGGTTTTTGCACAGTTTCCTGCATGAGGAGGATGAGAGTATCCACAGTGAGCCTGAATTGAATTTGTGAAGTAATGAGACAGCTGCAGTTCATTCAAATTTGCTTTCCTGTGCGCTGGTTGGGGGCTATCATTGGCTAGTATTGTTCCACTGTTCTCTATTTTGCAGTGCTCTGTTCTATAGATGTGCTCCATGAATTCTTGGAAGTGTGCAATATTCGCACAAGTTAAATCAAATTCTCGGCCTAAACCTCCATGTATTATGTGGAACCCACAGTGGATTGTAGCAACATGACGTTTCCTCCTCTTAGGTGAGAAGGACAGTCCAGTTTGTGGGAAGATGAGGTCTTGTTGTTTGTGGCTGAAGAGCAGTTATATCAGGAAACTGAAACTAGTTTATTCTTCTTTTGAAAGCACCTGCTGGATTTTTCAAAGAAATCTTGCTTTTTGAATTCTAGGAGGAGATACTGTTTTTCTAAATACTACTTTCTGCTCTGAACTTGAGTTGCACATGGAAATTTTTCCCCACTTGTGAACCTATCAAAATAATAATTGAAATGGAGAAAATAACCAGATCTATGTTTCTGTAGAATAGTTGGATTTTTTGTGTGTGTGTGTCTACTGTGTAGGCCTTCCCCTTAGCCTTGGACTAAGTGACTTCTTTGTGAATTGCTGATTTAAAAAAAAAAATAATAATTTAAAAAGCATATTTGAAAGAAAATTAACAGCTGCAATTCTTTTTGCCCTTTGACTCGAAGTCTGAAAACGTGACATGCAATTCGGTGTCTTTACATTGCACATCGTCAAGTGAAGTGAGTAGTATCTTGACTTTTAAAAGTTTACAATGGTCATGCAGGAAAGGAATGATATCACTTCAGAAAAAACCCAAAGGTATGGCCAAGAAAGGGTGCAATGGAGGAAAGTAGTTACTCATCAGTATATGTCTGATGGTAGGATATACAGAGAAACTGATAGGAAGGCAAAACACTTCAGTGATGGAGGGCTGATGAGAATGTAATGGGAGACAAAGCAGGCTTAACTATTGTACCTGTTTTACTTAAAATTAACAGGAAATAACTATTCCACGGCTTTTGCTTTTTTAAAAGGACTAATCTGACATAATTTACTAATAGGATTGAAGGATATAGTGTTTAACCTCAATTCATGAGTGAATAGAAAACAGCTTGTCAGACTGAGGTGGTGGTTGAGTTTTTTTCAGTTTGTTTGATTTTTGTTTGTTTATTTTTTTAAGAGGTTGCGGTTTTATTCAATAAAACAGTTTGTGTAAGTTCTGGGGAATTGTACTTGAGTCCTCTTTCTGTCTTAGAAAACGTAGGACACTCCTAAAGGCTATAGTAAAGAAAGAACAAACCCAAACAGAACAGATTTGAACATAGCTGGGCTGGATGACATCTCAAAAGCTAGTATCACTTGAGTGATCATAGAATGGAGGTTTTGTTAATGAGTCTGCCAGTTTTGGCAAGAATGAGGCTTAATAGTAATCAATTGTTCTAGGGAAGTTCTTCCCTGCCTGCTTCATTGGGTTTGAATTTGTGAATTACAAACCTTGCTCAAGGGAGGGTGTTCCCAGATGAAGTGCCTGATCTCAACTTATCAAATAATAGATTTGTGGTTTTCAAGTTCTTAAGTATTTCAAGGGCATCCTCAAGAATCTTTTCTTGGTCTAAGTCTCTTTAGAAGGAGAGCTGCTGACCTTTTCTTCAGGCCTATTGTGGGCTATCTCTTGGGTCTCCCTGTAGCATTGGCACTGATTCTGCTCTGTGTTTTTGAACAAACAGAGGGACTTTTTTGACTCTTCTTAACCTTAGATAACAGTGAAAGTATTTAATGTTGTAGATGAAGCTTTCTTAGGTGAGGGGGAGACAGATGTTAGTCTCGGTGGAAAAGTTAATGGGGTTTTGGGGGTACTGAAGGAATGTAGATTTGTAATGTCTCTGAGCTAATTAGGGAAAAAGATGGGTAGTATGGCAAGACTGTACGACTGAAGCCTTAATAGTCTCTGATTTGATGACTTTATGGAAGCTGATTGGTGAAGGACATGAGATGCTTGATAAGCTTGGGTGGTATTACATAATTGCAGCGTGCTTGTTGGATACCGCAGCCAAAAGAACTTTGAGATATTTGGAGACACCTCTCTGTGTTTTCAGACAGAGCTGGGTTCTGTTGTCCTCGCAGCCAAACATCTGGCTGTGATTTCGTGTCTCGTGGAAAGTTGTCTGAACGAGGTCTGAAAGGTTCTAGCAGTTGCTGTGCTGAAACAGTGCTGTCGCTAGCTTCTTATCTAAGCTGAACTGTGATGATTATATTGCTTGTAGTGATTGCTGTCTCAAGAGCTCAAGTTGACAACTATTTAAGAAGAAAACCTTTAGGTATTGTGAAAATTAGCCAGCATCTTTAACTGGTTATCTAGCGAAGTGGAGCCTTGTTGTTGAATTAGTTCACTAGGAGCATCTGCTTAACACCTTTGATTCCAGAACAGGTTGTTCATAGTCTCAATAGCTGCCCTCATGAAATAATAGGATAAATCAAATTATTTTAGATTGATTTGGGTAAGGACTCTGGTTTCTGTTTGCTGCAATTCTACTATGTAAAGCTCCCTCTTCATTTTTGGACATCATCAGTTGTGTGGGCCCATTTCCAGAAGGCAGTTTTCTAAACTGAAATGAGTTTGTAGTTGCCAGTACATTCTTTGGGACTGATCTGAGATTTGAATGCTCTGTATTGATGATACCATTCAAAGCTTTGTGGATTTTTAAATTTGAAGATACTGGTTTTATTAAAAAAACCTAAAGATTAAGTGAAATAATATGTGTTAATTTTGTTCTATAAAAATTAAACAACTTTGATTTCTAAATTATGGGGAATTTCTAAACAGTAGCAAAGCAGAGTTAGCCTTAGAGGATCTGGAGAGTTGTCATTCCAAATACTCCATGGAAAATTATTTTAAATTATGATAAAAATCAGTTAAGTGCTTTACCACTATAGGTAGCATTTGAATGTACTATCTGGGATTTAGTCCGACCACTAAGAATGCCCTGTGATCTTTGTCTTTAATCATACATGTCTTTTTTCATGTCTCAATCCAAGTCTTACCACTGCAGTACAGTGGAACCGTATAATTGTCAAGTTTAGCATTGGCATGTGTGTTCTCTTAAAGTTAATTGTTGTTTTATGCAAATGTTTTGGCAGTTTGTAATGTTAATATGGTGATTATTTCCTGAAGAAAAACAGGTGAAGCCAGAAACAGATTGCAAGCTCGCATTACCTTGCACCACATTGAAACTGTATATCTGTTGAGCTGGCAGTGAGGCAGATGTTGTTTGGATTTACAATGACATCTCGCAGCAATTGGGATTAAGAAGTACTGGTTTTTTTGTAGGGCCTCAAATGTCACTGAAGCAGCTGACTGCATTGTGTATTCAGAAACTGCTGGCAGCTGGGGTGGAATAGAGGTAGTGATTATTCCAGCCAGGAGTACAAGGTGTTGGTCAAGGTTTTATGTCTGTTACTGGGCTTTTGGTTTTGTTGGTGTCTCTCATTTTTATTTTTATTTTTATTTTCATTTTGTTTGCCCAGAAAAGTTTGCTCAAGCTACTTTAACAGCATTAGTTAATTGACGGTGGTCTTTTAATGGGATGGCAGTAGACAGGGAGGAGACTACTATTTGGGAGGACAGAAACACTAGATACTGTGATACACCTGTGTATGGATGGTAGTTAGACCTGCTCCTGATCTGTACCATCAGGGATGAAGGCTTCGGACTGTGTACTTGCTGCTAAGTCTGAAGTCAGCCCGATGGACAGAGCAGCCTCTCTGGTGTGAGCTTTGATGGAAATGCTGTCAAATTATTTGTAGTTTAGTCTGGGCTGATCTGGGAAGTGCCCAAGTTTAACCTCCAAATCCTTGAGGGCTGTTGCTTCTGGGTCTTTGTTCAATTGTTTCTGTATGAAGGAAATGTCTCCTACAGGTTGGATATTGGCCTTTACAGCCTTTTCTTCCTGCTGCAGCCTATTCTCCCAACATAAAAGAACATGACTGGGAACACGAGGCTTATCCTAGAAGCGTTTGTCTGTCACCACACTGTATTGAAATGTAGCGTGGCTGATTTCTTACTAATCTGAAAACCAGAGTGAGTTTATTTCTTGATATGAGAGATTATAATTTTTTTTTTACCGTACATAAAAGGGTGTTTGGAGATTTGTGTTTAATGCAGCCAGAATTGGGTCAAAATTAACACCTAGAATGGAGGGAGCCTAAAGGCTTAACAGGAGTTTGTACCCAGTGATGCAGAGGCAGAATGATCTCAATATGACAGAACGTTATTACACTTGCCAAATCATGTCAGGTTTTTTAACCTGGACTGGAAATACCAAACGAGACCTTTCACTTATATTTTCACATATTTGGCATAGCTGGTCTTTGATAATTGCTTAACAGCAGCAAATTCTAGCATGCATCTTGGATTCACGTGTTTTTATTCTTAACAACCTTTACACACCAAGAAAAACTTATAGAAGGTGGTAACGCACAATTGTCAGTCTGTTTTCTTACCACCTTCTTGTACTTCAGTGTTATGTATAATAAATAATTTTTCAGAATAACACTGTCTTTTTATGGCCTTTGTCAACTAGCAAAACCATTTCAGTTATTATAGCCATGACAGCGATGGTAATTTCAGTAATTTAAGATTAAGTCTTTGTGTTTTGGGTGCAGTTGGTTTCAGTTGACGTACTGAAGAAAAGTGATTTCACAATGCAATTACTTTGTAAAGCACACCATTCTTCTCCTCACAAAGTGAAAGAAATTACAATATACCCATGTATCCAGTAACTTCCAGTCATA
Source organism: Calidris pugnax (assembly GCF_001431845.1). Classification (NCBI taxonomy): domain Eukaryota; kingdom Metazoa; phylum Chordata; class Aves; order Charadriiformes; family Scolopacidae; genus Calidris; species Calidris pugnax. The sequence continues at coordinate 5,966,736 of NW_015090920.1, forward strand.
TGCCAAAGTGTGGGGCTTATGTAGGTCAGCATGGCTCTAGTTAAGGCTGAAATTCTGGTACACCCAAAGAATTAGCAATGAATGACCTCTTGAAGTTTAAATAGAGCTTGGCAGCACTCTCGGGAGGATTTATGAGGAGTGGCATTCAGGCAGAGCTGAGAGCAGCTGGAAGGAGCCCAGCACAGCTGCCTGCAGTTGCTGGGGCTTGTGTGCCACAGCCTGTCTTGGGTTGTGGCACAAAGTTCTGTCTCTATACCGAAAACCTGGGAAACTTAAAATACGTAAGCTATTTAAACTAGGGAGGATTGCAGGCATTTAGCACTGGCTGTTAATTGTAATAGAAAACAGCCACACAGACACTTCCTATTAGGCTCAGCTGTCTGTGCTGCTGCGCTGTTCTGGAGCACTGCGTGAAAGAAGAACTCAGGAAAGTAATAAAGCAGTTTGTCTCATGCTGTATTTCCTGCCCTCGTCTGCTGTTGAGGATGCAGCTCCGTGTACTTTTTACTCAGAAGTAGTGCTGCTAGTACAAATTGCTGCCCTTTGCTAGTGTTCGCTGCCTCATTAGTAATAGCCATCACGCTGGTTGTAGGGCTACCCTGTACTTAATGTAAATCTAATTAGCCATAAAGTTACTGTGAGGTACTGGAGGGGGTTTTTTCCTCGTCAAATGGAACGACTTCAGCTGAGAATCTAGAGGATGTGCACTTGCATTTGCGTTGGGACATGCTCATAATGTGCCTCTTCTATGGGGCTGTTTGCATTTGGACTTTATCCATGTCCTCATCAGGTCACCTCTGTGCTCTAGCGTCACTGCTCAGGCACTGCTGCTTGAGACTCTGCTTTCTGCTGAGGGCAGGAGTGCATCATGTGGCAGGTGATGTTTAGCAGGATGGCTCTGCTGTTACTTCTGCAGTACTCTCAGAGGTGGAGGCAGGGTTTTCTCCCCTTGGTGGTGTTATGTGGTTATGATGCTTTATCACCCTGCTGTGAAGTTGTTGTGGCTTTTGCAGTTGCTCTTGCAATTTATACTGTGGTTGCCCGTCATGAGAGATTTTTCAGCTGTGTCCAAAGAGTCTGTTGCTTGCATTATTCATCAGTTTAAAACAAAAGTCTCCTGAAGTAGCTCAGAGGTGAAACACTTGTCTCCAGCTTTCACTCTTTTTACAGAATCACAGAATGTTAGGGGTTGGAAGGAACCTCTGGAGATCATCTAGTCCAATCCCCCTGCCAAAGCAGGTCCACCTAGAGCAGGTTGCGCAGGAACGAGTCCAGGTGAGTTTCAAATGTTCTCCAGAGGTGGAGACTCCACCAGCTCTCAGCCTGTTCCAGTGCTCTGCCACCCTCAAAGTAAAGAAGTTTTTTCTCATGTTCAGATGGAACTTTCTGTGTTCAGTTTGTGCCTGTTGCCCCTTGTCCTGTCTCTGGGCATCACTGAAAAGAGTCTCGCTCCATCCTCTTGACACCCGCCCTTTAGATATTTATAAACATTGATAAGATCCCCTCTCAGTCACACAGATTCAGGTCTCTCAGCCTTTCCTCATAAGAGAAATGCTCCATCCCCTGATCATCTTTGTAGCCCTCCGCTGGACTCTCTCCAGTAGTTCCTTGTCTTTTTTTGAACTGTGGAGCCCAGAGGTGGACACAGTTCTCTAGATATGGCCTCACCAGGGCAGAGTAGAGTTGTACTTGACATACCTTACCAAATTTAATTCCAAGTGGACCTTAGCCTTCCTTGTTGCATCTCTGGATACTCTGGCAATGTTGCTATATTCCTTCGAAGTGGCCAGTCAGTTTTTCCACCTTCTGTATACTGCTTTTGTCCATTTGAGTTTATCTAGAGGCATCTTGCCCATCCATGCAGGTCTCCTGCTTCCTTTGCTTGATTTCTTACTGGTAGGGATACACCAGTCTTGACCTTGGGCACTGATGCTGAGCTCTTGTACTTGCATAAGAGATGTTTTCATTTTAAATGTAAAATGTGGGTGGGTATATGTTTTCATGATGAGCTTGTTACAGAAATCACATTTCACAACATCTACTGTACTTTGAGTTATTAAACTAACTTTTCAAGTAATTCTGATGCCTTCACAAACGGCAGGATGGTAAGATTTACATTCCTCATTAAACATTTTATGTCAAGGCCAAATGGGGCAAGTAGTTACATAACTGGTATCTGTGCTTAATAAAGGCAGCCCGTTAAATATTGTATAAATGGATGTGTGGGGTTTGGGGGTGTTTTTTTCCGCTTGATGCATTGGAAGTCTGTCAGGCTCAAATGAAAGTGGCATTGATACTAAGCTAGGCTGGTACAAAGCAGCAGCAGTTGCTGGGGTATGTGTGGACCACCAGGCTTTCTGCAGATTTCCAGTACTGGAAGTAAGCCTGCATTTGGTAACAGCCCAGGGAGAGCAGGATCATGGAATGGTTTAGGTTGGAAGGGACATAAAAGATCACCTCATTCCAAACCCCCTGCCCTGGGCAGGGACACCTCCCACCAGAGCAGGTTGCTCCAAGCCCCATCCAGCCAGGCCTTGTATGCCTCCAGGGATTTGGCATCCACAACTTTTCTGGGCCACCTGTTCCAGTGCCTCACCACCCTCACAGTGAAAAATTTCATCCTGATATCTAATCTAAATCTAGCCTCTTCCAGTTTAAAGCCATTACCCCATGTCTCATTGCTACATGCCCTTATGAGAAGTCTATCTCCGTCTCTCCTGTAGGCCCCCTTTAGGTACTGGAAGGCTGCTATAAGGTCTCCCCAGAGCCTTCTCTTTTCCAGGCTGAACAACCCTAAGTCTCTCAGCCTGTCTTCATAGGAGAGGTGCTCCAGCCCTCTTCATCACCACGCTCCTCCTCTGGACTTGCTTCAACAGGATGCCATAACCTCTCTGCTTGTGGGAAGTGTTAGGCAGCACTGTGTCATATAGCAAGCTCATTCTCTTCTCTTGTATTTCCTTTCCCTGTTGCTTTTACACAGATCTCCTTCAGCAGAGGACAGGAACTAAAATTGTGATGGGAGTTGAACACGTCTGGGGGGATTCTTGGGTCTTCCTCTGTACTTTTATGTACCCCTGTATCCTTACCCCTTTGTAGTACCATCCAGTCACTAGCATGAAGAAGAGGAAAAACAAGGAAAAGCTTTTCCATATTTCTGTCTACTACAATGTGCTTGCTGGGAAAACTAATTTAGTGATAATTATAGTAAAATTTCAATATATTCCCTTAATAATACAGTATGCTTTTCAGAAGATGAAAATGCAAACAGGAAATTAAATAGAGCAAGACAACCAAAGCTTGAATCTAGCCTTTATTTCTTCATCTAAGATGGTATTGCATTAATACTGATTGATGTTAGTGATTTGTGTTTGTAGAAATACTTTTTGTTTCTGAAATTTGTTAGGCTTTTCTGGCAACCTTGAGTTAGAGTGAGACAATTGGTATGAGAATGTATGGCTGGAGGATCTCATCATGCAAAGAGGGTGTAAACATCATTGGCATTCTGCACTCAAGTTGGCCTTTATCATTGTCTCTGGCAGAGTTCAGCTCTTCTAAGGTCTAAAGTCATGACACGGAGTAGTGCCTGAAGACAAGAAAACTATGTGAAACATTTTTGCAGGGTGCTATATTCTGATAGCAATCCCCAAATTTCAACAACAAACTGAATATGTTGGTTTAAGCATTCCCTTTAAAAGCAAAAAAAAAAAAAACGAAACCAAAAAATGCCCAAACAATAATGAGGTAGACTAAAAATATAGCATAGAGTGTAAATCTAGATAATCCATATTCAAAAAAGTGACACAAGACACTTCAAAATGGCACAAGAAATGTAATGATTTAGAATTAATTTATTTGTAGTAACTATTATTGTGGAATAGCCAGGAAGTACTAGCAAAATATATTTTAAATAGTGCATATAGAAGAAAATTATTGATTTTGAGAGCGCAATAAGAAGACAGTCCATTATGTTAATATTGCTATTGAAAAGTTTATTTACATATGCATTTTTTTAGTTGTGGAAAAAGAGAAATGTCTTAATAGGAAAAGTTCTTGTCTCCTGTACTTTGTCTTTTCTGTTGTGTTGTGTGTGGGATGACTCTGCTCTGAGGAAAGAGCTCAACAGCTGTGAAGAAGAGAATGCATTGCCTTTGAGAATAAAAAACATTGCATTTTCTGCTAAAAGGAAATTTCCAGTTTTAAGCACTGTGACTAATTAAAAAAAAAAAAAAGAGGCAAGTTCTGTATCTTAGGAGTCACACATGGTTCTGGTGGCCTGGGGTGGAAGTGGCACCCCCAGCAGCAGGTTTAAATGAGGTTCTGAGCAAGCAAGGAGCAGGAGGGAATCACCTGGGATCATCACAAGGGAGTCTGGGCCAGAGAGGGCTGAAGGACTGCTAACTCGGCAGTAGTGTGATGGAGCTCAGGGAGGAGGTAGGCAAGTTGAGGAAAACCAGGGAATGCGAAAGGGAGAAGGGCTGCCCGAGTTGGACCCTGCCTCCTGTAACAGAAACCAGGCAGGCAGACAGAGCCACATTCAGAGAGAAGATTAGAAAGGCCAAAGGCCAACTAGAACTTAACCTGGCCTTGGATGTTAAGAACAATAATGAGAATTGCTGTAAATATGCTAGTAACAAGAAGAGGACTCGAGAGAATCTCCATCCTCTGTTGGATGCAGGAGGCAACATCGTGACAAAGGATGAGGAGAAGGCAGAGGTACAAGATGCTGCCTTTGCCTCAGTCTTTAGCAGTAGAGTAGGTTGTTACCTGAGTACCCATACCCTTGAGCCAGCAGACAGAGGTGCGGAGCAGAATGAAGCCCCAGTAATTCAAAGGGAGATGGTGAGGGACCTGCTCCAACACCTGGATATAGACAAGTCCATGGGGTCAGATGGGATCCACCCGAGGGCACTGAGGGAGCTGGCAGAACTCCTCACTGAGCCACTCTCCGTCATTTACCTGCAGTCCTGGCAAACTCCAGCTGACTGGCATCTAGCAAATGTGATGCCCATCCACAAGAAGGTTTGAAAGGATGATCTGGGGAACTCCAGGCCTGTCAGTCTGACCTCGGTGCCTGGGAAGGCCATGGAGCAGATCATCCTGAGTACCGTTACGCAGCACATGAAGGACAGGCAGGTGATTAGGCCCAGCCAGCATGGGTTCATGAGGGGCAGGTCCTGCTTGACAAACCTGATCTCCTTCTGTGCCAAAGTGACCCACTTGGTGGTAGAGGGAAAGGTTGTGGATGTTGTTTACCTGGACTTTAGTAAGGCCTTTGATACAGTCTCTCACAGGAGACAAAATGGCTGCCTATCGCTTGGATGGGAGGACTCTCTGCAGGGTTAAAAACTGGCTGGAGGGCCCCAAAGTGACCCACTTGGTGGTAGAGGGAAAGGTTGTGGATGTTGTTTACCTGGACTTTAGTAAGGCCTTTGATACAGTCTCTCACAGGAGACAAAATGGCTGCCTATCGCTTGGATGGGAGGACTCTCTGCAGGGTTAAAAACTGGCTGGAGGGCCGGGCCTAGAGAGTGGTGGGGAACGGACTTAAATCTAGTTGGCAGCTGGTCACGAGTGGTGTCCCACAGGGCTCAGTACTGGGCCGGTTCTCTTTAATATCTTTATCAAGGATCTGGATGAGGGGATCGAGTGCACCCTCAGTCAGTTCGCAGACGACACCAAGTGAGGTGGGGGTGTCGAACTGCTGGAGGGTAGAAGGGCTTTGCAGAGGGATCTGGACAGGCTGGATCGATGGGCTGAGACCAACAGGATGAGTTTCAACAAGGCCAAGTGCCAGGTCCTGCCCTTGGGTCACACCAACCCCCTGCAGCGCTACAGGCTGGGGGCGAAGTGGCTGGAGCTGCCTGGCAGAAAAGGACCTGGGGGAGTTGGTCAACTGTGGGCTGAACATGAGCCAGCAGTGTGCCCAGGTGGCCAAGAAGGCCAACAGCATCCTGGCCTGTATCAGGAACAGCGTGGGGAGTAGGACTGGGGAGGTGATCGTCCCCCTGTACTGGGCACTGGTGAGGCCCCACCTTGAGGGCTGTGTCCAGTTTTGGGCCCCTTCCCACAAAACAGACCTTGAGGGGCTGGAGCGGGTCCAGAGAAGGGCAACGAAGCTGGTGAGGGGTCTGGAGAGTAAGTCTTGTGAGGAGAGGCTGAGGGAGCTGGGGGTGTTTGGCCTGGAGAAGAGGAGGCTGAGGGGAGACCTTATCACTCTCTACAACTCCCTGAAAGGAGATTGTAGAGAGGTGGGGGTCAGTCTCTTCTCCCAAGTCACAGTCTCTTCTCCCAAGACAAGACAAGAGGAAATGGCCTCAAGTTGCACCAGGGGAGGTTCGGGTTGGATATCAGGAAAAATTTTTACACGGAAAGGGTCATCAAGCATTGGAATGGGCTGCCCAGGGAAGGCACCATCCCTGGAGGTATTCAAAAGATGGGTTGATATAATGCTTAGAGACATAGTTTAATGATGTAGGGGTGGGTTTTGTATGGTTTTCTTTGGGTTTTTTTGTCAGAGTTAGGTTGATGGTTGGACTAAATGATCTTTAAGGTCCCTTCTAACCTAAACAATTGTATCATTCTAAGAAGTTCTTGAAAGATGATTCCCTTAAGGGCTTCTTGATTGTGTGAGAAACTTATCTCAAGAGATGTTCTGTGGTAAAGAATTAAGGAAGACTGGTCGTGCATATCCCTGCTAATAGTGAGAAAGATTACGTGGAATGAGCCTAATTTCATTCTCTTTTTTTTTTTCCTCAAATTACTGCAGTTATATTGAATCCTTAGAACAGAGTAATTATAGCTACAAGCTTAAAAATGCTTGAAGTCCTAAATTTGGTTTCTCTTCTTTATTTTATTGATAGTTTTAGAAAAATGAAACAAAGAACTCCTTCAGAAGTGCTTCATTGTCTCTGGAAATGACACTTAGAGCCAGATCTTCTAATATTCTGTCCTGTATAATTTAGTTCTGCACATGGGATTCTTTTATTAATCTTATGGCACACATTTAGTAGTGATTAATTCAAACTGCACAGAGCAAAAAAGCGTGCAGGTAAAAAGTTCTTTGATCCCATGTTGCTTGATCTTTTTCAATATTTACATGTTTTCATGTTTACCAACTTGAAAGATTTTTTTTTTTTCTAAAGCCCACAGGTTGGTGTGGTTACTGGTGAACAGGCATGTGCAGACACCCCCTCCCTCTCTCCAGCCCTGACTGCAAGTGCTACTGTCAGCCACAGCACCAGTGCTCAATTTTGAAACATATTATTGAGCTTATTCTTATTGCTATCTGTCTGTTCCCTTCCTCTCCTGCTGGTCTCTTAGTGAACATCTTTGCCCAAGACCTTTGTCCATGAGTCTTGTATGTTGGGGTAGTAAGAATTCAGTTTGGTTGCATGGTTGTGTAACCTCATCTTTCTGCAACACCCTTACATTTACTTATACTTGCTATGCATTTGTCCAGAGCAATGCTAAGCTGGATTTATGGAAGAAGGTAGGACTTGTGGGACTATGAAGTCTCTCTTTTGCTTGTTACAGGCAATAAGCACTAATAACAAGACTCGTGCAGGAGGAATACTATTAGAGGTGAGAGAATCTGAACAGAATTACAGGTATCTCCATTTTTATTTCTAGAAGTTTTTACCACGTCAAATATGCTTAACTAATCTTTTGATGATTTAGATTGGATTTGAGTCTGTGGTGATACAATAAGGACAAGAATCATCTTAGTTAAAGCTGTTGCTTCCTATAAAATTGAAGACTTCAATTGAGGACTTTGAAGTTGAGGACTTTGTTGGCAAGGTCAACATTGTTCAACTTATCCACCCTTTTGGCCTAAATTCTGGAAAGATGCAGGAAGCAGAGGGGCTGGGATCCTGTGAAGGCTTATGGAAGCATGGCTCCAGAGCTCAGTGGGTAAAGAGAGCCCTCGTGGTGGCAGACTCCCCCCAAAACAGGAATTTGGAAGAGGTCTGCAGGGGTTCCAGTAAAGGGAGAAAATATGTTTATTTTCTTTTCTTTTAAATTCCCGAAGAGAAGGAAATAGTTTGAATTCCCACTCTGACTAGAGTTCCAGGAAAGAATATCAGACCACAGTTGGGCATCGTATTCCTTTGGTCCTGTGACAACACAGACAAGGGAGTATCCATCTTTGGGTGCTGGTTGATGGAGATTTATTGTTGTTTGACCAAGAGAACTGAAAATGCATGTGCAGCAGTGTTCCTGTGCCTGCCATATTATTTTTCCAGGCTATTTGCAAGCTTGGACATAAAACAAAATGGTTTCATTAATTGTGTATATTCCCTTTAAAATGTTCAGCTGGTAATTCTCCTCATCCCTCATCAAATGTGATTACAAAATCTTAGTATGATAAACATACATCTTCTGTAACACTTTGAAAAGTCACTGTTAGCTGCTTTGACATTTAAATTAGTAGTAATATGATGGACATATTGGGTACTGAAGTCAATGTTGTAAATAGTTTCATGGGGTTTCTATGCAACTGAGTATAAATGTTGTACTAATTCTTTAATGGGCTGTTATTTTATTATACCCTAGATTGTCGGTTGCCCTTTATGCTATGTCATTTTGATCAGTTTCCTGGGGAATATCTAATACTTCACTCGGTGTTTAAAGCACAGCAGTTACAGTGAGATGGTATATGAAGCAATAAATGGCTTTTAGGAGTGGTTAAATGCCAAAGCAGTGATGAGGCTGTTAAATGAGAGAACTGTTTGTAAAAGTTCTTTTGAGCAAACATTTTTTCTGTTTTGCTCTAGATAGAAAATAAAGCTAGTAAGTGGAAAAACGAGAAATAATGTTAAACTTATTTTATATTAAGAGTGTTTCACTTTGCTGCTTGCTAAGTGTCTCTGCTTTGCATGTCAGCTGCTCGTGAAAGTCTGTCTTGAAGGATCTGGCAGCATTGCAAAGGGGCAATGGTATTAAACCCACAAAGGGTGAAATGGACGTGTTAGCACTGTATATAGATCTGTTTGCAGGTGGATGCTCTATGCCTGTAGTTGCATTGCATTGGGGACACATTTCCTTGTGTTTGCACGCAATTGAAAGCTATGCATAGTTTGGAAACAGCTTTTTGAAATGGGGTTACTGCTTATTTCAGTGTCTGTGAGGAAAAAAAGTGTTGCGTGTGGCTCTTCGGATTTTTTTGATTATTTTTTTGTGGGATGGGTACTGCAGCTGCAATTGCACTTAAATCTAACATACATTGGAAAGTTTTTGAATTGCTGTTTGAGATCAGTGCTAAAACTATGACATCTAGGGATTATTTTTTTTTCCTTCCTCTTTTGAGACCAATAATTACAGCTTCAAGCCAAAATGTGAAGCTGAGTTGAAGGTTGAACTTGCCTCTGAAAAGTGTTTCTGGGCTGTTATGTTGCAATCAGCATTGACATTTCCAGAACACCATACAGCTTCATCATCTTTAATCCATTGCTTTCAGCTGCACCTTTCTTTTAATAACTCTCATGAATGTATTTTAATTTTGTTCTGAAAATACTTTGGGGAAAGTTAATTACTGTTATCTGTAATTGAGTATTTGAAATAATTGTTTCAGAACCTTAAAGCTGTCTTTTTATTACCAAAGAAGAAGGAAAATGCAGAAGGGCAAGAAAAAGGCTATTATATCCTATGCTTGCTTAGTGGGCATACAGGAAAATCATTGTTGGTTGCCAGTGAGATTTTTAGAATATTTTATGTAAAGACCTGCAAGTGCAATATGAACCAACAACTTGGAGAAAAAAGAAAAGGGGAGGCAACAAGCTGGAAAAAAATTAAAGGGGAGGAGGGGGACAAACAAGCAAAAGAAAAAGCAAAGGAGAGCGAATTTACTCCTCTTGAACAAGTCTGTATTATGCTACTATGTTTAAAATGTTGCTTTGTTTCTTTTTCCTGGGAAAATTCCCAGTGATTAGTCTTGAAAAAATTCTATTTGTGGTGAGACAAGTTCAGCCTAATTCTGCGTCGTATGTCATCAAGCTGACAATGAATGTGTGTTTCTCTATAGTTCCGTTAGCAAACTGTGGCTTGTTAATTGGACTGTTCAAATGCACAGATTCTTGAGACTTATTACTTGAGATTTATATACTTCAAGCTTCCCTTCAAGATGGTCTGCTGTACAGTCTGTTAGAATTGGCCTCTCCAAACGAGGTTGCACAGCATTACTTGGCAAATGTGTCACAGGTTTAAAACATGTACTAGAAATTAGGGTAGGATCCTTGCAATATTTTGATTCAAGTTTTGTAGCCAAGCTTGAATTTCCAGATGTAAAAATGAAAGGAACCTGTGCTTTCTTTGTAGGAATTCTTTACTCATCTGTATTAACCTTCTGAGTGCATTAAGTGTCTCTGGATTGTATGCTTTCTGCATATTTAAAAGTGTTTTCAGATACAGTTTTACTGGGGATTTTATTTTTGTTTTCTTTGGTGGTTGTCATGGGGGGACAGCAGATTAGAAGAATGTCTTTTGTAGATGGCTATTAATAATAAAATCAAAGAAAAAAAATGAGGAAATTTTTATAAATGTAGAAGTGGACAATGTAGAAGTGGTGAATGTAATATGCTGAATGAATTAATACCAACTCATTAAATGAAAAATTTACCCATTTGTGCCTTAATAAGGGTGGTAGAACTTGGAGGTGTTTTAGAGAAGTGTGACAATGGGCTCGCCCTGTTCTTAAACAATGCCCTATTTGCTTTTGTTCCCCATCATAGATGCATATTGTGCTAGATGGGCCTTTGCACAGATGCAACTATTATTGAGCAGTTTATTTAAGCATTTTTAAAGTTTAATTTTCTGAGTTCTGTTGTGATGTAAATGTTGTTCTTTTTCTGTCGAAGTAATCTGGTTAGGGAATGAACAGTTTGAATTTTTGTAAGATACTGACATAATGGGGCGATAAGCAATATTGTTTCCCTGGAAGACAGCTAAGATTTCAAAATATTTCTATTCTTGCCTGTTTTCTTTAACTAGGCAGCATTTTTAGTATAGTATGTATGCAATTTCAACAAATTTAGAAGCAAATTGAGACAATTTTCTCAGTGATGGTAAAATCTGACATTCACTGTGTAATTAGTAGCCAAAGATAGCCTTGTGAAATAGACTTAATTTTTTTTTTTAACTCGACATGGTAGATGTTAAAGACAACAGGTGTTTGGGTTTTTTTTAATATGACTTCCTAAAAAGGCATGTCGACTTCTAAAGAGCAAGCATTGCTTGTTTCTTGAGTCTACATGTTCAACTGAGTTGAATGAGATGATCTGCTGGATTTTCTGGAATTTTTTTTTAATACTATTTATCAGCTGAATTTTCTGGAATTTTTTTTTAATACTATTTATAAATTTTTTTCTTTCATTTCATTTACTTTCACTAGGGTGTTGTGTGAGATTTTTTGTTTGTTTGTGGTTTGAATTTTGGTGGGTGGAGTTTTTTTGGTTTTGGGGTGTTCTTTTGTTTGGTTTTATTTTTTGAAATCCAGGTTTTCTTTCATAGGAGGCACAATATTTTCCTTTAAAAACATAACTCTACATGTAATGTTAGTTCAGGAAATGCAATAGTTCTTTGCAACTTGAAACTTAAATTTGTTTGTGTCACTATAAATGTACTACTAAATAACTTTACAGGGGAACTGCTTTACAGCCTTGTAATGAAGTCATTTATAACACCACAAACTTAAGTGTGTCTGTTGGAAGTAAAGCACTAATCGTTTAGCAGTCTTTTCCCAATGAGTATAACAGCCTGAATTACTTTAATTAGATAATTTTGAATAAAACCTCCATGTTTAAAGGAGAATGTTTTAAGGAGATGGAAGTTGTATTGTAGTTTTTTGTTAAGATTATGAATACTTGTGTGTTAAATCAGTGATTTGAATATTTTTATTACGATTTCATGAAGGGTATTTGTTTTAAGGCATGTTAGAACTTTTCACTTCCCATTAATTTTAACAATTAGTGTTATGTTTGCTGTTTGTAGCCAGCACATGGTACTGTAGATCCCAGTTTCTACACTATATCAAGGCACGTGAAATGTATTGAAGTAGTATTTAGATGTAAATAAAGAAATATTTAGGGCTTGTTGATGCTGTAATCAACAGACAGTTTCTGTATAATTGCATTGGAGTAAACTAACCTTGTAATGCCGTTATTTGGTTTTGCTTCTGCTTTGAGTGTAGAATATAACTAAGTATTTGAGAATCTGGAAGACTGATAGTAGCTTCTGTCGGTGGACTTTTTTGTTCTTTATGCTCTTGGCTTCAAAGAATGATCGCATAGCTGGAGTTTGCAGTCATGGGCTTGGGCTGAATTTTGTGGCTTTCGTTTTAAATATACTTAGATTTTTTTCTAAAGTGTAGAAAGAAAAGATCTTATTTGCAGAGAGCAGGTGGATAGGTCTAAGTACAGATAAAAGTTTGCTTTAATGTATTTACTGATCGTTATTTAAAAAAGAATTTCTGGTAAATAGGTTAGAAACCCTAGTGCTACTCTTTGATAGGTATCTTTGAAAACTGTATTTGCACTGTACATCAAGTCACTAAATTTTGTTTGAATTTAAATGTGCTATGGTGTGCCTGCTCAAACAAGTAGGCGCACTTCTTGCTCACACATACTTACCTATTGATCTTTTCTTTCTAACTGTTAAAAATATTTTACCTAAAATTTCTTTCTTTGGGTTCATTACTCCCATTTTCTTTTTGTGCATGTTACTCTGAACAATGTTAGCAGTGGTGTGATTGTGATGATGTGAGAACTCCATAGCTAGAGGCTACGGAGTTTATTAGACCAAATGCCAGCTGAGAAGTGATAAGCTCTGGATCACAAATGTCTTTAAGGTCTGAAATCAAAACATCAGTATTCAAAGCTAAATAGAAGGTGAAGCCCATTGCTCAATTGATACCATCTTGGAATGGAAAGGTAGTTCCTAGAAGGGAAGGTGGAAGAGTAGACAAGGTGTTCTTGGTGGAGGGAGGAGATGAGAAAGCAGTTGCCTCCTAAGGGGAAGCAGTTTATAGCTGGTGGAATGTGAGCCGCTGGCTGTGGAGGGAGAGATCATACTGAGCCCATAACTTTTATTTTATGGCCCATTGGATGTATTTGGTAGCTAGCAGAGTTATGAATTTTAGCTGTTATGTCAGTTTAGTTGCCTGTAAAACTGCAGCCTCAATTCGAAAGCGCATATTTGAGAAGTGGTGTGTAGGTTTACCCTTAAGGATGGCCTGAGAGATTAGAGATGAAGCAACTGTTTTATGATGAGTGTCCTTCTACTGATGTCTGGCTGGTTTTGTCCTGAATCAATTGTCTGGTGAATGTACTTTTTTTTTTTAAACATTTGTTTGTGCATAGTTACCGTTCTTACAAATATCCTAAAATAGGAATACGTGATGTTCTAATAAAGCAAGAAACTTTTTAGCTGATGTATATATTTTTTTTTAATCTATATACAAAATTTTCTTATTAATAATGAAGTGGGATGGGCTTAATATTTGTGAGATGCCACCATTTCCTTTGGTACTTAACTGGCTAAAAATTATTCTTGCTGCTTACAATGTATGTCCTGTAATTCCCAAGCATCTAACTTCTACAATTTGTCACATGAATACTTTACTTGGTCCTGTTTAGTGAGAGACTTCCCGAGGTGTAATCCAGAAGATCAGAGAGTCAGTACCTTGTCCGAAATAAAATAATGTTAATCAGTAGGGAACAGAGGGGTTTTTCTATTAAACTAAAATTGATGAGGTTTAGTAAGTCTTCCTCATATCATAGATGATGTAAGCTTTCTAAATTGAGAGTTAATCAGTAAGGAACAGAGGGGTTTTTCTATTAAACAAAAATTGATGAGGTTTAGTAAGTCTTTCTCATTTCATAGATGATGTAAGCTTTCTAAATTGAGAGCTTATAACCTAGATGGTTTTTCTCTGGGTGCCCACACATGAATTGCTTGCTCATTCTGCCTTTTATATCTAGTGACTTATCAGTTGTAAGGAAATATGAGAAGAAAAGCTTCTCTGGGAGAAAAATAACCCTTGTCTTTCTTTCCATGGCCGTAACAGGTTTGGTTTTCTATGTGATCTGACTTTTTTTTTTTCCCTTCAAATACAAAATATGGAAGATATGCATATAGAATACCAAGAGCCTACTTTTGCTGCTCTTACAAAGAACACAGACATGCCCAGTCCTGGCATGGATGCCAGGGCAGGTTAAAGGCAGAGCTGTACTCTGGCATACCTTGTTACACCCCTTTGAGCTTGGGAGTGATCTGGAGGACTGCCATTTCTTTAGCTGCAAAAAAGAGAGGAGAAGAAAAAACAAATGCTGGAGAAGGAGCCAGGAAGTTAAAGTGAAGAAGCTTAAAAATGTTTAAAAGACTTGTCTTATTTGTTTCTCTGTTAAGAAATCGGAATTTATTGATGTTTGGGAAGGGCTACCTGGAGACAATATGCAGGTGTGCGAGGGGTCCTTTTGACCCTTTTAGGGATTAGAGCTGATCACACAACACCCATCTCTTAGCACACTAAGTCTTGAGCACCTCAAAATATTTTTGCTTCTTTCAAAAGCACTGTGCAGAAGATTAAAGCTCAAGGGGGAAAATCATAGCTTGCTTCCTAATGAAAGTGAACATCACTATGGGTGGTCTAAAGAATTGGGATAGCAGGAGTTATCCTTACTATACGTACATTGGATATATTAATGCTTACAGTTTATAATTAGAAATACTCAAGCCGCTTAATTGTGGCAATGGCTCTATTCCAATTTTTGATTCTAAGGTTGTGAGAAAAGCTGATAGCATATAGTGAGTTTTGAACTGATTTTTTACTTTGGGAAAACCTTCAGGGGAAAACATAGACTTACATGAAAAAGAAAGAGGTACTATGAGGAAAGATATGTTGTTATGAAGGATTAAGAGTCTATCTTGAGACTGTCTTCTTGGAGTTGTGTGGATTGTGAAACTAGGTCTTGAGCAAAGCAGGGTTCTCATAATTTTCACAGCGTATTAATTGTTGGAGGCCAACCCGTGGAATGCGTTTTGGTCTTGTGTTTGAAATATTTTTAAAATGTTGTGGTTTTTCTCCAATTTGTGGTGGTGTTTTTTACATTTGTAATTTAAATGTATTTGAATAACTGCACATGCAGTTTGTGCATCGTTTAAATCAATGATCTGTATGATCCCTGAAAACATCTTTTACTTCCAAGACTACATATGAAATGATTATAGAAGCAACTATATTTGTTTACTTTATATACACTTACACCCTTCATTTGCCTTTCAATGTAGTTTTTTTCACCTTGTGATACAAATAATGCTGATGACTTCATTGTAATAGGAGAGGGGAAGTCTAGCACGGATAACTAGTTGAGTAAAATATAAGGTCTAAGAACTACCTGATAGAAATAATGCTGATAATGCTCCATTGTAATAGTAGAGGGGAAGTCTAGCACAGTTGAGTAAAATATAAGGTCTAAGAACTACAGCTACTTGGCCAATTCTTGCTGTGGAGTACATCAGCAGAGAGATGTGTTGAGGCTGATACTGTCACATGTGCTTAAATGGTGAGAAGAAGGTGGAGCAATGACATGAGATGATACTAACTTCCCAAATAGTTAAGATGGGGGGGTCAAGTATGAGTAATTTCAGAATGACCATAGAAGCCTTGGATTATTAGGCAATGAAGTGACAGATAAAATTCAACATGGCTAAATGTGAAGTGGAACTTGAAGAAAAACAATAAAAAATTCCCATAGAAACAATGGGCTTTAAGATAATCCATCCCTCCACCCCCCTTCCAGTGACATCTGTGTAGCTGCTTGAAAAGATCAGGTGAATGATCAGTTGTGGTCAAGATAATCCATCCTTCCACCCCCCTTCCAGTGAGATCTGTCTAGTTGCCTGAAAAGATCAGGTGAATGATCAGTTGTGGTCAAAAAGTTAAATTGAATGTTAGGAGTCGTTGGGAAAGAGAACAAAGCGGAGAATTCGGTGAAGGTCCACCAACCAGTTCAGTTTCCCCTCATCTTAGAGGATACAGAGGAGCTGAGAAAGTTTCAGAGAAAGGCTGTTCAGCCTGGAAAAGAGATGGTGACTAAGGTGGTCTCTGATAGTGATCTGAAAAATCATGATTAGCTTGAAGAAGGAGATGGGGATTATAAGGGTTCATTGTCTCTTCCAGTGCAAGAATTTGGGATGCTAAATGAAGCCAATAGGGAACTGGGTTGCAAACAAACAAAAGGTGTTTTTTCATGGAACAGACAGTGGAAATACCAGAGCTGCTTGCTATGAGATGCTGGGGATGCTAACAGTAGACATATTTCAAATACATATTTGAAAAATACTAGACACTCTCCAGAAAGATGAGCATTGAGACTTAATGACTGGAACATGCATCTGAGGGGAAAAAAAAAAAACAACTTATGTGAAAGCAGCCAGTTTTCAGAGGGCTGAGTGTGGTTGCCCTGCTTTTCCTCTTTCTTGCACACTTACTATGGTCCTTGTTGGCTTTTTGGTTTTTGGTCCGATACAGCTGTTCTCTTGGAAACAGTGTATGTTGGTTTTATGTCAAGTGTGCAGACATACCAGAAATCCCAGGATTACTGTGAAATGTCTGGGGGCAAATCTGTGGTCATGGCATCTTGACATTGAATCCACAGGTGGTGGGGTTTTGAGGGGTTTCTTCATAGCCAGTAGCTATGTAATAATTAATGTAATGGTAGGAAGTATTGACTCACAGTATTGACTTAGCTGTTAAATGGTGATAACATACTATGCTGGTTGAAATGCTGGTTTACAGGAATTCTAGTTGATTGTGTTCTGAAACCTGTGTTCCATCTTGAAAAGAGAACAACAAACAAAACAACACCAAAAGAAACCATGTGCAGCATTGCTGACAGCTCAGCCACTGCATAAAGCACAGTAAAAGTAATGAAATTATTTAAACTAAGAACCGGATATTTCTTATATTATAACAGTTTCTGGGCCCGGTGTCTACTTCTGGGCTTCTCAATCCAAGAGGCATGGACATGTTGGAGAAAGTCCAATGAAGGGCCACAAAGGTTAAGGGACTAGAGCATCTGTCACATGAGGAATGTCTGAGAGAGCCTGGCGAAGAGAAGGCTCAGGAGGGATCTTAAGCATGTGTGTAAATACCTGAAGGGAGGGTGCAAAGAGGATGGAGCCAGGCTCTTCTCAGTGGTGCCCAGAGACAGGACTAGAAGCAATGGGCACACACTGGAACACGGGAGGGTCCCTCTGAACATCAGGAAACACTTCTTCACTGTGCAGGTGACCGAGCACTGGCACAGGTTGCTCAGAGGGGTGGTGGAGTCTCCATACATGGAGATATTCAAAAGCTGCCTGGATGTGGCTCTAGGTCGTCCTGCTTGAGCAGGGGCAGTTGGACTAGATGACCTCCAGCCTCATCCATCCTGCGATTCTGTGAAAAACTTAAGCAAAACATAGAGCCCACTGTAATTCTTTAAAAGCAAAAGTATTAAGCTACATCCAATTGCTTTGATTGGGTGTTTGCAAGTTCAAACATGGAGCCAACTGTAATGCTTTCTAAGTAAAAGTATTAAGCTCCAATTGCTTTGATTGGGTGTTTGCAAGTTGATTTTCTGGTGGGGAGAGTCATTGACAAGGAAAATGATGACCTTTTATTTATCTTCAATGATAAAGGTACGAAGCTGTTACTTACTGCAGTAACTTGCTGTTACTGATTGCTCTATTCAACACTGTGTTGATGTGCGTTGGTAACACATTGTCTAAAAGCACAGAGCCTTCATCAGAGCTACTGATAACTTGAGCCACTTGTAGTGTGATGTCTTCTGAAAGTTTTTTAAATTGATGTACTTTGACTGTCAGTCAGGGACTGGCAGAAGAAACAGTCTTGGTCTGTATCTTAAAATGTGAATTATGCCAAAGTGTTCTTATTCAAGGCTTGTGTTTCACAAGACCAGTCAATACCAGAGGTAAGAAAGTTTGGATGGAGTTCATTGCATGCCTGCTACTCATGTGACCCAAATTCAGAATAAAGAGCAGGTAACAAAGCCAGAAGAAACTGCTTTTTTGAATTAATGAGGGAAATGAATAATTTAATTAAATTATGGCAATTGAAGGATGATGGCTTTACGAGGGGGGGTGTAAGTTACCACCTAAAATAACTCGAAGTGCATATTTCCCCTTCTCTATTTCCTTTCAAGTCTGTGAGAAAAACATAAACTAGCTTAGGTAAAGGAAACTGATCTCCAGAACTCTCACTGTCTGAAACGTCCCTGTTGTGAACTTGTTCTCCAGGGTTTCCTTTAGTTGAAAATTGTCTATCCCCAAGAGAGTGAATTTCTGAATTTCTTCACGTCAAGGTGCATTGGTCAGGCAGACAGTGTAACTCTGTCCCCTCCCTGATACAGTTTAGTGCCAAGCATCCTCTAGCATGAAGACCTTATGCTACTCTAATTTGGCAGGAACTGTTAGGAAGTCAAAGAAGCTGTTGTGGCCTTGGGCTAAATGTATTAAACCCAGCACGTGCTCCTTTCCCTCCTCCCTTACTCATGAACCCTCTTTATCACTCTTCCATGCCCGTTGTGTTTTGGGGACTGCCAGCAGTAACCATTTCTGCTTGCCAGGAGTCTCTTTCAGGCACTCTTGTAGCTAAATTGATTTCAGTGTGGGTTTAATAGCATGGGACTTGGTGCAACCCAGAAAAGATGTTTGTTCCTCATGTCCTCTATAGCAGCCCATGCACAGCCCATATTCAGATCCTGTGTCAAGGAACCATTGTTCCCAGTGGTCTACTCAGCTCCTGGGGTTTTTTTCCACTTCCTTCTTACTTGCATAATGAAATATATTCATGACAGTGGTCTTCCTTCCACCCCTGAAACGTGAGTGGGACTTTGTATTGCTTTTTGGTCCCATTCCAGTTCCCTGGTGCCCTCATTCTAGAAATCCTGTGTCACGTTTGTTCTTCTCAACACCAAGGGGAATATCATAGCAATGGAGTGCAATAATTGTCATTAGCCTGGTTCTTCAATCCTCTGGCAATCAGAGCTGGTCAAATCTTGCTCAGCAGAATTTGCCAGAGGAGCAGCAGATCTATATGTGTGTTCCTTTTCCACTGAGATCCATTTGAGCCTGGCTACTGGTGCTTGAAATGCTTCTGTTTTTGCAATTTCTCACAGGTTAAAGACAGCCAGAACTCTCCTACTGTTAAATATGATATTCCTTTTAACTGGGTCTTGCCAGAACTATATTGTTTTGGCTGAAATTGGTACTGAATTCAAATGACCAAATAAAGTTTGTTAACCATTTAGGTAGGACTTTTGTTCTCATGTAGGGAATGCAATGAGTGCATCCATTGATTCTATTTAAAAAAATAAATACTAATACCTTACAACTGAAATGGTTACTTAAAAGGAAATTGTAATGTGTTGGGTACTAATAAGCTTATTTTATGCATCCTAAGTATCAAGAGAAGCTCGTCATCTGTTGTTAGTCAACTGTACCAAAATCAGTAAAACATTTCTTGTCTCAAAACAGTTCGGTGAAATCTGTTTTTCTCCCTCTAGCTGAAAATAACATTGCATTTTTCTGAAATGTTTCTTCAAGGTATATTTTACTTTGCTGAGGTATGAATCCCTCCCTGCATCAATGTATTTGTCCCCAAAGAGTGGCAGGTGGTCTTCCCATCGTTCCCATTCCTTGGGCTTTCTGAAGAAAGGGGGTACTTTATATAATCAGTTGTTTCATCTGAACCTTTTTTAATCTGAGAGATTTAAGCTCTTGTGACTCAAGTTAATTCCAGCAAGGAAATCTTAGTTGTATCTCTTTTACAATGGTGGTATTGCCACCTCAAGTTTAAGGCCCTGAAAAATGAGGAGTTTGGCTTAAAAACCATGCACATCTTTTAAAAAGCAACAAAAACATCTCTGGAAACCTTGTGTTTATGGTGCTTGGGGTGTGGTCTTGTTGTGTGTGCTGGGGTTTTTTTGCTTCTTTTTTTGTTTGATTGCTTGTTTGGTTTTGGTGTGGTGGTTTTTTTTATTACTTTCCCCCTCCTACAGGAAACCTGAGATTTAGAATCTCAGCTTCTGGTATTGTGGCTTCAAGGACTAAGAGTTACTGAAAGTTACGCCAGATGTAGTGAGAGTCACAATGAAAAAAATGGTAAAAATTGTAAAAATTCTTACCAGTGGAAAGAAACATCCTTAATTGTCCACTTATAAATTCTAAAGATAATGCATTTTACAAACACACAATACTTGGAGCAATAATGTTTTTGTGTTCTGCCTTCCTTACTTCCCTGGTACTGTTCAAACTGGTGAAAGCTGTAATTAAGCTGTCATAAGTAATTTTAAAACACAGTTAACATTTAATTCTTATTTTAAGCTATTTTTGAAGTAAAAAGGTAATATATTGGGAACTGAGCCAGAGATTAATAACATGTTTTTTTAAATGACAGCCCAAAAGTATAGAACAAAGGGGGAGAAGTTTTTTTAAAAAAGCGTATTATCTGAGGTATGTGTTGTGATACAGCACTGGAGTCTTGCACCAAAATATAACTTCAAAAAGCTT
Organism: Calidris pugnax; assembly: GCF_001431845.1. Lineage (NCBI taxonomy): Eukaryota > Metazoa > Chordata > Aves > Charadriiformes > Scolopacidae > Calidris > Calidris pugnax. The sequence goes on from NW_015090920.1 coordinate 5,987,304, forward strand.
AACTAATTCGTATCTGAACTGTATATAATTAACTTTTTAGGTAGGAAGGGTAATTTGAGATTGTTTCAAGCTGTGTTTAGAATGCGGAATGTTTAATCTTCATTTTTAAATTATGCTCATGCATAATAAACTGAGTGAATGTGGGGTGTGAATTTAAGAGAATGTGTATTTGTACATTACTATTATTACTACTAATGTATTTTTGAAACTGAAAAGAAAATTACTATTGGTTAGGTATTTGCATTTGTTAAAAGTAATAGTCTATTAAAAGTACTTTTCTGTTCCGCAGGATTTGTTCAGTGATATAAATTCAGAGTGAATGCAGATTAGTGGTATTATTATTGTCAGCATGAAGCTGATATCTGGTAGCATTGCATGATGGACTAATCACAGGGGGTCAGGCATTTTTTGAAAAAGATAATTTGAGTATTGTTCCGTGATTTGACAGTTTGTAAAGGTGGTTGCAAGGAACCACCAGGTTAGAGCCTGTCTGGAATAAGTGAAGCACCTCATCAGACGCCCAGGTTTCTTATAATGAAGCTTGAATTGTAGACTTTGTGATACGTAAGAGAGACAGGGTGGGAATATTAATATGGCAGAAGAATATGTAATAATAAAGATGATTTCAGTTTGTTGAATACTACTTGCCAACATTTAAAGGGGTGTTTCTAATTCCACAAATTATGGGCTTGTGTATATCATGCAGACGTTTGTTAATACCTCAAAATTAGAACAGTGTACTTTGATCTGTTTGGTAATGGACATATTGCTGTAGAAATACTTTGTACCTGCCTACATTTTAAGACTATGAGCTCTTCTATTTGTGAATGAAATTACCGTGACAAATGCTGTTGCTTTTTCCTTCTTTATATATGAAAAGCCTGTGCTTTAACTGTGACTGATGAACTTGATCTGTGCTAACACTGAAATAGCAAACGTAGGTGGTAATGTTTATAACGTAGTTAAAAGTGCAACCTGAACACATGCATCCATTGAGCTAGTATCCATCTGACTAACTTGTTCACTGTCTTCTAGCTCTCCTCTTGGAGAGGAGTGACAGTCTGAGGACACTGAGAAGTTCTGAGCCAGGTTTCACGTATGTAGGTACATGGTGGAAGTAGAAAAGAGTCCCTAATGAGGAGTAGGCACTTCACTTTGCTTTCTGTTCTTGCAAGTTAGGCACTTAGCCTGTGTATCGCTGTGTGTCACTGAAAGCAGCCTTGTAGGTGCCCAAATACCTGGTTTTTCAGGTTTCCTTGATCACCAACTTTCCTCAAAGGCCTCCAGTGAAGGCATTAGATAAATTTTCTATTAAGTGGTGGAAACTTTGCAGCTTGGGTGAGGGATGGTGTGGGTGCAAAATATTTCCCCTGCTGCTAGCAGTCTCTGCAGGCAAACTCCTCTATTGCAAATATTTTCTTTAATAGCAAGCAGGACCTAAAACCAATTCTTATCATTTGCATTTTGAAAGTGTTTTCTTTTTTGTTTTGTTCCCTAGCATAGTCGTTTGTATTCTGTGTGACTATAATTTTGGCCATTTTAGTTATGTTTTGTTACCTTTCTGTGAAATTTCTGTCTTTAACTTGTTTTTATCATAGGGATACTTAAATGCAGGCAGAAAATAACTGATTTGAAAAGCATAAGTAGATTGGTATATATAGCATCCTTATTCTGTAGGGCTTTTGATTTAATTTTTTCAAGTTTGCAAAAATAAGCTTTAAAAACAAACTGAAATTCACACGCACACCACCCATACATGCACTCCTGCCCTTGGTTGACTGGGAAGGCTTTTTATAATATGTTGTTAGAAGAGGTTCTGCTTCCCGTAGTGTTTGTTTTTTCTACAATGCTATAGCTTTACTTTTCTACTGACTGCTTTAACACAGAGGAACTACTTGGAATGTCACTTCTAATTTTAGCTGTCAGTTTAGTTCTTGACTTGATATAGCTAACAGTAGATTTTTTTAAAATTTTTTTGTTTCCATCCCATCCCTAGAGCAACAAATCTCCTCCTGTAGAACCCTTTCATAACGGCACACTTCCCTCCCTCCCGCAGTAGTACATCAAGTCAGATCTACAGGAATGCAGAAATAGCTCAAATGTGCCACTCTGTCTGACAGTTTTAAAAGTTTCTCAGTGCTTTCATTTTTTGAAAGCTCTTTTTACTTCCCACTCCAAAGAAAAATGGCAGTCTGGGATCTGCAACAATGTAGTTACAAATTCCAGTTACAAATTCAGTGCAAAGAGTTAGAAACAACTGAAAAAAAAAAAATGTACCAATGTCATTTCAAATCCTGTGTGCTCCCCTCACTGCTGTGGAAACGCTTTCTAACTGTAAACATTCTATGTTTTACTCTTTCAGAAACTCCTCTAAATGCGTACCTTGCACACAATGTATACTTCAGATTGCTCATCAATCTGGTGCAAGGTACTTGAGTGACAGTTACCAGTTTATTATCATTATGCTTCCTTTACATTGAAAGGAGTTGTGTCCAGTTATGTAGGTATGAATATGCAATTAGCAGAGACCAGCTCATCTGTTTTGGTATGACTAGCTCTTATTTCAGCTTTAGGCAGGGACTCCACAGAAACAGGGACGTTTTCACTACTCTGATTTGAAGCTCGTGACAGAGTGGACAGGAGTGGATTTAGTAGTACAGTAATGCTTTGGATTTACAACCCCATACTGGTAGCAGAGCTTGGCCAATCATTTGGCAAAGTGAATTGAAAGAGTTTCTGCTAATTCGAGGTTCGGGACACTCCTCTACTTCAGCAATTTTACTAGGATATTTAAGTGATTATTAATCATTTAATTTCTTCCTCAAAACAGTATTTTAAAAAAATTTCCTGATCTGAGGGGTGGTGGGGTCAGTTCTGTTGCCCATAGACTCTGTCAGTGTTTTAAGAAAGATGGAATATTTCAAGGCCTAGTTGCTGTTTGGATTGGGCCAGTAAGCTTTTTATAGCAATTATCCAAAATTACTAATGGTAAGAAGAAAAAAACACCAAGGAGTTGGATTGTAACACATCACTACAGATCTGATTTTGATCCTATTTGCCATGCATAAAGACCACATCATTAGAAGTTACTCTTTTTATTAAAATCAAACCTAGAAAAATAAAATAATAGCTAGTCGAAATAAGCTGATATTATGCACTTAAAGAGAGAAATTTTGGATCTCTTCAGATACTGAAAAACAAAGCTGATCTCTGTCAGATACGCATAATGGTTCCCTTGATTGCAATTTTGTCATTTCATTTGTAAATAAATTTTGTTAGCTTTTTGTGTGACAGACAGCATTGCTCATCTAAATGATGAAAAGTCTGCAATAATAGTAATTCAAAGGTCTTTCTCTTCAGTTGTGTGTCAAATGTGGTAGATGTTTTGCAGCAACATGTACTTTCTTTTCTGCCTGCCTTATGCTCTTTCATCTTTATTTCTTGTTTCCCTTCTTGTTCCCTCTCACATACAGAAAACATAACTGCATATCCTCTGATCACTGTACTTGATTTTCTATCTTGGAAAAGCATTCGGATTCATTTGAAGTTGCAGCACCGTTTCATTCCAGCTTCCACTGGTGCAGGGAGTGGAGTAACTTGTCTCTAAAGAGGCTCTTGTGCTGCAGCATCTGCAGTCTTGAAATGCAGAAAACGTGAAATACTCCGAACTGTCCTCTCTTGTGTTTGTAGTTATTGTTGTATGTCACCTGCATTGTGAGACAAACCTTACTAATACAAATTCTTTTTGATTATTTCATAGTTATTTTTTGCTAACCACTTACCAGTTTGTTTGTATTATATGGTTGCCTTTCCATATACAAATCCAAACATTAAGCCTTTAAGTCTTGGCAACTACAGCAAACTACATGGAAACTGTGGTTCTGTATTCTGGCCTTTCCAAATACCTGGCTTTTCTGAAAGCCATGCAACAGGGAGTTGCTTCTCTTTATGTACTGACAGGCTTCCACTTACTGCAGATACATGTTTGGGAGGAAATGTTAAGTCTAGGGAGTTGTCACAATCGCATGTTTCATTTGTGGGGCATGAATATCAGCAGAGCAATCATTTTCTGTAGCGACGCATAGGGGAAAAGCTGTTAGAATTGATTTACTATTTTTTGCACAGAGTCTGGATGGGAGTCTTAGGTACTCACAACTGAGTGTTAAATTGTCTCAGACTTTTGTTAACTTCTAAAATAAACCTCTTCTTTTGTTCATATCTTTTCTGAAAGATAGCCACCTCTTGCATGAATCAGGCTGCGTTATCCACTTTGCAAGCGAGGGCTATCTGGGAGGACTATATTGGTGTCGATACCTTGCTTCAGAATCTTAAGAATTTAAATAGTTATCAGCATCACTGCAGTGGAGAACTCTTCCTAATTAGTCTGCTGTATGTGTTTTGAACTATTATTGCCTATTTCCCAAGCTGACTTGAGCTGTTTCTCATAAAGACTTTCTTGGATTTTACTTTCCCTGGTAGAACCTCAAAGAATGCCTTGCTTGATAGCACTGGAGAATAACCTCTGGCTCACCATGTATGTCTGACTTGCTGCATTCTATAAATAGAAAAGGTTCCCAAAGTAGCACTTGTATTTCTCCCCAGGCTCACTGCATTGGTTTTACTACTTTCTCACCCCCCCCCCCCCCCCCCCCCCCTTTTTTTTTTTAATATCAATTAATTAGCTGTTTTTCAGTCTGCAGGACAATACGTCTCTTTTAGGCCAGCCCAGCCTGAAAAATTTATTTCAAAGAAGTCAATATACAAGTGATTTCTAGATAAGTCTGAGGGCTTTTTCTTCATCTAGTAAACCTTCTGTCATGACTCCTGGCATATTTCAATATAACATTGTGTATTTTCCTCTGCTCCTCTGTTTTATTTTAACCTTTTGTCAGCTTTGGATGTTGATTTGTGCTTTGGTAAGTGGGTTTGGAGTATTTGTTTAGATAGTGGTAAAAGGTGGGAGGGAGAGAATAAATATAGACTTTCTCAAGGAAATCCTTGATAGACTTTCTGAAACGCTACCTGTTTGTTACTCATCAGTCTTACAGTTTTACTGTATTAAATTTTCACTTTTTTGCTCATGAAAGACAATGGTATTACTAGGTAAGCAAAGGGTCTTTTTGTGAGACAATGCAAGATCAAGCCATCCATTTAAAAATTAATGTGAAACTCTTGGCAAAAAGTTTGAGTCTGATTCTGGTAGGTTAAATAACAGTATTAATGTAGAGAAAGAGGTAGACGAGAAAACTTGTGTATATTAGGCAGGTGTTATAAATATGAACTTTTTAAATGGAGGCATTCATTGTCAGTTCTGTGGAACTAAAGCTCAGGCTTTCGGAAAAATTGGTCTTCAATATGAAATTTTTTTTATCTTAAGGATCACTTGGAATAAAGAAGTACCTGAGGAAGGAATGTTAAAATAAGAATTTACATTAATCCTGCAGAATCTCACTGAAGTAGAGAATGAGCTCTGTGGCATTCATGTTGGGAACCTGCAATGAGGAAGTGGATGGGTGCATATTCTAAGGGTTATTTGTTACCAGATGTTGGGGATAAAAAATGGATAGTAAAAGTTTTAAGGGAAAAAAGATTAATTCTGAGGGAGTGATTGATAGCCTCGCTCTTCTGAAAAATGAGTCACACTTACTAAACTAGAAGAAGAGTCTGCATCTTCTCTGCAGAGCACTCACAAAAAATGATAGCTGTAATTTGTATCATATTGCACTCTGCAATAGGTCCATATCACTTAATGTCATTTGAATTGCATAGCCAGAGACAACATTCAGAGTTTCAAGTGATGATAAAGAAATCCTTTTTAAATGAAAATTGAAGAGAAATGCCTGCTGTAAGATTGCATGTTATTTTGTTCACTTGAAAATATCCTACTCTTTGAATAGAATCTGACGTTTTATTCAGAATTATTAGTAAATATGGAAGTTGGAATGAGCTGGGCTTATCTGATTTGCTTAGGAATGAGGTGGCACCTAAACTTTTGAGTAGCTATGACATGAAAAAATCAACTACCGAGTTCTTCTTTTCTTAGTTTCCTATGTGGTCTTTTCTAACATTTTATTTCTGTTATAGCTCATTGAGCTGAAGTAGGATGGCACAGATCAGTAATTAAAGAATGCCTGTATCCATCTGCCTAGTGACTATTATGCTTTGTTGTTTTTACATCTACAAATTGCATTGGATGTGAACAGCCAAACAGAAGGACTTCCCAGTCAGGTTCCAAATCCTAACGTTTTGTCATTTTTATGTCTCACAGAGTTCTGAAGCCTCTGAAGTGGTAATCCTGGAGCGCTGCTGGATTGTGGAGTTCAGGAGTAAAACAGATGTTTCAATAGTTCTCAGTAAGTAAAACACAGCTCAGAACGTTCAGTGTGGTATTTTTTTTTTTCATTTCTGTCAACAAAAATGACAACAAAAAATAACCACCCAGATGTGAAACTTTACTAAAAACTTAGCTAAAATGCATGCTGTTGTTTGTTAGATGTGTACATCTAAATAGTGGTTGTCTCTGAATTCATGCCTAAAAAGAAAATCCTAAAAGCTTTACTTTTATATTTTCTAAAATCAAGTGAAAATCTTACTTCATTTTCTTCCTCTGACAACAAATAGAATTTGGATGGTCTGGTTCAGTATGTATGGGATGGGATGTACAATATGGGATTTATGTTGATGCATGGCCAATCTGTCTTGTTCTTAAATGATTTATCATTGCCAATCTCCCTATTAAATGAGAGGTCTCCTGTTTTTCTCACCTCTTTTTAACTCTTCGTTAATAAAGTTGCTAAAAACAGTAGAAAACAATTAGTTATTTCATAGAAATCAGAGTAATTGTTTTAGTGGAAAGATTTTATTTGGAGAAAATGCTGACATAGTTTTCTCTGTAGGAACAACTCAAATAGCCATCGTGTTAGAAGTTGGTTTTTTTTATGATGCAGATTCTTTCTGGTAGCACTGCAGAGTTTTGAAGTCCTTATATCAATTTGCCATTTTCTGTTAGCTGTAATGGTCTAAGAGAAATTTGGGTAGACTAGTAAAACTAGCTACAGGGAGAAAAAGATTATGGTTTATTTGTGGGCTTGATGGCAAGCTTTACGGTCAGTAGAAGTTTCTACCTTCTTTTTTTTTAATACTCACCAAAATCTGCAGTCCACTTAGAGGCAAGCGTTGCATTCATTATGCTAGCTTTTGTCCTTACCTGCTGAAATACTCACCAAAATCTCCAGTCCCCTTCGAGGCAAGTGTTACATTAATTATGCTAGCTTTTGTCCTTACCTGCTGAAGTGATTCTGAAGTGTTTGGTCACATTTGAGAAGGTAGTGCTATAAAATGCATTCATTGTGGGTTTTGTCCCTTTCTGAGTAGTTTTCTGGGGAATCGCTCAAATCCTGCATGTTTAGTAGGGGAGTTAAATCTTATGTCTTGTGCCTGATGTTGAGGCACTGCATCCAAAAGGACTACTTTCTGGATTTGGAAGCATTGCTTTGCCTAACTATAACAATTGATTGATTACCATTGACTTTCTAACTCAGATTTTTCTAATAATGCCCTTATTGATTCCAATTCACTGATTGGAATCATCAGCTTTATGAGAGGGTAGTGTTACAGTATGGATATGAGTACTGTCATGTCAGTTCCCTTCTGGTGTGCCTTTTACAGTGCTTGATCTTAATGCTGCTGAACTGAATACGGTTGTAATTGGTGACAGGATTCTTTCAATTAACTCTGAAGCTTCCAAACAGGACAGTTTCTGTGGCAGTGGGACTGGCAGATTTTAAGTCCAAAAGCTGGGAAAGTAGACAACAGTGAGAACTGAGTAAACACTTCAGGCTACCTATGATACTGTGAATATATATGGAGGAAGAAATACACTTATATAGGAAGAGAAATTGCTTCCTGAGAGGCAGACTTTATAAAACGGAGTTTGAAGGTCAGTAGCGTGGTCTGAGGTAAGGGTGGCATTCTGACCCACCTCTAAAAACATTTTAAAGCAGAAAAGAGGAAATAGTACTGAAAACTCCAGGTATGCAGAGCCAACAAAAAACGGTGAGTGCCTGGGGTGCGATCAAAGGAAGACAACAGAAGATAGAGGAAGAGTCAGACAGGCAGAGGAGAAATGGCTTTCCAACTTGGCAATCTTCCTGTGCTGGAGACCAAGGGCAAGAGCCTGACTGATGATTTGTTGGGCTAGAAAAGAAAAAGCAAGCCAGGCTATTATGAGGCATTAGAACAAAACTGAAGAGAAACGAAGATGATATACTGTGCCCTGAGTGAGGATAAAATAGCAAAAGGAGTAAAGTAATAACCTGTGTACTATAAGAGAAAACAAAATTGAGAAGACAAAAGGGAGGACAAAAGCAAAACTCAGGAACTAAGAAGAGAGATCTTTGTCAATAGGAGCTTTGGTCATGAAAAACTAGCTGCATTGTCACAAGAATATATCCATTGGCCATTGGGAGCCAAAAAAAAAGCCATCTGGATGGCTTTAAAGGATTTGGACTTTAAAGGATTCGGGTGAAAGCAGGATAGGAGGACATACCTGCTCATGATGTCAAATTCCTTGTGGAACAGATGGAGGAAAGCTGTGCCAGAACACAGCAGAAGCTCCAAGGAAGCAGGTGGAGTTATCTTTGAGATTTAACTTGTGGTGTGGCTGGAAGGGGACATTTTCTTCATCTTGCAGGCTGCAAGATGAAGAAAATCAGCTAGGGGTTCAACTTGGAACTGCGAGGAGGGTTTTAGACTGAGCTTTTGGCCAATTGACTCCATCTTCCTCTGACTGGTGGGATGAATCCTAGGAGACTTCAGTAAGAGTGAGAAATGGAGACTACTTGGGATATCTAAGAAGAAAATGTAATAAAGGGCAGCAGAGTAAATATAGAAGGAGAAAAGGACATTTTAATGCAGTATCTAGTGATATTGTGGAGCTGATTATCACCTTGGAGTGGTGAGGGCACTGAAACACATGGGGTGTAACAGAAGAGGTCAGGAAGCCGCAGCAGATAATCCTGTTAGGGCTTCAAGTGCAGTGTTTCCAAAGCAGTATGGCTCAAACGGTTTCTAAGCGGGCCACGAAAGGGAACAGAAGGATTTTTGAGGTGAACTCTAGCTCTGTATGTGGCTGGTTGCTTGCAGGCCCTCGTGAGGTGAGCTAGTTGGGGAGAAGCTCCAGAGCATCATCGACCAGTACGAGCTGCGGGAAGAGGTGAGAGCAGCACCTTGGGGGGAATGCAGAGAACGTGGCCAACCTGTCCTCCCCATCAGCTGTTGTTTGGGGTGTCCAGAGGAGATAACAAGGGTAGCCCCCACTACGTGCACGGTGGGGTAGCACTCCACCATGTGTGCAGCGAGCCCACCAGACTCCACCTGGCAAATTCTACGGGCAAGGAGTTGTGCCAGCCACCGTGGGGAGAGGGGTTGAGGAGCCTGGGCAGTCAGATGTGCCAGCTGCTGTCCCAATCTGCCCCCTGGCCTCCACACAGCTCCCACAAATCCCCAGGGAGCCCCCCAGCACCCCTTTCCTTTTCCCACCCCACCCCAAGTCCCCACCGAGCACCTCCCAGCTCTCATCTTTTTGGGCAGTCCGCCCCGCTGGTGACAGAAAATATACTTTTTTTCCCTCCAGACACAGGCTGCTCTGAAGTAAGTGCTTTGACCCTTCTGCAGAAGCAGAACATGAAGAAGACAGATAAAGGAGGCCCTTCTTTGCATTGGAATAGATCCTTCTTTGCAGGCACAGTGCTGACCATAAGATCTAGCAGATAATAGACAGATGGGAAATGATTCTTTTTGTAAACATTAGAGTTGGTGATAAAATTCTTACATAAAAACCCCCCCCAGAAAAATCCCAAACCCCCCCCCCCCTTTTTTTTTTTAATATCAATTAATTAGCTGTTTTTCAGTCTGCAGGACAATACGTCTCTTTTAGGCCAGCCCAGCCTGAAAAATTTATTTCAAAGAAGTCAATATACAAGTGATTTCTAGATAAGTCTGAGGGCTTTTTCTTCATCTAGTAAACCTTCTGTCATGACTCCTGGCATATTTCAATATAACATTGTGTATTTTCCTCTGCTCCTCTGTTTTATTTTAACCTTTTGTCAGCTTTGGATGTTGATTTGTGCTTTGGTAAGTGGGTTTGGAGTATTTGTTTAGATAGTGGTAAAAGGTGGGAGGGAGAGAATAAATATAGACTTTCTCAAGGAAATCCTTGATAGACTTTCTGAAACGCTACCTGTTTGTTACTCATCAGTCTTACAGTTTTACTGTATTAAATTTTCACTTTTTTGCTCATGAAAGACAATGGTATTACTAGGTAAGCAAAGGGTCTTTTTGTGAGACAATGCAAGATCAAGCCATCCATTTAAAAATTAATGTGAAACTCTTGGCAAAAAGTTTGAGTCTGATTCTGGTAGGTTAAATAACAGTATTAATGTAGAGAAAGAGGTAGACGAGAAAACTTGTGTATATTAGGCAGGTGTTATAAATATGAACTTTTTAAATGGAGGCATTCATTGTCAGTTCTGTGGAACTAAAGCTCAGGCTTTCGGAAAAATTGGTCTTCAATATGAAATTTTTTTTATCTTAAGGATCACTTGGAATAAAGAAGTACCTGAGGAAGGAATGTTAAAATAAGAATTTACATTAATCCTGCAGAATCTCACTGAAGTAGAGAATGAGCTCTGTGGCATTCATGTTGGGAACCTGCAATGAGGAAGTGGATGGGTGCATATTCTAAGGGTTATTTGTTACCAGATGTTGGGGATAAAAAATGGATAGTAAAAGTTTTAAGGGAAAAAAGATTAATTCTGAGGGAGTGATTGATAGCCTCGCTCTTCTGAAAAATGAGTCACACTTACTAAACTAGAAGAAGAGTCTGCATCTTCTCTGCAGAGCACTCACAAAAAATGATAGCTGTAATTTGTATCATATTGCACTCTGCAATAGGTCCATATCACTTAATGTCATTTGAATTGCATAGCCAGAGACAACATTCAGAGTTTCAAGTGATGATAAAGAAATCCTTTTTAAATGAAAATTGAAGAGAAATGCCTGCTGTAAGATTGCATGTTATTTTGTTCACTTGAAAATATCCTACTCTTTGAATAGAATCTGACGTTTTATTCAGAATTATTAGTAAATATGGAAGTTGGAATGAGCTGGGCTTATCTGATTTGCTTAGGAATGAGGTGGCACCTAAACTTTTGAGTAGCTATGACATGAAAAAATCAACTACTGAGTTCTTCTTTTCTTAGTTTCCTATGTGGTCTTTTCTAACATTTTATTTCTGTTATAGCTCATTGAGCTGAAGTAGGATGGCACAGATCAGTAATTAAAGAATGCCTGTATCCATCTGCCTAGTGACTATTATGCTTTGTTGTTTTTACATCTACAAATTGCATTGGATGTGAACAGCCAAACAGAAGGACTTCCCAGTCAGGTTCCAAATCCTAACGTTTTGTCATTTTTATGTCTCACAGAGTTCTGAAGCCTCTGAAGTGGTAATCCTGGAGCGCTGCTGGATTGTGGAGTTCAGGAGTAAAACAGATGTTTCAATAGTTCTCAGTAAGTAAAACACAGCTCAGAACGTTCAGTGTGGTATTTTTTTTTTTCATTTCTGTCAACAAAAATGACAACAAAAAATAACCACCCAGACGTGAAACTTTACTAAAAACTTAGCTAAAATGCATGCTGTTGTCTTTTAGATGTGTACATCGAAATACTGGTTGTCTCTGAATTCATGCCTAAAAAGAAAATCCTAAAAGCTTTACTTTTACATTTTCTAAAATCAAGTGAAAATCTTACTTCGTTTTCTTCCTCTAACAACAAATAGAATTTTGAAAGTCTGGTTCAGTATGTATGGGATGGGATGTACAATATGGGATTTATGTTGATGCATGGCCAATCTGTCTTTTTCTTAAATGATTAATCATTGCCAATCTCCCTATTAAATGAGAGGTCTCCTGTTTTTCTCACCTCTTTTTAACTCTTCGTTAATAAAGTTGCTAAAAACAGTAGAAAACAATTAGTTATTTCATAGAAATCAGAGTAATTGTTTTAGTGGAAAGATTTTATTTGGAGAAAATGCTGACATAGTTTTCTCTGTAGGAACAACTCAAATAGCCATCGTGTTAGAAGTTGGTTTTTTTTATGATGCAGATTCTTTCTGGTAGCACTGCAGAGTTTTGAAGTCCTTATATCAGTTTGCCATTTTCTGTTAGCTGTAATGGTCTAAGAGAAATTTGGGTAGACTAGTAAAACTAGCTACAGGGAGAAAAAGATTATGGTTTATTTGTGGGCTTGATGGCAAGCTTTACGGTCAGTAGAAGTTTCTACCTTCTTTTTTTTTAATACTCACCAAAATCTGCAGTCCCCTTAGAGGCAAGAGTTGCATTCATTATGCTAGCTTTTGTCCTTACCTGCTGAAGTGATTCTGAAGTGTTTGGTCACATTTGAGAAGGTAGTGCTATAAAATGCATTCATTGTGGGTTTTGTCCCTTTCTGAGTAGTTTTCTGGGGAATCGCTCAAATCCTGCATGTTTAGTAGGGGAGTTAAATCTTATGTCTTGTGCCTGATGTTGAGGCACTGCATCCAAAAGGACTACTTTCTGGATTTGGAAGCATTGTTTTGCCTAACTATAACAATTGATTGATTACCATTGACTTTCTAACTCAGATTTTTCTAATAATGCCCTTATTGATTCCAATTCACTGATTGGAATCATCAGCTTTATGAGAGGGTAGTGTTACAGTATAGATATGAGTACAGTCATGTCAGTTCCCTTCTGGTGTGCCTTTTACAGTGCTTGATCTTAATGCTGCTGAACTGAATACGGTTGTAATTGGTGACAGGATTCTTTCAATTAACTCTGAAGCTTCCAAACAGGACAGTTTCTGTGGCAGTGGGACTGGCAGATTTTAAGTCCAAAAGCTGGGAAAGTAGACAACAGTGAGAACTGAGTAAACACTTCAGGCTACCTATGATACTGTGAATATATATGGAGGAAGAAATACACTTATATAGGAAGAGAAATTGCTTCCTGAGAGGCAGACTTTATAAAACGGAGTTTGAAGGTCAGTAGCATGGTCTGAGGTAAGGGTGGCATTCTGACCCACCTCTAAAAAACATTTTAAAGCAGAAAAGAGGAAATAGTACTGAAAACTCCAGGTATGCAGAGCCAACAAAAAACGGTGAGTGCCTGGGGTGCGATCAAAGGAAGACAACAGAAGATAGAGGAAGAGTCAGACAGGCAGAGGAGAAATGGCTTTCCAACTTGGCAATCTTCCTGTGCTGGAGACCAAGGGCAAGAGCCTGACTGATGATTTGTTGGGCTAGAAAAGAAAAAGCAAGCCAGGCTATTATGAGGCATTAGAACAAAACTGAAGAGAAACGAAGATGATATACTGTGCCCTGAGTGAGGATAAAATAGCAAAAGGAGTAAAGTAATAACCTGTGTACTATAAGAGAAAACAAAATTGAGAAGACAAAAGGGAGGACAAAAGCAAAACTCAGGAACTAAGAAGAGAGATCTTTGTCAATAGGAGCTTTGGTCATGAAAAACTAGCTGCATTGTCACAAGAATATATCCATTGGCCATTGGGAGCCAAAAAAAAAGCCATCTGGATGGCTTTAAAGGATTTGGACTTTAAAGGATTCGGGTGAAAGCAGGATAGGAGGACATACCTGCTCATGATGTCAAATTCCTTGTGGAACAGATGGAGGAAAGCTGTGCCAGAACACAGCAGAAGCTCCAAGGAAGCAGGTGGAGTTATCTTTGAGATTTAACTTGTGGTGTGGCTGGAAGGGGACATTTTCTTCATCTTGCAGGCTGCAAGATGAAGAAAATCAGCTAGGGGTTCAACTTGGAACTGCGAGGAGGGTTTTAGACTGAGCTTTTGGCCAATTGACTCCATCTTCCTCTGACTGGTGGGATGAATCCTAGGAGACTTCAGTAAGAGTGAGAAATGGAGACTACTTGGGATATCTAAGAAGAAAATGTAATAAAGGGCAGCAGAGTAAATATAGAAGGAGAAAAGGACATTTTAATGCAGTATCTAGTGATATTGTGGAGCTGATTATCACCTTGGAGTGGTGAGGGCACTGAAACACATGGGGTGTAACAGAAGAGGTCAGGAAGCCGCAGCAGATAATCCTGTTAGGGCTTCAAGTGCAGTGTTTCCAAAGCAGTATGGCTCAAACGGTTTCTAAGCGGGCCACGAAAGGGAACAGAAGGATTTTTGAGGTGAACTCTAGCTCTGTATGTGGCTGGTTGCTTGCAGGCCCTCGTGAGGTGAGCTAGTTGGTGTTAGCAGAACAGGTCAGACGTTGGTGTGAGATGGATCTGGCTGAATATGGCAGGTCACACAAGTGCAATTCATCCCTGAAATTCCAGGAGGTGTGATAAGGAGAGGATTTCAAACCTTTTGTCCAAAAAGATCTTAAAGCTGGAAACTGCTGCTGCGCGCTGAAGTGTTTGAGCACTGCAATGTCATCTGCCTTGCCTTGGAGTCTCCTTGGGAATGACCACAGCGTTTGTGCCATGTAAGCTTGCACCTTGTGCCATACAGGCAGGCATTGTAGCCTCACCAGACACAGAAATATATAATCGTAGCTATTTAGAGAATAGCTGTGTCTCTGCTGGACCTTGCAAACCCTGGTGAAGGTGGTTATTCTGCTGGGTTTATATGCCCAGGTGCTGGCAGCGGGGACTATGGACTGGCCTCTGTGAGGAGTGGCTGGGGCTGCCCCATGTGCCTTATTTTACCCTTATCTTTTAGAAAGGGTGAAATGCTGCCCACCACTGAGGAGTGAGGGGGAAGAAAAAATGTGTGAGTAACAGCCCTGTGAGCAGCAGGCTGAGAGCAGAAGGAGGGGAGGGGATGCTCCAGGTGCCCAAGCGGAGATTGCCCTGCAGCTCCTGGAGAAACCCCAGTGGAGCAGGTATTTCTCTGCATCTTGTGGAGAGACCAGGTTGCAGCCCCAGGGGTAAAGCGTGGGGAGGAAGGAGCAGCAGAGAGGAGCTGTTATGAACTCACCATAACCACCCCAAGCCCTCACACCCCCATGCCACTCGGTGTGGGGAAGGTAGGGGAGTCATGAGTGAAGTTGAGCCTGGGAAAAAAAGGGGAGCAGGGAGGGAGAAAGGTCCTTGCTTCTCCCTCATCAGCATTATTTTAATTTGCAATAAATTAAATTATTTTTCCCATAAGATGAGTCTGTTTTGCCCGTGATGGCGATTGGTAAGTGATTTCCCTCCCTTTATCTTGACTCATGAGCTTCTTTCATCTTGTCTCCCCCAGTTTGGTTGGGGAGCAAGTTTCCCTGGATTAGGGCAATCAGAGCAGGGTGGGTAGATGTTTGAACCCGTCCCAAGAGCAATCTGAAACTGACCACTGTGTTGTCTAGAGTGTCGTGTGGGTGAGGGCAAAGGACTTTGTCAGTTTCCTGTCCTCTGCATGGTGTTGTACAACACAAAATTGGGGATGAACCCAGGAGACACGGTCACAATGAAATGAAATCGGATGTGAGAGACAGCTTTCAAGGAGTGCCTTCTCTAGGTCTGTAAATCTCCTGTTTTTCAGGAGAAGAGATTCCTTTAAGACTGCATTAATCACTCTGCTGTGTGTGGTCCCTTAGTGAGAACTAGGGAGGTTAAGAGCTCAAACATCCAAGCGGGGCTGGTGAGGCATGAGGAGGAAGGGAGGGAACAGAGGAAGAAGACAGAGCTTTTGATGCAAGATCACAGTCCTCTAAAACCTATAGCAAAAAAAAAAAAAAAAGCCTGCATATAGGAACACCCTTAGGTGTTCTTCTGCTATCTGAAGTATGTAAGACACTTAACTTGGAACTTCTTATTTCCTTCAATAGTAGTGGCTTGGAAAGGCAGGTCAGTGTCACTCCTGGTTTGAGAGATGGAATAACTGAGGCACATGCTAAGGTTAGTTTTGCAGACCTAGGCAGAGAATCAAGATCTCTAAATCCTACCTCCTTTTTAAGGTGCAGCCAGTGGTGTGACGCACTTCCTTCCGGCAAAAGCAGTCTGCACTTAGTGCTTTTGGTGAACGCTGCAGTATTTCTGTTGGGTGATCTTGAGATACCATTGTGGGATTTAAATGTTTGTGTGGTCCGCCTTGCTGCCAGCATAGGTGTGGTATTTATTTAATGAGAGGGGAGAGGCCATGTGGCGTGTGTGAAAGCCTGCAGGCATTAAAAGAAACGTACTATTATACTGCAGTAGTCAACCTGGGCTGTCGTGCTATATTCATTTCAATTACCTCAGGCTCTTTGTGAGCTTCTGTGAGGACTTAAATGGAGATCCTAATGGCAACTTTTATAAGTTTATTCCGGCATTGCAAAATAATAAAAAAAACCCCGCCACTAAAGATAAAATTTTTAATTAAATTCTTTATCTTTGATTGAAAATTTAACTTCCAAAGGAAGATTAACATAGCATCATGAGTAACCATGGGATGATTTCATCACTCCTAATTTGAACATGAAATGCATCAGCGTATAGAATTCAGTCAGCTTTGTGAATTAAAAGCCTCTGATGTCTGTATTAGAAATATCCTGCGGATATAATTTACGTATCAAAGCTTCCATTCTACTTTTGTTACAGCATATGGTGGTTAGCTGTGATGGGGCTTTATATTGTAGAGTAGCAGTGGCTTATTGATATTCTCAACCATTTTCCACTGCTGAGGTAGCAACTGAGAATTACTTTTCGCTAGTGTGTGTGAAGAGAGAGAGACAACCTTTAGCCTTTTTGAACTCTCATTACTTTGCATATTGGCATAGGAGAAAAAAATAGTGGTCCTCTAGAAAAGGAGAGGTTTCCATCCTGGACATGGATTGTGTGCTTCCTACTTGTTTTTATTTAAATCCTGCCAGTAATTTCTTTTTTACCTGGTTCAATGTGATTTTATGCTTATAACTCTCATTAATGAAAATCAAGCCAGCCATAGAGTATCAGTCTTTCAATCCCTTTTACATGTTTAGTAAAATAAAACAATAAAGCCTTCTTAAGAAAAAAATAGAAAATTAATAGCAGATGAAAAAGCTTTAAAAGTGAAGTGTTTTCTCCCTACCCTTGAAAATATGTTTGTTTTATTTTGTTATTTTGGATTTTAAAAGCTTTTCCATTAAACTGCAGTCTTCTGAAAGACAAGGCTTGACTCCAATAACTGTCTAGATTTTTTTTTTCTGTTGACTCAATTATTTCTGGCTTCACAGAAACCCAGGTTGCTGTGTAAGAGCTTATGATTAAAGTTACAATCAAGTACACTTTAAGAATCAAGAGGGACATCATTAAGACATTTTTAACAAGAAATTTGTTTTCATATCAAAGTACTTGCATAGAAAAGAGGTAATTGCTATTGTTAAATTTAAAAACATGGAAAATTTAAGTATTATTACAAAAAAAGGGGAATAAAAAAAAATGAGGGTGATGGAACTAACATCAGTATTGACTTCTGACTTCAGACAGTTGGGTTAGAGTAGAAAAGGCTTTCCAGTGCCACTGGGGATATCTCAGCTTCTCTTTGTGCTATTTCCCTATTTGACAGCAGTCCTGTTTGAGCTGGGAGGTTGAATTCTTTATATTTGAGCTGCAAAGTCCTATGGGACCATAACTTTCTATGCTGGCTTTTGTGGGAGAAAGTCTGAGTGAAATCATGCTTCAGTGAAAGAGTTGTTGGTGAACTGAGACCCAATCAGAAAAGGCTCTATGAACAGACACTTTTGCTTTCTATTTTTGCTTCTGCTTCTTCATCTCTTGCCTCCAGTTGAGTCTTTGGTACTGAAATAAGGAAAAGCAGCAAGGTGGGGAAGCTGCTGGAAGGGCTTTTAAGCACCTGCTAGTGAGGTACCTCCATTTAAGATGGTGCCTGAAGTAGCGTAGCCACTAGACCATGTTAGTTTCCTGTAATGTCAATTAAAGTGATGTTTATTTCTGTCCACTTTCTGTGTCGAAGGAAGTTTGAACATGGTTATACGGTGTGGAAATTAGCAATTTCTGGACTGCAAAACTTTCCTTCAAAATGTATGTATAGCAACCCTGCTGGGGAAGTGGATCTGAGTTTATATAGTCCCAAGTGCTGCATCCACCTTCCTGTAGAGCAAACGCAGAGTGCTCTGCTGCAGCAGCTGTACCCACAGACTTCACTCATAATGCTTCTGCTGTTGCATTTGTTGCATTTTGCCAAATGTCAGTCCTAACATTTAGATAGTTTTGTTCCACTGCTGAAACTTGGAATTAAATGTCTGAGCTTGTTAAGGGTTACTGTATGCATCTGATTTAAAAATAACAGTCAACATAACAATCTGAGAGAGAAGAGCACAGAGATGATGATCTTTGCTATTATTATCTGTGCTTCTTTA
The DNA here is from genome assembly GCF_001431845.1 of Calidris pugnax. Taxonomy (NCBI): domain Eukaryota; kingdom Metazoa; phylum Chordata; class Aves; order Charadriiformes; family Scolopacidae; genus Calidris; species Calidris pugnax. Next base: position 6,005,689 of record NW_015090920.1, read on the forward strand.
TTGCAACAGACATTTTTGCCAGTGTTATATTTTTTCTATGTATGTTATATTTCTATATGTTTCTTACTTATCTTCTAGTATGTGAACTAGTACATAAAGATTACATGCACTGAAACAGTATGGGAAATATATAACTTACCAACTGCTGGATCTGCAGAATAAAACTTTCTACATTTGCAGTGATGACTATTTTTCAGATATTTTCATATGCTTTTCAGAATTTAACTTAGCCATCAGAGTACTCCAAAGATCTAAATATAGCAGACTGTAGTGTTTTCAAGTGATAGTTTAGAATGAATTTCCAGATCTCAAAACTGGCACCTGTTAGATCAGAATACAGTGAATTATGCCCACTCCTACTGCATTTCACTATCCATTTCTGGTTCCATGCATATTAAGGGTGATTCAGTCTGCCTTTTGTGCTTGGCAGCCTGATTTCCACAGCTAAGAGGTAAATATAAATAGCATGATTTCAATTGCAAAACATTGATTTCCTCCCAAAGCAGATGTTTTTTATCTAGCTAGTGGTAGGGTATTTCAAGGCAAGATCACTGTTCCTATTTACATTTTAAAATAAAGAGCAAAAAGAAAGGAACACCTTGATACATTTTTACTTTGGGTTGTTAAGTATAGGCTTCTTTGTCTGACAGTCTTTCCTTAGCTGAGGTATCTTGGATATCCAAAGTGCTTCTTTTAAAACTGTCTGTGCTTTTAAAGGCTGAATGCTACAAGCAGGTGTTTTGCATGCCTGTAAATATTATTATTTTTTTATTAGAATCACTCCTGGTCAATTTTGGTCTTAATGCTGGTTGTCTACATGCCTCTTTTTTTCCTTTCCTTTTTCCACTGATAAGTCCAAAATACTATGAAATAAAAACAAAATCTTAATGCTGGTTGTCTATATGCCTCTTTTTTTTCCTTTCCTTTTTCCACTGGTAAGTCCAAAATACTATGAAATAAAAACAAACTTCTGAGTCGCTGGGGGTCAGTGACAGAAAGAAGTAGACAACTGTGCTGTTGCAGATGTTACTGGAGGAGATGACAAGTTCTTAGCTCTTCCAATGACCAATCTTCTTGAAGGTTACTGCCCTCATGGCTCAGATGGAGTAGCAGATCACAGGAGAGCTTAGAGCTGAAACTTCTATGTCTCTAAATTCATCTTTGACAAACAGTAAAGCTCAGCTTGTTCAGATTTGGTCACTCAAGACAAAGATGTAGTTCATGTAAATGAGGATCTGATGAAGACCTGCAGCTCCCTCAGATTTTGAATATTGTTGTCTCAAGAACTGAGTACCTTGTTTTCTGACTCCAACTGGTACGTGAAATCTTATCCAGCATTCTTAGCAGCAGCTGCAGCCACACACTTACATTTCCTTAGATCCACCCCCAGACAGAACAATTGTCCCATCTCGACAGGGATTTGTGCCACTACAGTTTTAAGAGGCTTTCAGACTTGAGGTTTGCATCTTTTGTTCCCCCCGTAACAATAAAACCAGAGTTAATTGTAAGTGGCAGATGCTCAGTTTATGAAGTAAAAACGGGTGTAGAATAACATATGTGGGTAAGTGCCCAAGGTTAAATACTCAAGTTAGTTAAAGGCAATTTAAGTTCACTTCGTACTGAAGAAAACTTTTCTGTGTTATTTGGATTTTTAAGCTAAGTATGAAAACATTTAACTGTTCTGTTTCATCCAGTAATATGTTCTATGGCTTATTTAGGCCAAAATGATTTTGCTGTCCAACCAAATACTTCAGTCTTTGTTAGTACAATAGCACAGGTGTTTTATAGAGTTTTGTTTCTAAATCAGTTGGTAACTTCTTTTAAAGAAGCATTGATTTTTTTTCTTTCTTCCCCAGTTTGTTCTTCTCAGTGTGTGTCTCACTAAATGTCACATTGAATTTGTGACTCTGTGAAGCCATTTATATCGCAGAATTTTAAATGCCTAAGAGGTGTTTTTTCTTCCTGTGCTAATTTTAATCAAACAACTGACCCTTGCTGCTCACCTGGATTCCTTGGAAGCTTCAGAATTTTTTTCATCCCCTTTTTTCGTTTGTTCTTAGAAAAATTGATCATTAAACAATTAGACTTCAGGCAGAACAGCAAACAGCATGTGGATAGATAGGAGGTCAGAAGCTGCCACATACAACCTGTTGAGTCTTCACAGAGGAGCCGTGTCATGCTAAATTATCTGCATGTGTTGGTGAGCAGTATTCTGGCAAGGATGAATGAGAGGCTGAGCATAAAGGAGAGCTCGAATAGAAGATACGATGGCACATTCATTCTGGTGAAACCCACTATTTATCAGAACCATGTCTGCTGCCCCTGGTAAATCAAATTCTTGTTCAAGTGCACAGCTCTGATAGCTACCTGCTAGGCTGCAGGGTCTGTACTGAAAAAGTATTTCCCGTTTCCATTTGATTCTGCCACCTAGTTTAGCAATGTGTTAATTGCTTTGGGAACCACTCTGTCCATAGACTTAGTGCTGCCCTGAGTATGAAAGAACAGGGGCTTGATTCAAGGGATTGATGGGGCACATGGTTCTGTGACCATGAAAAGAAATGTGTGTGTCTGGTGGTTGTAATTGCATGTGACATGAATATTTTCATCATCCCCTCCTTTTGAATCAGAGTTCCTAAAAACTGTGTTTATGTTTTCTGAGCGCAGAGTTTCAGAGTGGGGAACCGGATCTTTACCTTGAAGCTGCATCGAAGCCAGATTGTGAATCTTGGGCTGTGGCACTGGGAGAGGCAAACTCGGAAGGTTTGCAGAATAAAATTCAGCAGCTCCGGAGGTTGATCATGGAAATCAAAGAGGAGAGATCATCAGATGAAGCACAGCAGTTTCTCCCTTCGTCCCAAGTAGACAGTCTAGGAGAGCCACAGTTTACGAGTAAGTGCGTATACTTATTTTATTAAGCCATATAATAAAAATGGCTTACTCTTTGGGGCACAGATAATGTCACAAAACAGGTACATAATACTGTTAAATTTGTTGCTTGACAAAGTGCAGTTGTAGAGGAAGCAAACTGATGAAGAATACCTTTAAATATCATTACCTGATATATTTTGATTTATACAGATAACCCTCAGGGGAAACATGTGTGATTACTGTGTTTCTGACTTTTTCTCTGTAATCTTTTTTTTCTTCATAAGACTTACAAATTGTTTAGTTAGAAATACTATTTTCCTCTTTTGTGTTTTTTTCTTCATAAGACTTAGAAATTATTTAGTTAGAAATACTATTTTCCTCTTTTGTGCCCTGTATGGACTGCTGTTTAAAATATAGTCTGAAAGCTTTGATAAACGTATAAAGATCTAGTGATACTTAAATTATTATCACAGATTTGTTCCTTTGTGATATAAAAGCACTCTGGGGATTTGAGAGCATGTAGCCATATGTTGAGTCATGTTTGGTGCACTGGAGCCTGTGGAGTGTGATTCAGTTGCCCAGTTACTTAATCAAGTCTGTATCCAGTGTATTCATAAAGGTGTTCCAGACCAGTGTGCTGACTTGGTTAGTAGCATAATATAAACTCGGAAATTTGTTATAACTCCATTTAAAAAAAAATTAAAAATCTCATTTTATTTCTTTTTAACTTATCAAGGCCTTTCTGAGCTGTAATTTCTCTTGCATAGGCTTGGATGATTAGCTGTAGTAATGAGAGCAATATGACAGTAGACCTATTCAGCAGCACCAAGTTTTCATGGAGCAAGGGCAGCTAGTTTTGGTGGAGGTTTTTTGTGGTGGTGTTTTTTTTTTTCCTTCTTTTTAATTATTTTTAATTTTTAACAAACATCTTGTGGTCCAGTGCAAATACCAGCTTGGTCCTTCCCATCTGACTGATTTCTTCAATACTGGAAAATACTTAATAATGCTCACTGGAGACAATACATAAATGTCAACAAGGATCAGCTTAATTTCCACAAGATTCATTGATACTGCAGTTGAGATCCAACTACTTCCTGCAGAGGGAGAACAACTCAGTGTTACTTAACTATCCTTCCTATATTTCTATTGCAGCTCTGTAGTTTGCTCCTTTATTCTAGCACAATAAGAAAATATTGTCCTTTGCAGTAAAATACATAATTGAACATAGAGAATATAGAGAATTAAAATGTTCTTACTGTCCTTGGTATATGAGAAAATGAATTCATGTGCTATTTTCCAACAAAAAGAAATTGGTTTTGTTGCTTTAAAATGTATAGGTAGGTCAATAACATGGTGATATATGTTACTATATTGTCCTAATTTACATACTTTCATAGAACATGGGTTTTGTTTCCATTTTTTGTGTGATGACGCACCTACTTTAAAATGAGTTGTTAGATTTAATATTTTTTCAACAGATATATAGTTGTTGTGATCGAAAGAATCTTACATGTACAACCAAAGGTGGTTGTTGTTTGTTATTGGTTTTTTTCTTAGTTTCTTTTCCCAGCAACAGAAAGTTTCTATTAAAAAGAAAGAAGTCTTCTTCAAAAGTAATCTTTTTTTTTTCAGGCAATTACTTCATGCAAAGGAAAGACATTTCACTTTAAGTTTGTAACGTAAAATGTTACTCTGGTGGCAATGGCAGGTATCATGCAAAGGTGTCTTTCACTTTAAGTTTGTAACATAAAATGTTACTCTGGTGGCAATGGCAGGTAGTTAGAGGTATGAATTAGGGATGTGAAGGTTTTACTATGTATTTTGAAAGCTAGACATTGAAACCACATTATTTCTAATGTATTTTTTTCTTCAACCTTCAAAGGTATTCAGAGAATTCCAAATAAGCCAAAGCTGGAGTTCAGTCTTGGTAAGATACAATTTTCACTTCTTGGAATTGCAATTAGCTGTGTGCATGAACAGTGTGTGTATGTGTGTAAATATATATGTATGAAATATATATGTATGTACAGTGTCATACAATGTATCATGTTACCTGATTCCTTCAAGTAGGAGACATGTCCATGTTTGTCTTGAAAATGCTGACTTAAGATTCTTAATTGGTGGAAATAGCTAAAAATCTATTGAGTTCTCCAATGCTATGCTGCTCTTCCAAGCTGAAAATCTGCCCAAGAGCTTCGTGAACGTTGTTTATGAAATACTACTTCTTTGGGACCAGACATCTAAGATGGAGTTTCAGCTAAAAGTACTTTCCCTTTAGAACAATTTATGTAAAATAATTGATTATCTTGTAGAGAAGAGTCAATATAAATATTTACCTGTTTTTCTCTTATGTTCAGTATAAGTAATTATTATATGAGAGCTATATATTAGTATAGTTTATAATATAAGATAACTTTTTTTCAGGAGGTGTTTTATCAGCTCAAGCTTCCCTCTCTATTCAGAGGTATATAGCATGTGTGTATATATATATATCAGAATAATAGCTAGGTTTAGTTGATTAATGGCTGGACTCGATTATCTTAAGGGGCTTTTCCAGCCAAAATTGTTCTGTGATTATTCCCTGCTGCTGCAACTGGTAAAATAACACAGTTGCAAATAATGTATCTTTTGAAATATTTGGTGCTATAGGCTGCATAGATTCTGAAATAACTAGAACTTGTCCAATTCATTATGATTTTTGCATTCATATAACCCGCATTTCTCGTATAGCTGTACTCAGAGAAACTTTTACTCAGTGCTATTCAATATCCATTATATTTACTCTGATAGAAACACTTTAAAACATCTATTGGAAAAAGTGTGTGTATGAGAGAGAGGGAGAGAGAAATAGAGACATTTGTCAGCAGGGTATTAAATGAAAATCAATCGAACTCCACTGTTTGTAGAATTTAAATGATCTACCAACAAATCTCCCTCAGAAACCCCCCAAGTCAGCAAAAAGGGTGGCATCAGGGACACACCTGCAGGTTCTTGCCCTGCTCATGCCGTTGTGGTAACTTGTTTCCTGGCCCTGCCTTCTGAATTGGGTTACACTTGGCAGGTGTGCTGCTCTAACTATGGTGATTTAAAAGCTGATACCCTAAAAGCTGGGCCCTTTGGGGCAGATCAAGTTCTGTCTGATACAATAATTTATAGATTCCCTGAACTATATCTGGACTATTTACCTGTATGCCTTTTAAAAACTAGACAGTTACAGCATTACAAAAACTTTGAGTAGTTGGGTTTTTTTGTGTTTGGTTGGGGTTTTTTTCCCCTCTAGGGGGTATTTCTGCTGAAATTGTTAAATGTTGGCATGGAAGAAAGGCCTAGTTCTCTGTTGGGGAATTAACATACTATAATAATTCCTATGAGTGATTTTGATTTTTCTGTGCCTTTCTGTAAGCCTTTTATAGGTGATGTGACTGTAGTATTTGAGCACGGCTAGTAATTGCTATGCTCCAGTGATACCAAACTCCCAGAATGACCCTGGTGTGGCGTAGGAGAGGGAGGAAGGTGCTGCAGGCGGTGACTGCAAATGAGATGAGCTGTACTTCAGGAGAAGTTACTTTCAGTGATAAATGTGCCTCAGCAGGCAGAAGTGTAAAAATGATGTAAAGCCATTTTCAGACTTGTTTGGGCTCGTGCTGGACGGAGCGCTATTCACTCACGGTGTCACTATTTGTGTTTTGCATTTGGTGGTTTCTAGTAGGAATTTATGGTCTACGGTGGGTTCTGCAGCATTATTGATTGAGTCATTGTAGCTCTGTGAGTGGCCTTATACATTGACTTCTGCTGCTGTTCAGGTAGTAAGAGTAACAGTGTAAACCTCTTGTTTTTGACTGATATTCCTGGGCAATGTCATCGAATTATAGAATAGTTTGGGCTGGAAGGAACCTTTAAAGATCATCTTGTCCAACCCCCCCCTGCAATGAAGAGGGACATCTTCAATTAGATCAGGTTGTTCAGAGTCCAGTCCAATCTGACCTTGAATGTCACCAGGGATGAGGATCTATCACCTCTCTGGGCAACCTCTTCCAGTGTTTCATCACCCTCACAGTAAAAAATTTCTTCCTTCTATCTAGTTTAAATCTTACCTCTTTTATTTCAAAGTCATTACCCCTTGTCCAATTGCAGCAGGCCCTGCTAAAAAGTTTCTTCCCATCTTTCTTATGAGCCCCCTTTAAGTACTGAAAGGCCGTGATAAGATCTCCCTGGAGCTTTCTCCTCTTCAGGCTGAACAACTCCAGCTGTCTCAGCCTGTCCTCATAGGAGAGGTGCTTTAGCCCTCTGATCATCTTTATGGCCTTTCTCTGGACCCACTCCAACAGATCCCTGTCTTTCCTTTCAGGGACATTTGGCAGTGTAGGCAATTATGTCAAGTTGTTTCTTAGTGCCTTGATCCTAAAATAATGCTGAACGTTTAACCGTAACACATTTGCATTAGGGGAATCCACCTTCGGTGACTGAATGGTCCATGGAAGACTTCAATTTTATCATAAGTTATCCTTCTTACTGGAATATCAACACACCCATGCCAACACTTCCTAGCTCCAGCCACCCTACTCACCACCACCATGTTACTCATCTGTGTACAACCATACGTTCATGTGGCAGGCACCTCTTGCTGATCAGTGAGAGGAACAGTTGATCTGGGAAGGATGCATGTGGTGTTTGGCCCAACCAGCCAGTTAAAATGCCTCTTGGAAGGGCAGCCAGTCAGGATGTCTTCTCTGCTGTTCACCTGGTTACTGCTAGGGCTGGAAGGGACTCTGGCTCTGACAGCCTGGTCCATGCATCTGGGAAACATGCACTGCCTTGTCATGCCAGAGAGCTGCCCCTTGGCTGCTGGCAGGCCAAGGGCACTGCTTGGCTGATCTCGCCTTCTGAAGGTTTGGTTTATGTCCAGTTAAAGGCTTGGCACTAGCTTTAGCTGACCAAGGACTTTCCAAGACCTTTCTGTGAGGTGAACCAAAGCATGGCAAGCAGGGATGAGAGAGGGATTTGCTGCAAGCAGGCACACTGCTGCAATGGGCAACCAAATCTTAGGGCTCTGTAGAGACAATTCAACTTGATTAGACTGGTCTTTGGCATTTACAATTTGAAAGGCAAATCTAGCAGTTAACCTATAAAACTGGTCTCTAGAACGGAAAGAATGGCTTAGATCTATAATTTTGTTCATATGCATTCTAAAACCAATATTATATTAGTGTACTCTACGCATGGTAATAGACACTCACATATCAGTTAATATACACATGTTTTTAATTATATTACAAAGAAATTGTCAGTTATCACATAATTGTACTAACCTATAAAACTGGTCTCTAGACCGGAAAAAATGGCTTATATCTATAATTTTGTTCATATGCATTCTAAAACCAATATTATATTAGTGTACTCTATTTACGCATGGTAATAGACACTCACATACCAGTTACCAGTTTACCAGTTAAAAACGTGTATATTAAAAAGAAATTGTCAGTTATCACATAATTGTACTTTGTAACTCTTCTGTCACTAGTTGGTCAATAAATAACATTAAGAAATGGAACTCTGCAGTAACTTAAACAGAATATAGCTTTTTAATAATACTTGGGTGCTGCCTAATAGATGAATTTTATTTAGGGACACTGCTCTTCCACTTTTGAAGTCGATTTTGAAATAATGTTATTAAAAAGTCTTGCTGGGCTTGTTTTCTGTTGTGGTAGGTAACTTGCTGCATTCTGTATCCATAAGACTCTGGAAAGTGTTCTCTTTATAAAATGTCCAAAATATTCCCTTCTTTTTATTTAAAGTTCAGTAAAGCTGAGGTGGAAGCAAATGATATAACTTTTCTGAATTATAGTTTTCCACTGCAATGCACTCAGCATTTTTGGGAGTGTACCTGATCTTGTAATATTCCTTATCTTGGGGTCACTGTGGAATTATTTAAACAGAGATTTTTGATTTTTATATTCCTGGGGACTCTTTGGAAATATGGCTGGGTTTTGAACATTGTCACTGTTAGGAAGTTTTAAAAGTAAAACTTTATCTTGTTGTTTGGCATTTCAAGTCATTCTGTTCTGCATGCTATTTTATCAAGCACTGGGAGGTAGCACGTGTCACTCAGTGCGGAGTTTTGGGTATAGAAGAGGAACAGAGTAAAAGGAATAAAAACAGATTCTGGGCCTAAACAGCAAATCAGTCTGACAAAGAGTGAGGCTGGTAAGAGTCTTTCCCATGACTTCAAAGGGCCCAAGGTTAGGTCGTGTAATAGATGTTTATTTTGGAGTTACTGTTCTCGGCTGCATTTTTAAAATATCCCAGCCCTTGAATCCCAGATCCAACTAAATATAGCATAGGTTCCTGACTTCACATTCATTTCAGCATAGCTACTTTGTGATATGTGAACTTAGCTGAAGTATTATCTAATAGTTGTGGTAAGTAAATTATATTATGCGTATTGGCGAACGTTGTTGTGAAGTTTTTAAGAGCTTGCACCTCTGAAGTTATTTGTATTTATTTGATGGTGAACTGGCAAAGCAGCACCAGAAAACTCAATCAGAAAAATGAGGAAGCAGGGCAGGGGGCACAGTTGGTGCTCAAACATGGACGCAGTAATGAACACGATGTTAATACGGAGACGTATATTTGAAAAAATAGTCTAAAATGAAAGCTCGTTATTCCCTCAATGACCAGTAGAATTCATTTTGGCACATTTCCGTGTTTTTGAATTTGTGTAATTGGTTAGAGTTGTGAAGAGAGAGCAAAGGATATGGCAGTTGTGGGAGTAGTGTAATAATCTAGATAACTGTATAGAACAGAGTGTCTCTGCACATGCTGTAGGCATATTCAGGTACTAGTTTTAATGAGAGTACCTGTCTACCATCTCCACTGCCTTTCAGTTTCTTGGGAAGTATGTTAGGAAAGTAAAGCTTGATGGATTGTCCTATTGTGGCATAGACTTCTATACTTTTCAAGGTGTAGAATTCTAGTTTTAATGAGAGTACCTGTCTACCATCTCCACTGCCTTTCAGTTTCTTGGGAAGTATGTTAGGAAAGTAAAGCTTGATGGATTGTCCTATTGTGGCATAGACTTCTATACTTTTCAAGGTGTAGAATTCTGTAAATCTCACAGTTATGTGCTTTTACAAATCTCATTTAAATGGTGCACACTTCATAGAAAACTTCAGCAAGTAGTTGAAAGAATTAAAAATTAAAATTTTCAGGATATTTACCTTTTCAATTTACGAAATAGCGGGTCGATACAAGAGCTGTCTATTTGTAAATGCAAAAGTTTTTATGCTTCACTGTCTTATTTTTCCCTGAGTAATATTAGGGTGACATTCCTTGGAAAAGGTCTTGAAGCAAGGTTAACTCTGCATACTGAACCTAAATGGTACATCGATGCTGCTCAAAGACCATGACTAAATGATTTTTCCAATTCTGAAATATAATCTGGAGCTTTTTCAGCAGTAGCTGTTCCTAGAAGACTGATAAGCAGAAATACGGGATTTATTCATAGCACAAACCTGGAGTCAAGAGTCCTGATCCTAGAAAAATTTTCTATCTAACTCAGTTATCCTTCTGCTTCATCACGTTACAAGTTGGTCAATAACTAATACTTTGTTGCCTTAGCCAAATTAAAAAAAAAAGTCATTGTCACTCTTTTGAGTAAATTTAAAAAGAAAAGTGAAGATTTCTCCGTGAATGCAACTCTTGTTTTTGGGTTCTGGTGGTTGTTCTTTTTTATCCTGGTCCCACACGAATTTCATCTTCCACCAGATTTGCTAGTCAGAGATTTTTCCTAGTTTTACTGATGTATATTAATTGCTGATTCTTCCCAACAACAACAAAAAAAGATAGATAAAAGGCACATCAAATAGCATAGAAGAAATTAAGGAAGTAGAAGAGGCATCATGTGATGGGAAAGAATGCTCTTTTTTCCTCTGGGAACTACTTAGTGAACTTCTGCCTGTTTTGAGACTTTTGCACTACAACATGATATCCTGTAAATACATTTTATTCTTAGCAACTTGGTGTGCAAGGATGAACTTTGTTTTTTTTACAGAAATGATCTTCCTGTTGGGGTAGGAATTTCCAGCCCAGTCTGTGTTGGTTTGAGTGGTTTTGACTTAGGACTTAAAGTGTTTTGAACTAATGCCAGAGAAGAGTTTCCTTTTTCCCCTCACCTTATCCACCTTTCCCTCCACCACCTGCCCATCCCTGCAGATATTTAAGAAACATGTAGATGTGGCACTTCAGGGCATGCTCTAGTGCCTGAGATTGTTGGGTTCCTTTTTTGTGTGTGTATGGTTGGGTTCAATGATCTCAAAGGTCCCTTCCAACCACGAAGATTCTGTGATTCTGTAAAGCAACGAGTGAAACTGTCTTCCAAAAATGTTCAAAGGCAGTGAATGCCCATCATCTTTCATGTCATACTGTCATCTGTCTTTTGGCAGCATCTGATGATGGAACAGGTTAGTGCATACTGAGCAAATTGAAAAGTGGGATCACCTAGAGTAAGGTGATGCTGAATGAGTGACCCCTGAGTAAGCTCTCCTTACTGTGCTTCTGCATTCTGTGGTGCTCACAGTAAGCTTTCTTAATTGGAAGCAGACATTATATGAACACTGCTGAAAAGGGATTTGAGGATGGATTTGCCAGAACTCCACATCGTTCTCTATCCACCTCTTCTCCCACAGCTCCTTGTTAGCTTTTGAGTCGGCTTTTGGGATTCCATCATAGCTGAAAGTAACTGTTGTGTGGTTTTTTTATAGACAGCTTTCTGAAGCTCTGCTGCTTCCTCACTGTGCACCTCTATAAAGTAAAGCATCACTCTTGAATTTTGCATGCTGCATACCCTGGCAGAGAAAAGAAAAGTTGTTTTTTTTCAGTGGTATCGCCAAAACTGTCTGGACATTGACATTATGACTTGGTAACTCTAGGCCATTTTGTTGTGATAAAGTAGTCATAATGCCACTGCTGAAATACCAATATTTTCCCTTTGTATATTTACTTATGTTTTCCCTTTAAAATCTTGCCTTCTTTTAGTCTTTCATGACTCTTCTGTTTATGAGCATATTCAGTCTCCTCCTTGAAGAAGGTTGTCCCATTCCATGTGACAGTGTCAGCCTTCATTCTCTATTTGTCTTTTCACTTTCATTCATTATATTCCACCTCACTTTATGCATAATTCATTATACCATCATGTTTTGCTAACCTACAATGTTCACTACATTAAACCCTCTTTTAAGAATGTGTTATGTATGCAGGGGAAAAACTTCGAAAAAACAAATCCAGAAAATGTAGGGGAAAACACCAGAAAGCTCAAAACCATAGTCCTTTTAAAAACTTATATTCTTGTTCAGTTTTTTCCAGATATGCTGGGTTTGAGTCTTAGAGAATTAGGCCAGATTTTCAAATCTGTATCTGTAGGCATTACTGTAATTTTAGAAATCTATCCTTCAATCCCTTTAGGGCAGGGGTTGTCTTCATTTGCATTGCAGCTAGAGAAGCAGCAAGCATGCTGTCACAAACCTTAAATATTAATCTGTACTAATTGTATCCCTGAATATGTAAGGACTCAAAAATCCCCAGTAATGAAAGTTCGGAAGATGTTCAGTTAGTGTTCTGCCTGCCTCTCACATGCTGAGGGAATCTGAAAAATTCTCTCTATAATGTAACATAATATACTTGACAGATTAAAATATATTATTTGAATAATATCTATATATATTCATATATGGATTTATAGAGATAACTATTCTCTGTATGTAGTTAATATATATGAAAATCTGTTTCATTGCTGAAAATCTATTTTATTTGGTATAGCATTACTTATTTTTTTAACTGTGTGAGTTATCTACTTAGTTTCTGTGTCAGTAAGAAGTAATTCTTGATAGAAGTAGCTACAGAAATATTTTCAACTTGTCGGCATCCATTGCTACTTAATGATATTCATTAAGCAGCTATGACTTGCATAAATTCAATTTCTGTGTAGGTTATAGAGATTAAAATTCTCCATTACACTGTGATATGTAGCAGTTAGTCACCACAGTGGGCTCATTAAAGGCAGGGATGTTTATTTGTCTGAAGTGGGTCAGAGCACACGATGAACCAGCACGAAGGGAGTAAATCATTACTGATTGAGCGTATTCCAGTATGATGGAGTAGAGAAACCCACTGATGTGATTAGTAAGTAACGTGAGGATGTTTTGGGGTATCAATATATATATTATATATAATACCTTATACAAATATATGATACTGTATAAAATATCAATATATAACCCAGCTGCAAACTGGTTTTCAGGCTGTTTTCTTTCATTCTCTTTTATGAAATGTGTCTTCTGTTTCTGGAAGCTTTTGCTTTTCAGAAAAGAATTGTATTTGAACTACCAGGAGACAGTGGATGACAGCCTTTTAAAATACAAATGTGTATAAATCAGGGCTGTGACTAAGGGAAACTTTAAAATCTAATAGAATAAAGATTCTTGCAGTGACTCTCATATGTTTTGATAGAAACGCTTATCTAGAGATAAATTTTGAATAGCTATGGCTAATCTGTTTAGACAGGAGTTTGTAGATACCTGAATTTGAAAAGCTGTTTAACAGTTGAAAGGGTATTTTGGAATTTAACCATTCAGAGAGACAGGGGTTTATCATCTTAGTGCTGGAGTGATGCAGCAGATAATAGGATTAAATTCTGTCAGAAAGGTACAAGTTCTGAAGTCTTGTCAGAGTTAGCAAACTGCTGCATTTACAAGGCCAGGGAAAAAGGAGGATAAGACTAGGAAGGACCTTTGTTTTTCAAATCTTAAATAAAGAAATTTAATAGGTTTTTTAGTAAAATCAGTTTCTTCTTGATATTGAAAATTATATTTTTGTTTGCTTTTTTGTCATAGACTTTGTAAATGTTTCATGTTTGCAAAATTCCTTCTATTCAAAATTTCAAAGGGGTAAGGTTGTGTCTATGCTGAAAACAGTAATATTCTCTGTGAGGTTGGGTGCTAGTTCAGTGCCCCAGTGAGGTTAATTACAGATTAATTACAACACCTCAGTCTTAGCATGGGTTCATCTACCTCATTCCTTACCAATAAGGGTACATAAGCTGCTTTGCCTGAACTAATTCTCATTTCTGAGGTAAAATAATCAAAGCAGTCAGAAAATTTTATTATAACTTGTAAGGCTTATTGGAATTTATTTGGGAAACAGATTCCAGAGTTACTGAGGAGTTGATAGATGTTGGTGGAGATTTAATGCAATTCTGTCAAAATTGGGCTACCTTATTAATTTTTCACTCCTAGATATTTAAAAAAAACCCAAACAACTAACACCAAACCAAAACAAAAATAAAAGTAAACCCAAAAATACTCCAAACAAACAACTGAGTAGGTACCTTAATTTGTCCTTCAGTGTTTGTACAAGCTTTTGAAGTATTGGGTGTTATGGTGAATGTAACACAAACTTTTAAATTATTCTGATGAAACTGAAAACTTGTGTTTCCAGAGTATTTTTAAGCTAGTTCATAGGAATGTAGGATTAATGATCATTAAGTAAGAGAGAAGTTATTTTTGGCACATGCTGCTGGTTTTTTTTCCTCGTTATTTTTCTCTTCCTGCTTCTCCCCAAAAATACACCTCCCGCTGTGCATACTTTCTCCTCTTTTTCTTGCCAACCTCCTGCTTTTCCCCAAAAATACACCTCCTGCTGCGCATACTTTCTCCTCTTTTTCTTGCCAACCTACGTGTCTCTTTCCAGTTCAGTTTTTGAACCTCATTCTCTCCAATGAGTCTCCTCAGGTTCCTGAGCGTGCCTCCCATGTAGGTCTCTCTAAATCTCCCACTACGATAACTTGGTTTGAGGGCTGCGTGTGTTTGTGTGTACGCACGTGTGTGTAGCCATTCCCGAGCGTGCCTCCCATGTAGGTCTCTCCAATCTCCTGCTACGAGACCTTGGTTTGAGGGCTGCGTGTGTTTGTGTGTGTGTCCACAGGTACCTCTCTTTTATGACCTGGTAGATAATGAGTCCGTTGACCGATTCCTCTGTGAATCCAGGAAACTGGTGTGAATGAAGCAGAGCACGTGTGTGTAGCCTGTTACACCCTTAGGGTGCCCGAGTGGTGGAATAGAGCGAGTGGGGGAGATTTGAGAGAATGGTTGAGCTGGGAAGGGGAGAAAAATGGCTTATCACACGTGTGTGTAGCCTGTAACACCCTTAGGGTGCCCGAGTGCTGGAACAGAGCGACTCGGGGAAATTTGTAAAAGTTCAATGGCTGAGCTGGGAAGGGGAGAAAAATGGCTTATCCAGCAGTTCTCTGCTATGGAAGGAGTTTTTATGAGCAGCATCTTCCTAGATGTGACTGGCACTGAGCCTGCTCTCCCCTTGCGTGACCAGCGTGTCCACAGGTACCTCTCTTTTATGACCTGGTCGCTAATGAATCCGTTGACCGATTCCTCTGTGAATCCAGGAAACTGGTGTGAATGAAGCAGACTGTTGGGTCCTTGTTGAGTATTGAGAATCATTTCTACTGCAGACATTTACACACAGAGAGCACCAAGCCAAATAAGGATGAGTTATTCCTTTGTTCTTATAGAAAGCTCTGTAGGACTTCCTTACCTACAACAGAGATTTGGATTGCAGTCCTGGCACTGCTGCCTTCTTCCAACCTTTCCCTGCCTCCCAGGAAGCTGACATTTTAACTATTCAGGATATAATTGATTTTGTGAATTTTTTTTCTCTTTTAGTTCCTTACCCATGCTGTTTTCAGGGAGGCTTTAGAAGGCATACAGTGTCTGCACAGTTTTCAGGAATAGATGTTTGTCTACTCCACAGCTTTATTGCTAAGAATAAATTACGTTTTCATATATCCTTTAAAACTACATTGTTTCTCCTGGTAGAATTTTTTTCAGGGCTTTTTTGGTCTTTTTTTTTTTTTTTTAATCAAACTACAATGAAACTTTATTTCTAGTTAAAAAAAATAAAATTGTGTGTACTACTAAGTTTGCGTAAGAGCCAGTTTTAGTATTCCTGGGTTTGTGCCTCAGTGGCTGAAATTTTGTTTTTCTCTGGTGCTGTCCAATGCCCTTTACGGTCCTGGCATCTCTTCAAGGCAGGTACAAGAAATAGCTTGTGTTTTGGAATTGTTGGACAGAGTCAGTTGGGACACCAAAAGTAACATTTATGATTAAGGGACTGGAGATTATTAAGGAGCTGGAGCATCCTTCATATGAGGAGAGGCTGGGAGAGCTTGGACTGCTCAGCCTGGAGACGAGAAGTCTCATGGGTGATCTTTTCCATGTGCCTAAATACCTGGTGGGAGAGATTAAAGGTGAGGGAGCCAGACTCTTCTCAAGTTAAACACACATGAAATTAAATCAGAACAGCCTCCAGCCCCCCCACCCCAATTTTTTTTTACTGAGAGGTGATCAAACATCGGCACAGATGATACGGGGAAGTTGTGAAGTCTTCAACCTTGGAGATGGTCAAGCCCCAACTGGATGCAGTGCTGGGTGACCTGCTGTAGCTGAACCTGACAGGGCAGGGGGGTTACACTCAATAAGCTCAAGACTGTTTTTTGCAGCCTGTGTGGCAGGGATTTGTCATGTAACTTTCCAGGAGGATTTTTGAGGCTTCTTTGAGCTTGCTGTTAGTGACTGGTTCACAATGGCCTCTTGTCATGTCCTGTAGCGAATGCTGGTAGCATCTGTTGCCTCGACCTAGAAATTCTTCAGGATCTCTGAACAATCCCTCATAATTATGTTGAAATTAAACTGTTTGAAGTTGCTGCCATCTATGTGGACTCGAGCAGTTTTAGGGATTGTTATTAAATCCTTTATGGTGTGTTTAGTGTGCCTCACATAAGGATGTAACAGTAGCCTGAAATGCCTTGCTTGTTGGGCAAAGAATGAGTTAGGACTGGAAAGGTTGAGCAAATGTGGAATTAAAGTTTTGTGAATGCTCTTGGCCTGGAATAGTATCTTGTTAGTGCTTATTTTAATGGGGTTTTTTGTGTACATTTGCATGAAAAGTTTTGTTTATTTTTTTCTGTATATTCTCACAGGGAAGACTTACTAGTGGGAATGCTTGGAAAATGCAAGTTTCAAGTAGAATGTTTATTGAATATGTATTTGCATCGGTGGCGTTGGACCTGAATTCTGGAGTGACTGTGGGCAGTGACCTGAATTCAGTGACAATTGAATGTAAAATAACATATGCAAAAATATAGATATTACATTTCAAATTACCTTTTGTCTCCTCTACACTTGCTGCCTTCTTGTCTCCACTACACTTGCCTCCCTCTTGTTTTAAATCGAGGTGGGACAGCTTCAAGAGGAAGACTTTGAGTGTATGTGCTCTCTTTTGTGATAATAGGCAACTTTCTGTGGTTTGTAGCTGCGATGTTAGAGGTGAGCAGAAGGATGAACCTGTGGATCTGCCCTGTGGCTGACCCCTTTCTGGTCCAGTGCTCTACTGAATTAAAAGGGGCACTGGCACTGTTTCTCCTTCAGCCTTCCCGCCGGGTCTGTTGTGAAGGAAATGAGCAGTGATGTTTTTGCAGAGCGTGGACTAGCAGCTGTGCCCTGCCAGCCCGAGACCGTCAGGAGAGGTGTGTGGTTTGCACATCCTGACAGGGATGGAGATAGGCTGGGAGCTGCTCAGCGTTGTCAAGGCTGAGGCAATTGGGACATGCCCAGAAGCCAACCTACAGGCATGTAGGGACCTCTTACAGTTGGAAGCTTAAATACCTGGAGATTTTAAATACCTCCAAAGCTAGGTAAGCAGATGTGTGGAGGCTTAGAGTATTCTGTTTAAAACCCACTCATGGACGTCTCTGTCTTTTTGTGAGTTTACGCTCGACTTTTTACTGTCACTTTTTGCAGTTGGTCTTTTCTAACCTTTAGCCCATCTCTGAAACACTCCAGGAGGAATTGTCTGGAGAATTCCTCGTATCTCTTTCCTTGTATGTCTTTCTCCTTGAAGATAAAGTCACCTTATAATTCCAAAAGCATATAGATCATTTGGGAGACAAAAAGCAAGCCAATTTTTTACAGATTGCAGTAGTCACGTAGTTCATGCTTTTTGTTGTGCAGAATGGTCATAACTAAACAGACATGAAACAATTCTGTTTTGTTAGGCCAATAATCTATTAACTGAAACATTTCTAAGAAATTCAAAGCATGATAGCTCTTGACTTTTTTGACTCTAATGGTACTGCACTGCATTAACTGAAAATTTGTCTTTGAAATGGCAGTTGTTAAATACATCTCTGAACGTGCCTATAGAAATAATTGCAGTAATACTTTCAAGTTATAAAACATTTCCCAGTGGACTTTTTTTTTAATTCTCATGTGTGGAAACAGAAGTTCTATAAAAAGCAAAACCTCTAATTAATACAAGGCTGAAATCCTTGTCCCCTTTTTGAACACATTAGTTATAGATGTACTTATTTTTGGAAGTTTTGAAATGTGTGTCCTGTGATGAGGTTTGACTTGAAAATGAGGTTCTGAAAAAACCAGAATTATCCTAAATGCAGCACCACAAAATCCCACATGACACTTAATGCAGTGTGACAAGCAGACTGACTTGAGGTACTTGGAAGAGCTTTGATGTAAACAAACAATATGCCTAAGAATGCTTTTTTTCATTGTTTTATCCTCACCTCCTGTGGGTAATAAAGTTTCTAGTACAGTTATGGGTACTTTAATTATTGTGATCAATCATATTTTCAGTGGATTTTTTTTCCTATTATGGAATATTAAATTGAAATGAAATAAATTGAACTAAATTTAAAAAATGCCTATCTTGTGAAATATAGTTCAAATGTTCAAAACAACTTAAAGCGGACATTTTAATCTGAAATTCTGTTGCAGTTAAGATGGATTTCTGAGGGATTGAATGAGCACAGAATTTCATTATCGTGAGTTAAGAAGAAATTGGTCTTGGCTTTCTTTGAAGACTGGAATTCTTCACTCGTTAGCAGCTGAGGATTGTTGGCTGTAGGATAGCAAATGAACTACCTTAAAAACTAGAATGGCCTAGCACTGTTTTCAGCTTTGAGATGTGCTCCCATTGAGATGAATAGCAGCAATACCTAGGTCATTCTGGATTTAAATCATGTATCTTCCAGGGAATCTCTCTACAAAGACAAATGAAGGAATTGATTTTTCCTTTTAATCCTTAACTAATATCTCTTTGTACAAAGGAGTTGAAATAATGTAAAATTATTTCTCTGGGAAGAAGTCAGCTATTAGGAAAAATTTCTTCACAGAAGGGTTTATCAAGCATTGGAACGGGCTGCCCAGGGAAGTGGTGGAATTGCCATTCCTGGAGGTATTTAAAAGATGGGATGAGGTGCTGAGGGGACATGGTTTATTGGTGTTTTTTGGCAGTGTTAGGTTAGTGGTTGGACTCATGGTTGATCTTAAAGGTCCCTTCCAACCTATGATTCTATGTCTTTACATATGTCAACTCATTAAAACCAAGGCAGTTTCAAACATGGCATTGTAAGGCACAAACAGCAGTTTTTCACCTTTAAAGAAACTGCTGCTGGAAATGACAGTCTGTTTATAGTATGAGGATCCAACTTTGTGGTTTAGCATGCAGTGCAGTGGGCTCTGCTGCTCTGGAGAAGTCAGTCAGGTCTCCCGCTTTTAGGTCTGTCACAAATACAAGCCAAAGGCCTTCAGTAAATCTGTGAGTTAACAATTTAGGGTAATAATTACTGGCCAGCATCTTTGAGGAGATAAGCTCAGTGTTGATTTTGAAGAAGCTGGAAATGCAAATGTATACGCTGCTTCAAAAATGTTGCTTTAAAATGACATTTAAGTGTGTCACAGCAGCTACAGTCAGTATGTTATTTGTTACCCTGTACTTTTTTAAAGACTGACTTGTCTGTGCAGAGTTCTCATGGTTGAGACGTCCTTTTTGGAGAAGTTTAGGGGTAAAGGTTATTTCTGCAGGATATGCAAGTAAACGAATGCAAAATGCTCAGGGGAGATGGATTCCTTGAAAACTTGTCCTCTGACACAACCCTTGATCTGTGAGCTTTTAGTATTTTGCCGAGGACACCGGCTCTTCAGAGCAGTTAAGCCCGCACTGGGGGGAAGGAAATGTGGCAAAAAGGGTCAGAAAGGAGCTCTTTTTGAGGGCTTTTTTTAAAGCCCCGGTCTGTGCCGGGGGGCGGTAGTCGGTGGGCGGGCTGCTGAGGCGGCCTGGGCGGGCTCAGCCTCCCCCGGCGGCAGGTTTAAACCAGGCGTAACCGCCCTAACGGTCACAACGGTCACCGGCTGAAGAGAGCAGCCTCCGGTGTGGTAAGCCCGCACTGGGGGAAGGAATCGCGGCAGAAAGGATGGGTGAAGAGCATTTTTGAGGGCTTTTTTTGAAGCCCCGGTCTGTGCCGGGGGCCGGTAGCCGGCGGGCGGGCTGCTGAGGCGGCCTGGGCGGGCTCAGCCTCCCCCGGCGGCAGGTTTAAACCAGGCGTAACCGCCCTAACGGTCAGTGGCTGAGGAGAGCAGCCTCTGGTGTGGTAAGTCACGGAATGGCCTAGCTTGGAAGGGACCTTTAAGATCATTTCGAGCAGCCGCCGGTGTGGTAAGTCACAGTATCGCCTAGCTTGGAAGGGACCTTTAAGATCTAGTCCAACCATCAACTTAACTCTGACAAAAAAAACCTCAAAAAAAACCCTCAACACTAAACCATATTTTTGAGCACCATGTCAACTCGTCTTTTGAACACCCCCAACACTAATCCATATTCCTGAGCACCATGTCAGCTCGTCTTTTGAACACCTCCAGGGATGGTGCCTCAACCACTTCCCTGGGCAGCCCATTCAAATGCTTGATAACCCTTTCTGTGTAAAAATTTTTCCTAATATCCAACCTGAACCTCCCCTGGTGCAACTTGAGGCCATTTCCTCTTGTCCTTCTTCTCTGAGAAGAGACCAACCCTCACGTCTCCACAACCTCCTTTCAGGGAGTTGTAGACTTCTTCTCTGAGAAGAGACCAACCCCCACCTCTCCACAACCTCCTTTCAGGGAGTTGTAGAGAGCAATAAGGTCTCCCCTCAGCCTCCTTTTCTCCAGGCTGAACAACCCCAGCTCCCTCAGCCTCTCCTCATAAGACTTGTGCTCCAGACCCCTCACCAGCTTCATTGCCCTTCTCTGGACCCGCTCCAGCCCCTCCATGTCTTTTTTGTGGGAAGGGGCCCAAAACTGGACCCAGCCCTTGAGGTGGGGCACTGGGGGAAGGAATCGTGGCAAAAAGGATGGGCAAGGAGCTCTTTTTGAGAGCTTTTTGAAGCCGGGCAGAGCAGTTGGTCCATGCTGGGAGCCGATAGCTGGTGGGTGGGCTGCTGAGGCGGCCTGGGCAGGGCCAGTGTTTAAATGAGGCGTAACCTCGCCGGGACCACTCCCACCCTTTCCCCCCCCCCCCCCCCAGTTGATCTGTGCTGGGAGCTGGTAGCTGGCGGGTGGGCTGCTGAGGTAGCCTGGACGGGACCAGTGTTTAAAATGAGGCGTAACCTCACCGGGACCACTCCCACCCATTCCTCCCCCCCATAAAAGGGGCTTTTCAGGAGTGCAGCAGCTGTGCACTGAGTGAACAATCAGCCAGTGGGTGTAATGAGGAGTGCCACCTGGGAGCACCACCAAAAGGTGCAGGGAAAGGGCACTCGGGGAGGAACTGAAGCTCCGTCAGCTTGATAGCCAGGGAGGAACTGAAGCTCCGTCAGCTTGATAGGTGAGTCCTGCTGGTGTGGCATCACCCCCTCGGAAAGAGCTTGGCTATGGTCTCCACCCGGTGGAAGGCCAAGCTCTCATCCTCAACCAGAATGGATGTGGGAGCTCCCATGGAAGCATGCAGTTGGTCAGGCCACAGGGTGCAGGGAGCACCAGGACCTTTTGCTGGTAACCGAAACCTGTGGTGTGAGCTGTGAGCAGGGGAACGATCTACTCAGCTTGGTGGCAGAGCTGAGAGGGGATGTTGAAAGGTTGAGGTGTACTAGGGAGGAAAGCAGCCAGAGACTAGGAGCCCCTGTATCCAGCCCCAGTCAGGCTAAAGGTAGAAACTTAAATGAAAAGAATGAATGGAGGCAGGTTCGTGGTCAGAGCAGCAGAACAACCCCTAGGAGTCTTGGTGGATAATGGGATGACCATAAGCCAGCAATGTGCCCTTGTGACCAAGGCAACCAGTGGCATCCTGAGGTGCATCAAGAAGAGTGTGGCCAGCAGGTTGAGAGAGGTCATCCTGCCCCTCTGCTCTGCCCTGGGGAGGCCCCATCTGGCGCCCTTTGTCCAGTTCTGGGCTCCCCAGTTCAAGAAGGACAGGGAACTGCTGGAGAGGGTACAGCAGATGCTACAAACATGATTAGGGGCTTGGAGCATCTCCCTTATGAGGAGAGGCTGACGGACTTTGGTCTTTTCAGTCAGGAGAAGACTGAGGGGGAAACTGATCAATGCCTATATATACTTAAAGGGTGGGTGTCAAGAGGATGGGGCCAGTCTTTTTCAGTGGTGCCCAGGGATAGGGCAAGAGGAAATGGGCACAAACTTGAACATAAGAAGTTCCACCTAAACATGAGGAGGAACTTCTTTGCTGTGAGGGCGGCAGAGCCCTGGCAGAGGCTGCCCAGGGAGGTGGTGGAGTCTCCTTCTCTGGAGACATTCCAAACCCACCTGGACAAGTTCCTGTGGGACCTGCTCTGGGTGGACTTGCTTTGGCAGGGGGGTTGGACTAGATGATCTCCAGAGGTCCCTTCCAACCCCATGTGTTTCTGTGACTCTGTCATTTATGTGAAAAAGAGACAAATATTAGTCTTTTTTTAAATTCCTTATGAAGGGGCTATACTTTACTATCTCATGCTGGTCCCATCTATTAAAGTAATCTGATTTATTTGTCAAAGTGGCTGTTTTGAAATCCCTTGAGGAGAAAAGCATTGTCTCTTACTTGGATCTCTAATTTAGGTATTAATCCAGAATTGCCACCTTTTCAGACAAGTCTATCTTTTATATAGAACGTCTTTTCCTCTTAACTACAGCTTGCATGCAGATTACTGAGCATTTATCATGCACTTCCTGACTATGAAACTTAATCATTATGGGGCTAAAAGTGATTGTTCTGGATTGCAGAAATCTATTTCCTCTTTTGATGAAAATTGTGCCTTGCTCTTATTTGCCTTGACTTTGAAGTATGTTTTAGTCTGGTTTCCTTTTAGACACGTCAAAGAGCATGTATTTTGTTTTGCTAAATGGTGGCCTCTGGCATATTGGAGGGACTAGGGCTTTGCTTTCTATTTTCTGTAGAGAACTCTCTTTTTATACATAGACTTGCCAGTCTTTCTCAACATTTGACAGGCACTGATGCAAGGAGAACCAGTTGTGAACCGGGCTAGTGGTAGCATCTCAACAGTGGAGGGGGAATTTTTTTTTTCAAAAAGTAAAATCATACAGCTCAATAATACCCTGCCTGCTTTTCTCAAAGGCCGTGTTCTGTCTGGTTTGAGCACTACAGTACTCTCCATATGTTTCTGCTGTGCTCCCTTGGGTGGTGTTTGTTTTGGTTTGTTTTTTAAGGAATGTTTGTGAAATCAACACGATGTTGCTTCCTTGTCCTTCACTCGAGGCTCCATCCTTGGCATATGAAAAGGGAGGAACACAAATCTTTTCAGACAACTGAATTTTAAAGGATGTTCAATTAGACAGTCGAGCAAGCCCAATGCTTTGCTCACAAGTCTAACTACTGCCAGCCTTTTCCTTGGTGAGTTACTATTGTTAGTGTAGCTCCCTACTACAGCTTGTTCTGGCACTTTCATCAGGATTGCCTTTACTATGTAACATTTTCACTTAAAGAAGAAATGAGTAGTTTTATTTACTAGCACTATCTTATGGGCAACAGGGCTATGGCCACATAGTCGATTAGCTTGTAATTAATTAGAGACCCGGCTCCAGAGGAGTTTGTGAAAGAGACATCCTTGTCGCAGCCTCTGAAACTGCACCATTCTTCAGATGTACTTGGGCCAATGTTAACATCAGCTGGCTCAGGTAGTAATAGCAGCATAGTTATGGGACCCTGAAGTCTTGTCTAGGCTACAGGACATGCTGAAGAACCAGGGGGGATCACTCCACACTGAGGTCTGGGCTCCTGCAGGTGGACTTCTACTCAGAAACCAGAGTCGCTCACTCACAGCTGCCCAAAGCAGCTGTAGTGCAGTGAAGAAGCCCCCTAAAAGATTTCAGGTGGTTAAGAGTTCTTTCTGAAGTTTGTTGTCTGCTGTAGTTGCTGGACACAAAGGAAGCTTCTTTCCTCACCACACCTGAGAGGATGTTGCAAAGATGTATATGATTACATGGATTTGGAGTAAGGCTAAGACACCAGATGACTTTTCTTTACGTATTAGAGAAAAAGGCTGTCTCTACAGTGTTGTAAAGTAATACTGCACACTGAGGATCAAAACCATGTAATGCTTCACTTGTCAACTGGTATAGAGTGTATAAATGCTTGTGTCAAAGCAAGCAATGTATGCTGTTATGATAAAAACAGATGTGGCAGACTGAAAACTTTGAGAGAGACTTGGCACTTTTGGGTTTTTTCATCGTCTTGTGGTATTTCTGGCATAGTTTCGTACATTTATTCTATTTTTGAAGAGAGGGATGAAGTTAAAAACCAGCAGAATGTTTTATTTATAAAATCTGAAAGAAATTGTTACAGGTTCTAAATGTTTGCTGTGAGCTTATAGTGTAAATAAACTCTTAGTTCAAATAAAAAGGGACGTCTGTATACCATTTGCTATTCTTCTAATTCTTTAGCTTAAACTTGTAGCCACTCTATTTTGGGGATAGGAAGAAATCTCTGAAAGAAATTTCAGCAAATTTACTTCTTTATTAAATACTTGGTATGAGAATATTGGGAAAAGGTGAAGGGGAAATGGTATTTAGCTCTGTTTCCAGGAGATTTAAATGCTTTTGTTGTATTCTAAAATGCCAACAATATGAAAATAAATTACAGCCTTGGAATAGCAATATCAAAATCCATTTTGATATGAATATATTTTGGAGTGTAATATTGTATAGCACTTTTTTTAGGATGTCAAGCGTTTTTTTTTTTTTTCTTCTTTCCTTATTTCTTTCACCAGAGAACTGAAGTCACCTTCAGATCAGAGCAAAAATACCATTAAGAGGCGGTGCCAGGGATAGAATAGTTTTGGACAGAAGGTAAAGAGAATAATTGAAAATCTAAAGCAACAGCAAGAGTTCTGCTTTGCTGTCACTAGACTACTGCAGCATCTCAAGAAAGCAGAGTTATCAGTGCTGTTGGAGGCACAGCATGCTCAGTAAGGAAATGCAGTCTTTTTGGGAAGAATTACATTTTTATAACTTAATGTAGTACTACATGAAAAAGACACAGGAACACATTCTCAGACATAGTTTCAAAAAAGAAAGGAGTTTAAAAATGTCGATCAAGAGCAGTTTGTTTCATAAATTAAGAAGTCAGCTGTTCTGAGCAAAGCTGGAAAGTCAGTTCCATGACCTCATTGCCTTTGTGTAGCTTAAGTCTAGAGCACAGAGGTGGCAGAAGCCAGTTATACACCATTGTAAAGAAAGGTGGAGGAGCACAATCGTTAGCAGTGACTATGCTGGAACAAAACATTAGCAATGGATTAACGCACTACCCAAATGTAAATTGCACTGAATGGATGGTTAACACATGTAACCATGCATTCAGTGCTGCAGCAGAAATATGATGCCTGTGAGCTGTATGTTGATCCAGTCGGCCACTTTCCTGAGTCTCTGGCATCTATCATAGTTAAAGTCTATAAATAACTGGGGTTGTCCAGGCTGAATAGCAAAAGCTGCAGTATGAAATAGGCCTGTTCTAACACGTCAGAAGAATTGAAACCCACACTCAGGAAATGGCTATTATTGCTGCTGGTAATGGCTCAGCTGTTCTGAGAAGCTGGAAATTCAGTTCCATGACCTCATTGCCTTTGTGTAGCTTAAGTCTAGAGCACAGAGGTGGCAGAAGCCAGTTATACACCATTATAAAGAAAGGTGGAGGAGCACAATCGTTAGCAGTGACTATGCTGGAACAAAACATTAGCAATGGATTAACGCACTACCCAAATGTAAATTGCACTGAATGGATGGTTAACACATGTAACTATGCATTCAGTGCTGCAGCAGAAATATGATGCCTGTGAGCTGTATGTTGATCCAGTCGGCCACTTTCCTGAGTCTCTGGCATCTATCATAGTTAAAGTCTATAAATAACTGGGGTTGTCCAGGCTGAATAGCAAAAGCTGCAGTATGAAATAGGCCTGTTCTAACACGTCAGAAGAATTGAAACCCACACTCAGGAAATGGCTATTATTGCTGCTGGTAATGCGAAGTTACAGTCTAAGCCTTTGCATTTATTTTTACCTTCTTGGGGAAAGCAAAAGGATGCAGTTTGAAAGTGCTCTACTTAAAGCCTCATGCTGGACTAGAGCATTCAGTAAAACACAAAAGACACAAAACCTAAAATTTCTTTAGCACCACAAAACTCAGAGTGGGCAGAACTTAGTCTGAATTAGATCAGTTCTGATTTTTCACAGTGGTAATTCTAACCAGATTTATCACTTCATATGCAAATAGGATGATGAGTGTATGTGGCACCTCAACTCCTGGGCATCATCACTTGTCACTACCTTCTATCAGCATACAGCATTTTCCCCCAGCAGCACTCGTGTATCTTGTTGCAATGACTCCTAAATAATTGTTGGGTAATGATTGATGTTTTTCTGGACAGCATATTGATATATCACTTACAGTGAGTACTGCTAATATTGGTGGGATTTATGTTTTGGTTTGGTTTTTTTCCCCAAACCTGTATTTGTAGAGATGTCATAGAGATATCTTTATGTTTCATCTTACAAGACTTCCTTGTCATCTCTTTCTCCTTGGACTGATGGTAGAAATTATCTTCCCGCTGTTAATTACAGGCATCCCCCAGTTTCATCTTACAAGACTTCCCTGTCATCTCTTTCTCCTTGGACTGTTGGTAGAAATTTTCTTCCCGCTGTTAATTACAGGCATCCCCCAAAGGATATGAATTGTGGTATGTACGTGTGTTTCCTTGAGATGTAACTATGTTACTTTAGCAACCTGCTGTACATTTCAGAGAACAGATATGTATTTTATTTTTAAAATACAGATATGTATTTTATTTTTATACAAGCCTCTTATCCCCAGAGACTGGAACAGTGAACTTGGACCTTTTCTTAGGTCAAAATCAGTGAATCTTTCTTTATTTGTATACATGGTCCAGATGTAGTCTTCTATTCTGTAGAGATTCTTTTCATTGCAGAGTTTACCAGAGTCTGAGCACCTGTTTTAGTCACTACTGTTAAAGAACACCCCTCCTAGTACATACCTGTTTCAAGACTATGTAACTGTGTCCTCATTTTGCAGTGATGTGGATATTATTATTTCTGTGGCTGCATCCTTTGATATTTAGTGTTGTATAGTGAATTTTACTAGGAGTCCACATTGCAAATTGTTGTGGGAGTAACTTCTCTGTTCTTTGGTCCCTTGGTAGAGGTGTTCTTTACACACCAACAAATTGAAGCGTTCCTGCTGACACATGAATGGGACAACTAATTAGTAGGATTTACGATAAACCAATTAATATTTGTTATGGAGCACTAGCTGGAGGGGTGCTCATTAACACAGTTCTGTGTTAATACCAGTCCTCAAACATTTGTCTTGTTTGCTTTCGGGCATGTTTTTCCACACAGAGAACATATTGCTGTCCTGTTTTTGTCTCTCTCTTTCATTTATGCTCCTAATTCAAAAGTGTGGCCAAAGCTTTGCTGTATGTTCTGAAGTTGGATTATTCCTAAGCCTTTATGTGTCCCTGACTGAAGGTATTCTTTTTAGCAAGCTCAGTTAGTGCTGTGTGTTGGGCAGAGGCAGAAGCAGCAGTGATGTGCACTTCCTTCTCATACGCCCTCCCTACCCTCCTCCAACACTCCCTCAGGGTGGAGGAAAGAAAACTGTGTACTGTTTAGTGTTCTGCGTGTAGCACGGGTCTGAATGTAGTGTTCTCTTATTTAATGTGTCCTTTTGCCCACTGAGGAATAGCTGCACCTCCGTTAATTAGTCTATCAAGACAGACTGTACATTATTATTTATAAACTAAGTTGCTTTGGAATAATAATGGTGCTGCAATGCCAGCAAAATGAAGAAAAAAAAAAAACTCGAACATTATGTTCACATATATGTGTGTGAGAAACACAGTCTTCTCCCATGCCCCTTGTCTTCAGATACTACTTATTTTCTGTTCTATTTTAAGAACATGCAAAATAATGTTCCCTGGAGACAACAGGGCTAGGGTGGTTAATTCCTGTCTCTTGCTGGCCCCTTGGAATCTGTTTTGGCTTGGAAAATGAGGAGTGAAGCTGTGGGAAATAGTAGTTTCTGTCACTGGTTAGAGAAAAAGCTACCTCACAAATTGCCATGTAGGCGAATGCACACATAGTGTGAATCCATAGTCTGGGAGGACATTCACCGATGTGCTGTCATTTGTCATCCCACTAACAAAAGTACACATTGCAATTTCAATGCCATTTCCCAATTTTTGGGCTAGATCTTGGCTTCCTTCCCAAACAAATCTGTGAACTCTGAGCTCAGGATGTCTTTCAATCCCTCTGCCCATGTAGCCTGTTCTAGCTACTGGATCTCTTTCAGTTCTGGGAGATGCTGCATCTTCCCATTTTTCTGCCAGATAAGTTTATTTTGGCCCCAGTGAGCTTAGTGCTCAAAGCAGTGATGAACACCGGGTCGGAATTGTTATAGTTTCAGGGAAGGTAGATAATTTCCAGACTATTTCTGTTTTGGTTGTTTTGTTTGTTTTCCCTCTTCTAATTGTTTTATAGTCATTGAAATTTTTTTTTTAGTCTTTCTCTCCATGCGCAGTTCTTCCATATAGCTAACGTTCTCAGAAAATTCTCCCTGATCCCATGAGTCAGTGAAACAGTGAAGCAAGATTCTACTGTGTTTATAGCGTAGTTTTCTTCTGTTTTGGGGAAACAGTGACCCGGCTTTGTCTTCGGTTGTCTTTACGTGTGCACGCATGCACGCGGAAGGATGGGGAGTGCACCCAGCGTGTTAGTGCAGCACAGGGAAATGTTGAATGTGGCAGAACTTGAGAATCAAGCACCTACTTGTGCAGTTTGCATTCATAGCACACGTCGTAGGGGTACTGGAATGTACAGGACAATGTACAGGCATGACTGATCGAGAAGGAGCATTTGTTTACTGTGATTGATGTAGGAATTATATTACAGTTTTAGTAGTAGAACAACAGTAGTAATGATGGATTAAATGTTATCTGTTTTAGGGCATTTAAATGGTAAGACACTTTTATATGTAGACCGCAGAACTTTGCAAAACACATAAATGTTTGTAAATATATTCTAGAGCTGTTCTTTTTCCTTGCAAACTTTCATCTTGCTCTACACATATAATTACTTTGCTGTCTTTCTTTCCTTCTTTTTCTTTGCTTAATATGCAGGAGTTGCTTCTTCCTGCCATCTTAACTTCTTTCTTTGTTGATATAAAAGCATAAATTATTCCTAATGCCGTTCTTCCTTAAACATTTGCTGTACGCTGATAGGCTTAGCAGAGATGGGATCACCAGGGGAATGGATGACTCAGGCTTTTACACCCTGAGTCAACAGTCACAATGAGTAGATTCATATACTTTTGGCAAATAAGTACAAACTGTCACCTCAGTTCACTCTGTTGTGTTGATGAGTTTTTCCAGAATTAATTCAAGCATAGTAAGTACTTAGAAGAAATGTGAGCCATGTGTATGGTCTGCTTGGGTGGAGGTTATGATGGAAAGTGTATGGATGTCATTACCTGCTTTCACTGTGTTAAGAAAACAGCCTTAATATGCTTTTCATCTTTGTATTTTCATCAGTTTCTTTATGAGTGGTGTGTCAATAATACCCAACAGGTGTATTTCAATATATAAGATAGAGTTGGTATTTCACTTTTACGGCCCTGTAATGTTTCACTTTGTCCAAAGAGTGCTGACTGTTTCTTTGAGAAGACCGAAGGTTTTCAGAGATGCTGTTAGTAAAATGGTTCAAAGGGCAATAATGCAGTGTGGGGCTGTGGCACTTGCTGGGCTGTGAACAGCATATAACAAACTTATCCTGTTCTTTGGCATCAGCTTAAGAGTAGTCCTTAGGTTAAACATTTCAGTTGGGCTGTTTTTTTAGGGAAGTGATGCACTGTGTCTCAAGCTGACAAATTCTGTGTCACACCAAATCTTCAGTTTTCTGCCAGCGACAACCTTATTGAATATTCTTTCTGACTTAAAGGGTAGTGGTGAATCAAGTAGCCCAATGTCACAATAGAGACTCTGACATTAAAGTAGATGCAGGTGTCATTCTGTTGCACTTATCCTTCTGCACTGGTATCTCCCAAAGAGTTTTGATACTTTGTGCTGATCCTTGCGTTGGAGATATGCAGATGAATTTTCTTTATATCAACTCTACAATTCAAGATCATGTTGCTAAGCTGCCTTTTTACAGGAAAAGGATCTAATGACTACTATCACAGAAATTGTCTCTTGTGCTCAGGTATTACCAAGGTGGTGACCACTCAGTGCAAATCTTCTTCCTATTCTTAAAGGTTTATAAAGGATAAAAGCCTCTGCCATTGGCTGCTAAAAGAATTAGCCACATCTAGTTAATGTATTTGAGACATCCTGCAAGCAAATCAAACTGTTATTTATGGGGGATTTACCTCCATGTATCATGCACTAGTACTTTTTACAAGAGTTCAGCTGTAGGGTTCCTGCCAGAGTCACTGGAGTTTATGGGGGGATTTATTTTTGTTTTTTCTAAGTTCCTCTCTCTTTCTCTTTTTCCCTTCTGATGTATTCTTATCATCTTTGGAGGTCCGTTGAGCTGGCTAGCCTTCCTTTGTGGTGGGTGTGAAAAATTTCACTTTATGTCAGTGTTCCAGCTTCTGGTAGTAAACATGAGCTCTATCACCATTTCCCTGAAACTGTGCTTTGCTGTGCTATATTCTAAAAACATGGTTGTAGGGTGGAACGTTTAAGGATTGGGTGGTGGTGTAAGATTGGGTTTATGGGAGGAAATGGCTGTACCTGGAAATTTCAGTGATTTGATACTGTGTCTGTGGTCAGTTTCAGAGAGGATCTAGTTCAAATAGTTAAGTATCTGCCCAACCTATTTTGTGCTTTGATAACTGCTTTTCAATAAATCTACTCATACGATTCTTCAGATCATATCAAGAAGTGCTAACATTGAGAGTCATTTCAATAATATGGTGAGCCTTAGTAGCAAGGAATTGTTGGCAACTTACTATTTGAGTCTGATGCAGTTATATCAGCTGATTGAGGAAGACTTCATCATGCACAAACTTCTATTCTTATCCAGCTTGTACTGCCAAATTCTGAAAGGGTCAGTTTGAGGCTTTCTACCAAGAGATTTCATTGGCAATTCAGGATAACCCAGAAACTTCAAAATATTCTGAGAAGGTTAGATTTGTTTCCTTGTTCTCTTTTAACTGTTACGGAAGAGCGTTAAAAAAGCTTCAGGCGGTTTTCCATTAATTTCCTCAAGCAGCAGGTCCAAACCCAAAGGAAAAAAAAAAAAGTATAAACCAAGCTGAGTTGGGCTTTTGTATGTATCGGAGCTTTGCTTCCCTTGGCTTCTTATCAGACCAGGTTTGCTTGCTGTGAGGATAATCTGACTCACCTTTTAAAATGCTAAAGGTCAGCTGCGCTTGAGGAAGCCCCCAGTTGGCAGTGACTCCTAGAAAATGTCCTCTGCTCTTTCTTGACAATTAGCCTCTCCAAAACTGTAGGCTTCTCTTTTCTTCCCTCAGGCTTCTAAGATTCCAGTGCAGTTTGATGCGCTGCAGGAAGCACTGGGTAGATCTTGTCACAGTATTTACCGTTGCATATTCCTTACTGAAGAATGTGAGGTGGTTGCCTTTTTCTTTTGAGCCAATGCATGCCCCATTAGTCTGCATACCTTCTGCAGAGCGACTAATGGTCCATTTGTTTCTTTCCCCCTCCTTTTCTTTTTTTTCTTTAGTGCTTTCATCCCTTTATAAGGCAGCATGAGGTGTGCCAGTCCAAAGAGTGAACTCAGTCAATTGCTCGACTGTGAACCCAGGATAAAAATGAATTATTCAATAAGAACTGAATTTCTCTATATGAGGCAGAATGAGTTTTAATAATGATGTTGTATAGCCAGACTACAATTATTCTTCTCATTTATATGCCAGTCACTGGCAAAAGAAGTGGTTATTTTGTTGTCTGCTTTTAGGTATCTGAGTTTTTACTCAATGAATAATTCTATTAAAAAGTTCATAATTTAGTATCAGACTGTATAAACTAACCTAATCACTGATAGCATTTAACTGGTTGGCAGTGTGTTTAAAATGGTCGTGTGCTGAGAAAATTGTCAGACAAGACACGATTGCATTAGGCTGCTAAGAGATTTTGTGGCAAATTAAATGAGTGCTTATGTAAAATTACCTACTATTGCAGTGTTTGTAAGTGTGTGCGTATGCGCACGCACATTCCTATACCGGAGCTGATGAGCCCCTGGCAGGGAGCTTTGCAGAAGCTGCAAGTATTTTTAGTGGAAACGAAATCTCAGTTCGAGTTCTGTAGCATGTGACTTCCTATTTCTGTAAGTTACTTCCAAGGGACTTCCTCTGTAAAATCGGCTTGTCTCTAGAGATTTAATCTGAAGCCGGAGCCAGTCTGCTTTGTCCTGTGCCCGTGACAGAGTTTTTCCCAGAGTTTTCTTTTGAGTATTTTATTTTTATTTTGTACTGTCTCCAGCATGCAAGGATCTAGTGGCTGCTACCCGTGATCGGAAGCTGAATACGTTTGTACAAGTCTCAGTGGTCCATCCAGCAGAGCACATTTTGACGAGGTATTCAAGCACTGAAATCGTGGAGGTGAGAGTCTTTCTTATTCAATTAACATGTTGATTAATGAATTGCTCGTTTCTTCTATAGAAGGCGAATGAGAAATAAAACAAGTTAGTGCATAGTCTTGGGTAGGAGAAGCACACTCTGGCAGTTAGTAAAGCATACCTAAGACTGTTCTGTAGTTCTTGGCATTTAACCAGGATAAACAGTTAAAAATGAACTTGGCTTTTCATGAAAGCTTCGTTGTTCCAAGTAGAGGCATAGAGAATACTCCAGTTCTCCAGACATGGGTCTAGAATGAAACAGGGAATATTTGCTCTCATGAAAGGACAAGGCAGTGCAAAGTAAAATTAAATTAAGAGTACAGTGAGTTTTGAGAAGTGTTTTTACATTACAGAAGAACAGAAGTGTTTTATGTGATCTGTTATCCTGTCTGTTTTGTGTTCTCTTTTTTTTTAATTTCCATTGGAAAGCTGATGCTTTTGCAATTTCTAAAATATTAGTCTACTTCTATAATTAGGGAAAAGAGTGTGTGTACGTAATGTCTGTGACTTTGTATAAAATAGTAACTTGCATCACATATTACAGCAAAAGTTGTCTGAGGCTGCTTTGCTAGTTTTCCCTTTGCCCTGTAAGCATCAGTGTCAGAAACAGAGAAAATTAAGAGTGAGCAGGCAAAGTAGGTGTAACTTGCTTAAATTACTGGAGACACTCATTAAGAACAGGGAATTTTTATTGTAAACACACACACAGTTTTGTCAAAGGCTTGTTTTAACTGTTAAATGCAAGAATATTTCATGAGCTCTTTGTGTGATCAGTTTCAACCAACTACTATTTATTATAGTTTCAGCCATCAACCATCCTGAAACTGCTTAATTCAAGTATCTTGTATCTGATCAGGATGTTTCATTGCAGCCTGTCTGGAATGATGTTGTGCAGAAGATGGAATAGATTTTATTTTTTGTAATAGATGTTGCATTTCTTAACACAATGTCCTAGATCTGAATAAATCACTGAATTTCTTGTGTCAGGACACCCAGCCTCATAGTCAAGCTTTGGAGGAGGGGGAGGGGAAGGCAGGGGCACAGAAAAGTTATTTTCTTCAAGAAAAATTATGTTTATCATGCAAAATCCCTCATTTTGCTTAATAGTAAATTTAAGGATGCTAGCCTGGTAATCTTTGGAAATTAAGTATAATTAAACATTAAGAAATTATAAACAACATTTTATATGATTCATTTAATTGTTTGCAAATCTGAAGCTATGGTATAGTTACTTATGTGTACAGCTTCTAGATATAATCATAATGTTCCAAAGCACAGGAAAATTGTCTTGCTGCACTACTGCCTAAAAAGAAGTATTGCAATTCCTCCCTTCTCTACCCCCAGCCCTTCCACCACCCCAAGTCAGTACCCTTAGTGTAATACAGGGAGTTTCTAGGCATTTCTGTAGACATTTTATTGTGACTTAAGATTTTTTTTTTTGTGTGTGTAAGTTATATATTTGGTTCATTTAAATTAATACAAAATTGTGGTACTTCCAGAAGGTATCATGGGAGAAAGAAAGGGATTGTTTATTACAGGTTGTATTCCAGATTTCCAGATACTGATACCTGCTGGCTGAGCTGTTTAAAGGCATGTTGCTCAGCTCTGCTTCAGAAGCACTTAATATATTTTCCAGCTAAAAAAAAAATCCATAAGGTTTTTTGAAACTTTCCTGGAAAAGTTTTAAAGTTGTCCAGTTTTCTTATTGATTGGATAGTACTTAGCTGTTGACATCTCTCTGCTGTAGAAAGCCAACTCCTTTTAAAGAGCCCACAGTTTCTGTACATCCATAATGGCATACTAGACGTTGCACAGCTGTTGCCTTACTGAATGTTTACTCACGTTACACAGGGTACAAGAGATCCACTGTTTTTAACTGGTGTGACATTCCCACCGGAATACCCCATCTATGAGGAGACCAAAATAAAACTGACCGTCTATGATGTCAAAGATAAATGTCAAGACACGGTAAGTGCTTTGCTTCCTTTCTTGCCTGAATCTTACTGAGGATTATGTTTCTTACCATGGTGTTCTTTG
This sequence comes from Calidris pugnax, assembly GCF_001431845.1. Classification (NCBI taxonomy): domain Eukaryota; kingdom Metazoa; phylum Chordata; class Aves; order Charadriiformes; family Scolopacidae; genus Calidris; species Calidris pugnax. The sequence goes on from NW_015090920.1 coordinate 6,040,583, forward strand.
GCTCCCATTAGCAAGTTTGAACTCGGGGAAGCAGGTCTATGTAGAATTGGTTTTGCTCTGATCTTATACCTAAAATGTAATTTATTTGTTGTTGTTATATTAGAGAATAATGCAATAGAACAATGCACTTAAGATGGACCCTTTCCTGTTGTTTAATTGGTTACATGAATCAGTGCATGTATTCCTGGCAAATAAAAGATGACTATGTGTGCTTTTTTTCATGGCAGAGAACATATGGAGTAAACTGAGATAACACCACTGTGAATAATTTTTCAAAAATATGTTTCTGATAATATTTTTCTTATATGCCCAAACCAGAATGATAATAGAGCCTCTAACCTGACGTTTGAGAGAGACAATCATATTTTATTTTAATCTCTTGCATGGTGATACCCGCAGCTCTCCTGTGGCTGCTCTGTTATTGATTTGTAAAGGCCCAAGATCCTCTGTGTCATTGCTAAAGGTGAATTTTGGGTTCCAGTGTTGTACATTTTTGGTTACACTGCCAGCTTTTTAGGCTGAGAAACAGTTATTTGAAGATGATATATGGAGGTCAATGGGACTATTTGTGTGATTTAACTGACAAATATAGACCTTGAATGCCATTTTATGTGCTCCAGGTGATCTAAGACAGCCTTACAGAACTAGAAGTTATCATAGGACCTGTGGCAGATCTGTGTTTTCCTTTTGTGGCAGCTGGAGTCCAGCTGGTAGTTTTTTCTTGGGCATCAAAAATGGTCCTTGACACTTATATTTAATTAGCTGAATTGTGCTTTACATATCTGTAATTGGCACTCAGTATAATTAAAGACCATGCAAGCTCATGTCATGACGGCATATGTATTCACAGGAAATTGAAGGCATAACTTACAACTTGGGACTGTCTTTGAGATGCTTACATAAGTCAAGTTATGTTTAGAGGATTTCTAATTTTTTTTCAGGTAGAAAATAGTCGCTATATTTGTTTAAATATTGCTCCATTGTGAGCAAACAGGTTGGACCTGTCTCCTCACTGTACTCTTTAATGGAAAGGCATGGAATATTTTAGATTTAGAATCTAGATTTCTTTCAGTTCATTGACTAAGGTTTTTTTTTTCTATTTAAGAATAGTTGTTAAGGGGTGTCTATGTGCATTTCCATAATGCATATGTTTTAATTTTTGGTTATGGTTTAGACTACAGGGGCTTAAAATGTGATCTGCTGTTTATTCAATAGAGTTGTCACCTGTGGACAGACACAGGAACTGAGTGAAAGGAGTTCAACTTTTTCCCTTCCATTTTCTATTGTGACTGATGGTGGCGAAGAATATCCTATCTGTAAGAGAAAAGAGTGGAATTGATTCATAGAGCTATCCCTGTACTACTCCACTCCTTGTTGCAGGCCTCTCTACTGCCTCTTATACAGGACAAGATCTATTCTAGAGAATGAATATTATTTGATAAGGTTTTGCAAACTTCTAAGAGCTTTTCATAACTGTTGCTGGAAAATGTCAATCCCATCTCTGGTTTACATATACTTAGCCTTTTTTAGTTTTTTTTTTAGTTTTAAAACTGGGTGTAGATAAGAAAAAATCAAATAAGCTGTAAGATTTACATCAAGGTAGACTGCAGCATGTGTGAATGACCCTTGGCCATCCACGTGAGGGAGCTGGGGTTATTCAGCCTGGAGAAGCGGAGGCTGAGGGGAGACCACCTCGCTCTCTACAACTCCCTGAAAGGAGATTGTAGAGAGGTGGGGGCCAGTCTCTTCTCCCAAGTCACAGGTGACAGGACAAGAGGAAATGGCCTCAAGTTACGCCAGGAGAGGTTCAGGCTGGATATTAGGAAAAAAATTTTCACCAAAAGGGTTATCAGACATTAGAATGGGCTGCCCAGCGAAGTGGTTGAGGCACCATCCCTGGAGGTGTTCAAAAGACGGGTTGATGTAGTGCTGGGAGGTATGGTTTAGTGATGGTGTTGCTTTTTGTTTGTTGTGTGGGTGTTTATTTTTGTCAAAGTTAGGTTGACGGTTGGACAAGATGATCTTTAAGGTCCCTTCCAACCTAGAAGATTCTGTGATTGATTTGTGGCAATATTTGGACTTTTGTTTACATCTTAGAATATCATCGACGATAAAACTAATGGCTTGACATTCCTGTAATTGGGAGCCTTTGCACTCTTCTATTAGTTCAGGTGACATTTTTGAGTTATAGGTATATATAATATGTAAAAGTCAAGTTTAAATGAGCTATAGCTTTGATACCATTACCAACATAGCTGCAGCTGCACAGACCTCAGTGCTTGCTCATGACGGAAAAAGTGGGATGTGTCCCTTTGGCAGTAAACCTAGTCCAAGTGCTGTGGCTTCACAGCTCTGATTATCCAAGCTACAATGAAGCTGGCTTTCTTGTTCCTCAAAGACTGCTGTCACAGCTTATGGCCACAAAATGTCACCCCACCATTGCTCCAAACAGACAGGTAATCCACTTGGGAGCGGAGGGGAATCCAAGGCTGTTAGGTAGGCTCTGCTCTTCTAGGCCATGCTTCCAGACCAGTCACCAGCTCATACAAGTGAACATTTATAGCAGAATAAACCTTGGACTTGACTCCAAAATATTTTTGCAGAAATTGGGCAAAAAGCTACAGTAATAAGAATTCCCACAACATCAGGGCTACGCTACTCCTGGTTACTAAAGTTAACCAGTTCAAAGTAACTAATATCCCTCATCACAAATATGTATTTATTCTTTTCTTATTTATCTTGTAATTAAAATGAAAATAAAGGATGTGAACTCTGTGCATTAATTAAACTCAGCAGGATTTTACTGCCACAAAGAGAAGACTGTAGAGAAGACAGGGAAAGGGCAGTGGGTATATCACAGGGTAAAGCATTTTCTTGTTTTTTGCTTAAGTTTGCCTCTGTCTAAACAAGAGAATTAGGTCTCATTTTCAAACCTACTGGATTTTTGCTATAAAACAAAAGTGATGTATATAATAAATGATAGGTGCTCAGTTTGTGCACACGTAATGTCATAATGCTGAAGTGAAAGGGGATGCTCCCCCATGAGAGACAAGTAGAATTTTTGGCACTGCTGACATGCGACTTGGGCTGTCCTTTTTTAAAAAGCTTTTAAAATAACCTTTCAATGCTTGAATTCCTGTACCAGAAAGCAGATAGTTAACTTCACTCATGCCCGTCATTTAACTCACATTATATAAGAAGTGCAGTTTAATTATATTAAAGTACTGTGCAGCTGGTATCACATTCACTGTGTTTGACACACTGAATGCTCTAACTGCACTTCTCACTTTTTATGTATATCTGTCTGCTCTTGACCATAATTATATCTTGGCTGTGTCAGGCTTTCTGTAATTGAGGCTTTTGAATATAATGAAACACAGGTTTTTTTTGTTTTGGCTAGCCTTCTTAGGGTGATTGGTTACAGTAAGTGTTCATGTAAGTAGAAACTTTAAATAAAGACTATGCTGTTCCTACTTTACTTTGATATAGTTGGAATAAAGAAGTTAATAGACTGTGTTTACGAAATAAAATTTAAATACATCCAAGGAAGCCATGCATACAAAGCAGTGCATAGAGCCGTATTCTGAAAAATGTGCAGTGACATCTGTTTCTGCATCACAAAGGTCTTCTTCCCATACTGCCATAAGCAAATTTATGTTTCACTGGCTTGAGCTGCACTGTCTTTAAGGTTTTTAGATAGTTGGGTTTTGTCTTAATGCTGGGGCTGCACCTGTTCTTTAAGTCATTGTCCAAGAAAATTGGAATTAGAGGCTCATATGTGGTTAAAATATTAGTTCTGTAGCACTTCTGCACAGAAATGCTATTCTTATCTTTCCTATAAGCAATGCCCAGTTTGGTCTAGCAAGTTCGATCTCTTTGAAAGTACTGCTTGGTACAAGTCAGGTACCACTGCCACATGACAGACCCATAGAAAAGAGAAAATAGATGAATTTGTGTTACAGTAAGAGGAGGGAAAGTCTAGTGACTAAGTTTGGAGGCAGCAGTCTTTCTGTTCTGTGTTTAAAATATACATACTGGTGTCCTGAACTTCATTGTGTAGAGCAGCGTGGCTATATTTTTAGGCAAGTATTATAACATTTAGCTATGATGTGGCTTTGGTTTGCTTGTTTTCTGAGATTCCGATTTCTGTTGCCACATATACATCAAATTTGTTTTGGTTTAATGCAGCTACACCTACAGCTTAAATTCTTACTAAAGCGACCTTTCTATCTTTTTTTCTATATATTTGAAAAAGTTTGCATCTTGTATGATGGGGTTTTGATGTGTTTGTTTTAAAGCAACAAGACCTTGAGGTAAACACTGTTGTGATGTTATGGTATGACTTGTGAATCAGGCCACCTCCTTTTGGTCCACACATGGGGAAGTGCTGGACACTTGTGGGGACAGGAGCAACTTTCTGTAGCTGAGGTGTTGTCACAGCTCTGTGTATCTGATCTCTCCATCACCCCATCCCAAATTCTCCTTACCTTTAGCAGGAGATGGAAACCAGGAAGCTTAAGAAGAAGCTTCAACAGCAGAGACTTCATATGCCAACTAGGCTTAGAGACTTAAAGGATGCTTTTGCTGTTTAGCGTAAAGACCAGATAGTAACTATAATGTCCTTTGGTTATAACTACTGGGAATTCACATGTGATATTGAAGATATAAATAACCACTCTAATGCTGTCTCCTGAGAGCAAGGACAGACTGGGCGTATACAAGGCTGTTGAAATAGTACACGTTCTGTAGTCTGGTCTTGCATTTGTTGCTTCCCAATTTTTCTCTTAAACAGTGAGAATGAAATCGCTTTAATTTGATAATTTTAAGAGTAATAAGGATAGAAGTGTGGTTTTGGATATGGGAACACACGCTGCAATGTGACAGTTTTAGATTACTAAGGCTTCAAATGACAGGTCTTTTAATTGTTGAGATTTGAATCTTCTATTAAACTTGCTTACTATGAGTGAAAATTTGCAAAAGTTATTTTCTTGGTGTGTTTCTTGATATTACAAGTATCCCCGTTAACACGGAATCACGCTGGGGTGAGTGGGAAATGAAGACAGTCTGTCATGGAAGAGGAATTTTGACTTCAGCCGTGGAGCCAAATGTGAAGTGACAGCGTTCTGTGTTCCCTTGTGGGCATCGATCTGTATCACAGAACCACCAGGCACTTTAGTGCAGTTTGCTGTCTCTGCTGAAGAGGCCGACGGCTTGAATATTAGGGAGGGTGCGGAGGAGGATGTGAAATGGATTCACAGAGAGACATGTGAAAGCCTGCACATCTCCTACCTGCACTCTGCTGTACCCGAGTGCTCTTAGTCCCTCGCTCTTGTGAACACTAAAACTACTGAACCTGGGGTTTGTGTTTTGTTTTGTTTTTTTTCTTTAGAACTTGAAGTGGTGTTGGAAGTGTTCTACTCTGTTTAAAGAAAAAGCACTTCAAATTCTTCCTTTTCTCAGTTTTGTTCGCTGTCATCTCTGCAGGATTTGTAGAGAAATACTGCCCTTAGTTAGAAACTCTCATTATCCCATTCTAAATTGAGCAGTAGTGTACGGTACCATGGTCCTACCCACAGAAATACTTGCAATAAAGCTTTAGATATTCATGTTTCTTTTCAAAATAATGGGATTTTTTCACAAATATACACTTGATGATAGATTTAGTTTACCTTTTGTGTCGAACTATATATTCTTACTGAACACCGTTATTAAAGATATTGGGGGTGGTGGTGGAATGTTTTTTATTCTTCTGGGCACATGCATGTGAAATCTACCTAAAGCATTATTCTCAGTTTTTCTCAGTATTTTGTAAATCTGGATACATAAACGGAAATTCAGACTGCTGACTTTCATTTGGGTTTATATTGAAATAAAATCTTTCTTTGAAGTGGCTGAGGTTATAATAAGGTTTCAGATATCTTAGTGGATCTGTAAGAGAATTGGGGATAAGTGTCAAGACCAGGAAAGTCACAGGTAGAGGCTTGAAGTCCATTTGTAGCCTTAGTGCTCTTTGCACCTAGCCCTTCAAAATTCAATGGGAGGATTTGGCTTTGCAAAAATCTTTCTCTCTTTGAGAGCATCCTACTTTTCTTCCTACTTTTTCTCCTACCCTTTTATTATTTTTTTTTTTCCTAATTGAGGCAAACTCCTCCCTATTGCTGTATCTTCAGAGAAAGCTGTAATGTACTGTTCATTAATTTTCCATTTTCTTTTCCTTTTCTACCTACTCTATCAAACAAATGCCACTGCTGCCTTACATCAGGCAGAGGTTTGCTCTAAGAGCTGATTTTTGGAAAACTGTTGTAAAACTAAATAGGGATGAGTTCAATCATATTCTGTAAAAATGTAATGGGTTGCCTTGGAAATTGCTTAGAAATAAGGGAACTAAATAGTAAATGATAATATTTTGGTGTATATTTGGTTTCAACCAGTTAAGGATTTCAGTAACGTGGACAAGATAGTTCCAATCTTTGTAGCACTGTCCCAAAAGCTTGCAAATGTACCATTCTTCCATGAATACTGGGCAGACCAGGTACTGCAGCCCTCACGGGCAGCCCGGGCACGGCAAGCATGAAGGATTACCTTGTACTAAATGCAGCAACATGGGAATGCTGGAATGACTCAAAGGAGATTTGCCTGTTCCCGTTGGTGCTTTCCCTGTTTTGTCAGCTGAATGATCAGTTAGTCCCGTCACACCGACACAAATGCTCAAAATGTACAAAAGGAGAACTAACATTCAAGAAAATAATGATGTGTTTGCCTTTAGCTGTAGCTGCTTATAATGATTATGCACAGCACAGTTGGCATGTCTACCCATAGTTGATGGGTAGTTTATAAATGGAGCATTTCCTACAGGTGAAAAAAAGCAGAAGACTTCACAATGTGCTTTTTCCAGTATGAAAAGCTCTGGTTTTGCCTATTGGACTCATTTTTGATAATTTCTTCACCTGGAAAATAATCCCTCAAATTAATGCTTCTCTTGTTGATGGAGAAGCACTTCTAAAGTTAGTTACGTTGAACTCCCTGAGAAATCACAATTATGAGCTTCTGTTTAATTTTTCATGTTTTGTGTGCTTTTGTCAAAGAAGGCTTTAGAATACTCTTTCTATTACAAGTAATGGTCTTTATACTGCAGGAAAAATGTTCATGCCTTCTTTACTTGCAGCCAAAATTATATCATAATCGAAATGAATTACTGTAGAAACTGTATTAAGTGTAAGGAAAAAAAAAAGAAAAATAAATGTTAATATTGTAGCTTCTGCGCCTCTGTTTTCACCAAGGAATTTCCATTTTTCTCAAAGCCTAGTTCAGTACTAATGGAAATAATTCAGTGACTTCCTGAAATTATTTTGATTTTATAATATTTTTTTGCCTTAATTTTTTTTCAATTTGAAAATCAAACATATCTGTTCTTATATTCTCAACCATCTTCCATCATAGAAAAGCACTTACAAGTATTGATGTAAAATAGAAGGTAAAATATATTTAAAATGTAGTCTTCAGTGGCAGAAATATTTCTGCATAATATTTAATATCTTTAGATGCAGTAAGGATTGAAAGGATGAAAAGAAATGTATATGGAGCATTGGTAGGTCTGCTCTTGCTTTTGTGTTAGGAAAGCAGGCACTTAAAACTAGTTTGTAAACAGATTTTTCTTTAAAATTTTTGGGGTGCATATTCTGGGAAATTGAAAACAGAACAAATTCAATCTATTCGAAGAGATTTTTCTCCCTCTACTATGTGTCTCACAAAAGTATTCTTTACAGTTATGGATATGCTTGAACCAGTAAATGTTTGCATTTGAAATTTTGTACTTATAAAACTAAGCTGAGCAAATAATTCTGTTCAAAAATCAAGTAAGAATCATATGTGTTGGACACAAAGTGAGACTACCTTCTTTAGTAAGTTTTTGTCAGAAAAGTACGGTAAATTGCTCTCAGAGTAAACTAGTTAAATGTTTTGTATTATGCTGTATTTTAAATATTTGATGAATAAACATGAAAGGCTTGTGTAATCATTTAGGAATTCCAGTGCCGTTAGAAATGCATGTATCATTGAATTTTACAGTAATCAAAGGCTGTTTATATAATCATTATGCAGTATATTACAGATACAAATTCCCATATGGCTGAAATTCTCCATGCTTGGCTTTCTTCATGCCAGAAATGAGGATTTTTTTTTGATCTGTTCTTTGTTTTGTCCTATTCACCGTGGATTCTGTGATCATAAAGGGAGGGGGGGAACAAACCCCCGTGTTCTACCATGCAGTTTTTTAAGAAGCTGTTTGCAGCTTGCGCAGTGATGTCTGGAAAGCCAGGAGAATGAAGTACAAATATAGTCTGTCGTGTGGTCAAAAATTAGTGCATTTGTTTCTCTCAAAATCTCAACAATAAATGAACATTATTAACTTCAACAACTGAACTCAAGGTTTCAGTGTCCAAAACAGTCACTGTATTGAACTGAGTATCAGCTGCTTTGGGATGTTACGGCACTTTGTGGTATATGAGAGAGATCTCCTTTTGCTGAGGAGTAAACTGACTTTCCTCACCTTGAATTTATTACTTACTGGTGAGATCATGGATCATTGCCGAGGAGTCACTTGGCACAATGACGTTAGGTATGATTATATTTAGTCTTTTTGGTGGGTTTTTTCCTCATTCTGGAGTGTTGAGAATTTCATGGATCTTTCTTTTTTTCCCCTGGAGTTCTTTCTCTTCATCATAGTCATGGTATTTTCAAAGCAGGAATAGTTGAAGATTTTTATAGTACCGTGCAGCTGTTGATGTTTATTCTTGCAGTCTTATTATCCTTAAATCCTTTGTCATATATGCAGTCTTACTGATACGAAATGAAAGAGCTGCAAGTAACAATTATCCAAACCTCTTCAGTAAGATTTCTTCCTCCCCCCCTCGCTGCAATTCAGAGTAGGGAACACTGTGGCTTTCTAGTTTACTTATAGTTCCTTCCCCTAGTCTTGTTTTTCTTCCCCAGCTTTCTCTGCAGGCTTCAGCCCATTTCAGTAAGGCACAGCATTTGGAATGTAACCGTTGTAATGGTTCATAGAGCTATTGAGGTTCATAGCAGAAACAAAGTCAAGACTGTTCTATCACTTTTGACTGTAAAAGTTACACCTGAGGTGTCTCCAAATGAAATTCACTGGAGAGAAAATAGAGAAATACATTTTGTCTGCAAGTTGTTAAGCTGGCACGTCGTCATACACACGTAGGAGTAGTACGTTTGCACCAATTCTAGTGTATGTATTCTTGTGAGATAAGATAAACATTTTTTTTGGGATGTATTACATTGATCTGACTTGATATGTACAATCATTTCTGGTGGAGGCCAAAGTCTTCTTTGTGTGTCTTACCGTTTTGTATGGTTGTATATATTGCTCAGTTTTTTGGTTTTATGGTAAGTCTATGGGCATTTGTCCTCATATCATTATTAGGTGATAGAAATTTACTGGATCTCTCTGGAGTAAAAGTAAGAACAGAGTGTACTACCTTATCTCTCCTGGATCTATTAGCATAAAATTATTGTGTTACTATCTAGCAAGTTTGTGTCTGTACTACTTCCACCAAAATCTGTAAGCAGGACCAGAAGCAGCATTGGATCACAGCTCCTCAGTTTTGTGTTCCCTACTTTTCCCTTCAGAAGTTTTACTGGAAGTGTCAGAAGTGGTCAAGGATGCTAAACTTTTTTCTGTGTGCATTGAGAGATAAAAGCTAATTCCTTTGATTGCAACATCTGCACCATGAGCAGTTGTATGGATCCGCTTTGTCTTAAAATGCAGATTCAGAAGTTTGGGTTGGGAGAAAACCATTTCTCTATTGAGATTACTTCAGACAGGATTGTCTGCTTCCTGACAGAAAATCTGCATCATGTGAGACAAATGTGATTTATTTCCTGTAGAAGGCAGCAGTCAGCATGTCTTTGAGATGCTTGGAAGGCTTGGATTTTGACACACAGCTGCCTTAGTGAAATCGAGCATGGAGGTCCTTGATTTGTTATAGCTGTAGATTCTCACTGCCTCCGTTCCTGGGGAATAACTTGGCAGCTTTTCAAAAAGAAGTAATTGCAAGGCTCTCGCTCAAGAAATTATCTCTGAATGTGGAAGCTCTGGACAGTTACTGCCCAATTATTGCTACCCTCTTCTGAAGTAACATCACCCCTGTGACAAGGAAGTTTCTGAATAATTAACTGTGCCCAAATGGCTTTCAGGCTTGGGTATGACAGAAGAAAGACTGTCCTTGCAGTATAAATTAAAGTATAGGTACCTACACCCTGTTCCATTGAAAGGCTTCCTGAAAGACTTTTTCTGTGTATGTACAATGCTGTGTGAGACTTGTGTCTGGAATTTCATTATCCATTAAGACAGCCTTGGCCTTATCAGTTAGCAATCCTCTCCTGGTGGATAAATCTCTTGATTTTGAATTAGCGCTAGTTCGGAGTGTTTTGTGGAGGATTCCTTTCCCCTGCTCCTTTCTTCCTCAGTTCCTCAGGTAGTAGCTCATTGGCCCCAAGAAAACGCTCCTGTAGGAAAGACTCAAGGGCTTCAAGTTTTCACGTTTTTAGACAGACACGTAATCATCATCAGCATTATGTTCAGTATGAAGAAGACAAAAAGCCTCTTTGCTCCAGTTGCATTAAACTCCACAGGAGTAGGATACGGGCTTTTTTAAGCTGCCTTAAATATTGTCCCCCAAAACCCATGAGCTACCTATTGAAGGAATTAGACAGTAGCAAGAAGTGAAGCAACATCCCCTAATTTGAAAAAGCACACTATTATTTGCCTTGGTTTTGGTTTGTTTTGCTTCTTGTTCTTCCAGTTCACTTTTTCCCAGACTTGCAGTTTGGTTTTCTGTTAGGTGTGGAGCCTGTTTTGCATGCCTGAGATGGACTGTGCTGTTTTCTTAGTGTTTCTGAAACTCTTAGATGAAGCTTCTTTCTAGATTTACCTGAATTATTCTTTTTAGGTACACATACTGGACATACCCATTGAAATGAATATGAATAATCTGTCATTTACATAGGAAAACCTGGAAATTCAGGTTATAAATAGCAAGTACACAAAGTACTACACAAAGTAGTTTGTGCCTCTAATGATCTGAACACTTAGCTAAAGTAACACAAGATCCTTTTTGAGAGAAATTGTAATGAAATTTGTATTTACTAAATTCGCATCTGTGATACAGTCGTAGTGAATCTTATGAGACTGCATAGCTTAGACACTTCTTTCCAGTAGGCTACAATTGTTAATATGTTTGAATTATTACAAATGGAAGGGGCAATAAAATCTTCACTTCTTCAGTGAGTGGCTGTCAGTTATAGCAGGTTATTGAGAAGCTGTAAGTTAACCTGCACAGTGTTAGACTTCACATTTGATTAAAATGGAGGTGGTTGGTTCTGAGTTCAAGAGTTCAGTGCTGTAAGTCCTGGCTGTTTAAGACCAGGTGTTTTGCATTCTGGCTGATTGGCACTTTATACAACTGAGGTCGCAGTGTCTGAAATCACATGCAGCAGGTACTTTACACTGCAAGGGCAACTAGTTTAATTTCAACTAATGGCAACTAGTTTAATAATAAGGCATTGGAACAGGCTGCCCAAGGAAGCAGTGGATTCGCCATCCCTGGAGGTATTTAAAAGATGGGTGGATGTGCTAAGGGACATGGTTTAGTGGTGGTTTGGGCAGGGTTAGGTTAATGGTTGGACCTGATGATCTTAAAGGTCCCTTCCAACCTAGATGATTCTATGATTCTAATATGGGTTTAGAGATTGAGAAAAAGTTCCAGGTTTGAAACAAATTGCATAATTTTATTAGAGGTAAAAGGCAAAGCTTTATTTTACAAAGAAAAGCAAACAGGTATTTTCAGACGGTTTTAACATTTATTATGAATTCTAAATGAGAGATGAAAAAAGTAAGCATACGTGCTTTGGGAGTGTGTAGGTGTTTTCTCTATCATTTTCTCTACCAAGTGACCAGAGCACAAGAACTTGACCTGGAAATAAGCAAACTTTCTTTTGAAAATGGGCTTCTGAGGTAACAGCTGGACTGTGGAGCAGCTATGCTTTGCAGTAACAACCTGAAGTCCTCCTGCCCTGCTATCCAGCCCTGGAGACCTGGGAGAAGAGCTGGGGTGAGTGTCTGGCCAGCATCCCAACACAAAGTGCATATTGGGAGGCAGGCATGCTTTGGGAGTGTGTAGATGTTTTCTCTATCATTTTCTCCACCAATTGACCAGAGCACAAGAATTTGACCTAGAAATAAGCAAACTTTCTTTTGAAAATGGGCTTCTGAGGTAACAGCTGGACTGTGGAGCAGCTATGCTTTGCAGTAACAACCTGAAGTCCTCCTGCCCTGCTATCCAGCCCTGGAGACCTGGGAGAAGAGCTGGGGTGAGTGTCTGGCCAGCATCCCAACACAAAGTGCATATTGGGAGGCAGGCACTAGGAAGAATCTCTAGGTCTCATTTCCAGTTGTGTCCTAGAGAATCAATCCAATAGTACATAGCAAGGTAGTCCCATCATCGCTGTCTTAGATGGTACACCACACTGAAGTAATTCGTTTGGCTGTTATGTTTCATGGCTGCTGAAATTTGATTTGGGCATATGATGGGTGAGAGATGGGAAGCTGACCAAGCAAAATGATTAGTAGAGATGGGACAGGAAGATAGGGGGGTGGGAAGGGATGGACACTCAACAGGGACACTCATATGCAAAGAGATTGAAGTAGAAAGTGTTGCCAAACTTTGATATGCTACCAATTTAGCCCACGCCTTTCTGTCTCAGTTTTGCATACAGTTAGACCTCGATTGGTTCGTTTGCATGTAAATAGAGCTGGATCTCTGAAGTGGGCTTCAAGTCCTAATTCCTTTGTTATTAGCTGTTGGAAAGAGTAATGACGCATGTAAGGCCATGGAAGAAGTTACTGGAGAAATACTCATCAATACTGTGGAGCCTCAAGAGTGAGTTTATAGCGCACTTCAGCTTGTAGTGCAAAATAAATAATTAGCTAAAATATGAATAATACAGAGACTAAGAAGTTGTATGATAGAAGTACAAAGCTCTGGTAAAATGAAGGAGGCCGCATGTTTCCCTACAACTGCTTTCCAGAGTTCATGTGATTGCATTCTATACCTGCACCCTCTTGTTTTCTCTGCCTAAGGCTTTCAGGTGAAGTGTTGGTGTTAGAATCATTTGCTTCCAGTTGCTAATACAGTAACATTGAATAGAATAAATAATAATTTTTTTTGTATGTGTGATGTTGAGTATGAAATTCGGGGAAGGGGGAACAAATTCAGTTACAGGCTCTATAAACATCAAGCTTAGAGAATTAGTAACTAAAACAACAGTAAGTGAAGTATATGTTTTATTTTCCTTGAAAAATACAGCCAATATATTCTTGGGGAAGGGGGAACAAATTCAGTTTCAGCCTCTATAAACATCAAACTTAAAGTTTTAGTAACTAAAACAGCAGTAACTAAAGTACATGTTTTATTTTTCTTGAAAAATACAGCCGATATATTCTGGTTTTGTTAACAAGTGCAATATGATAGTTATGCAAATGTATTTCTTATTTATTTTTTTTTTAAATCATATTCAGGTAATATTGAATTGTGTGTAGTTTGCTTACCTACACCAAAATAGTAATTTCAAATAACTTTGTTCGGGGAAGGGGGAACAAATTCAGTTACAGGCTCTATAAACATCAAGCTTAGAGAATTAGTAACTAAAACAACAGTAAGTGAAGTATATGTTTTATTTTCCTTGAAAAATACAGCCAATATATTCTGGTATTGTTAACAGGTGCAATATGATGAGTTATGCAAATGTATTTCTTAATATTTTTTTAAATTGTATTCAGGTAATATTGAATTGTGTGTAGTTTGCTTACCTACACCAAAATAGTAATTTCAAATAACTTTGTTTCATTTTATTTGTGGATTTTCTTTAACGTAATTTATTCATGGCTCATTCAGATCTAGACGAAACTATGAGAAAAAGCCTATAACACTTTATTAAAGCCACTTAATTTTTCAATGAAATACTTAAGTTGCCTTTTTCAGAGAGGGAAATGTTTTAATTGCTATTGCATTAATGTAATAATACTACATTATTATTAGCACTTACTTTAAGCAGATAAACATTTTCTCCCAAATTAGACTTTGCAGATGTTGTAAGACCGTTCCCTGTAAATAACACCTTCCAAAGGAATACAGTGGTTTTCAGGGGACATCCAGTTTTGGCTCAAATTTCTAAAGTTAATTTATTTTTCTTTCATGAAATGAAACTTGTGTTAAAAGGTGATATTAGACAAAGCTACTTTTAGATGTTTGGGGAAAAAAAAAAATAAAAGGCCCAAGAATGTTCACCTTGTATTTTTAATTTGTCTTGAAGTGGTTTTGTTTTGGTTGGGGGATGCTTTTAGGGGGAAAGGAACTGTTTCTAATAAAATCCTTGGCCTGATGGTACTTTCAACTTAGCAGGTCTAGCTGACAGGGTGAGTTAAAATTTCCATGTGGCATAATTGCTGGAGCTTGGGCCGGCAGCGGGTCTGAGGGCAGGGTGCTGCCTGCAGCCTGGAATATAGGCTAGTGAGCAGTAATTGCATTTGCAAGAGAGAAAGCTGAAATTCTGAAGGGTGCATGTATTTATATGAAGTTTTTAAAGTTCATTTTTAGAAGAGGGCTGAAGTGGTTCCTTTTTAAGCTTTTCCTCCTCCCAATTTTCAGAACACTGGGAAGATACCATTTAAGTACTTTATTTTATAAGCTGGCTGAAAAGATTGGAGTTTGTCCCCCGTGGTCTAAAAGAGCAGTGTGTGCTGTTTAGTGCTCTGATGTTTTTCTTATGTTGTCTGTAGAGTAAATAGTAACAAAATCCTTAGGAAAATGAAAACTTCTGTACTGAAATTCTGAATAGCACTGAGGATCTACTGCATGTTAATAAATCAGTTCCTGTGTACACATGTATTTACATCCACGGAGTCTTTTAGAAAAGGTGCTACTTTTTGAGATGTAGTTTTTTCAGGATGTTTAAAGACAAAAGCTGAAATGTAGGTTACCATATCGGGTATCTTTATTTACTTATTTGTTAGTGCTTTTTTTCTGACTCTAAATTTATATGGTCCTTGTAACCACTAATTAACTGTCTCTCCACGATCTTCCCATTTTAGAAAGGAAAACTGAAGATGCAGGGCTTTTATTGTTACATTTGGTGAGCTTCAGAACCTGTGTTGGAATTTTACAAGTTTTGTTAATCAATTATTTTCTCTAATGTCTGTATTTGAAAGTGAAGGGAATGTGTGACTGAGGTATTTCTCTGGTGGTATTAGTTCAAACACAGGTTGTTTGCAGCACATAGTGGGTGCTCCCACTTGTCTCTTCTGGGTTCTATGAAAGTGTTACTATGTTCAGGGTATTTTGATACCGAATATTAACTTGAAATTTATTGACCGGAAAATATTTGTGCAGAGGACAGTGACTGCCCTGTTAGTATGAAGAAATCCACGTGCATATCCTCCTGTTTTTAAAATAAAAGCCTCATGGCAGCAATTAATTTAATTATAGCTGAAAATATAACTATGTAAATATATATAGTTTTTAATATACACACTTAGAACTGAATGTTGGTTATCTGTAATTGTGGTTGTTCTTATGACATTGTATCTTGTGCATAGGACCGTTGAAAAGTTTTTGCCAAGTGTGCAGTCTCTGTGTATGCCTCTTGACAGCAGGTTTTCTGTACTCACTTTTTTGTAAATCCCTATATATTATGTGCAGACTGGTAAAGAATGAAATGCCTTTGGAGTAAGCTGGGGGATGATGAACCCATGATCTCCATGGCCCTTCAGCTCCTGTCCACGTTGCTTCTAACAGGCATGCTCTGACTCAGGCTCAAAGTTTCAGTGCTACACAAATGACTGAGTGAGGGGAGTATTTGGAGAAAAAGGCCATAGTGCTTTTCCCTTCATGCTTGATCTGTTTGGAAAGCTTCGGAGCTTGGACAAGCCTGGCTGTAGTATGTGTTAACATGCTTACACTGTAAGAAGCAGGTGAATCCATCAGAATTTCTGTCAAAGACACTTAGCCACACCAGTAAATTAGGTTTATGTGCAGTGCTTGTTATTTTTAGGAAAATTCTCAGAAGCGTTTTGCGAACTGAGACATTGTTTTTGGTGTGCAGTCAGACCTCCAGCAGAAGGTGCATCTGCAAGGCAGTATTGCACCAGGGAAACAGACTATCTTGTCATGTATGAGTGTAGTTTCTATATGGAAAAAGAGAGAGATACACTTAAGATAAATGTACTCGCCTCTGGGGCTAACAACTGTTTGACTAAGAGATGGCAACTCTACACACTGCTTGAAGATAAGAACTGAAGTCATACCTTGCTGAAGGTACTGGAAGGCTTTTGACAGGCAGGTATACCTGTTTGAGTCAAGAACATGGCTGGGACACAGGGAACCAGACTTCTGTTTTGGGAGTAAATCCTCACAATGAGCAAGGATGTATTGAAGTAAAATGCTCCTGACAGTGTTAAAGATAATATTAATCACAGTAGCTTTTATGACAGACAATGACGTTTATGTTACATTAGTACAAGTTGTTTCCCCTCCCCTGGAGCTGTTAGTATATTTATAAGGTCTGAATTGTACTCGGGATGTAGTTTAACTCTGAAAATCTCATCTTAATGAAAATTTTCTGTCTAGAATCACAAAATCACAGAATGATAATGATTGGAGATACTTGTACACCTAAAGGTGCCAGTGGGCTGGTGTATGGTTTCGGATCAAGTTAGGCATCCAGTTTTCCATTTTTAAGCTACTTGAGGTCCTTTTAGTCTCCCTGTACCTAATTAGGCACTTTTAAAGCTGCCTGAAGAAGTCTGTGAGCACCTTTTTCAGACTCAATGGACATTTGAAAAATGTGACCCTAACGTCTCCAGACTGGTGTCCGCTACAGGATCTCTGTTAGAGGACAGATGTCCACGT
Source organism: Calidris pugnax (assembly GCF_001431845.1). NCBI lineage: Eukaryota > Metazoa > Chordata > Aves > Charadriiformes > Scolopacidae > Calidris > Calidris pugnax. The sequence continues at coordinate 6,057,574 of NW_015090920.1, forward strand.
GTGAGCATAAAAGCGATATGCTCCATAGACTTTCAAGAGGGGAGGTCAAGTACCTTTTCAATAGTTAATTGACCAGTGGTTTGGATGGAACATTTTCCTGGCCATCAGACGACTCATCAGACCCACTCCTAACAGTTGTCTTTAGTAGGAAAATGGGTTACAGCTGTGCTAGAGTCAGATGGGAGGTGGGGAATATATTGGCCTACACAATGAAACATGTTTCCAGAGGGTCTTCAGGGCAGACACGGGGGAGAGAGGTGTCTCGGTGTCCAGTGATCATCCTTGCTTATTATTTTGCACAATTGAGTTGAAGAAATTCAGTTATATGGTTGATAGGCCCTGGAAAAAAAAAAAAAAGGGGGGAGGAAGCCAGATTGTATTGCAGTTGTACCAGGTGCATGTACAATGAGACAAATACTGTTTAAAGAAGATCAGGAGATCAGGTAGGAGCAGCTTTGAAATACAGAACCTGGAAACCCATGTCTGGCAGGTTTATAGGCAATCAGCAACATGACATCAAGATAAATTATTTCAGAAAAAAGCTGCCATAACGGTAATGAAGTAGTTTATAGTTCAGCAGAACAGACTGTTTCTATTGAAACATTCTGGACCGAATTCCAAAATATTACTGATGTGATGTGCAGCTTCCATCACTTTTCTGTTAGGAAACTAAGTAGATATCACTGTATCAGTCCCAGTCATCAAAAAATTCTGTTTACTTTTCTTTGTGCTTGAACGCACAGATGGTTACTGTAACATGATTTTGGTTTATAAGCCTGGGACAAATGAATTGATTAATTTGGTTCTAATTTCACAATGAGAAATAACATAATGTCTTCTGTATTTTGTGAGTGAACTTGCTTCTTTTTACTATACTGTGTAAAATTTGCGTATTCAGGCTGTGTTTGGTTTGTTTTCCAGAGGGAAGGGAGATTTATGTTGGTTAGTTCAGTGGGTCAAAACCATCTTAAAAATTGAAGTTGAATTGATCATTCAGAAGAGTGAGAACAGGTGCAATGAATCTGAATGATTTTTCAGTCTTGGAAAAAGAATGAAGATTTTTGTTTTGGAAGAGGTGAAGCAACAGCAAATATGTGACAGGGGGATTTTAATAAATAAGAGTTGAAGACAAAGTTGGATTCAAACTGTGCCCTTGTTTTTTAATGAACAACTTAGTTAAACTTTTGAACTGAGATATAAATAATGTCTTCATTACTTCTGTCCTTAGAGTCACAGGGAAGTCTGTGAAGGCTGTGCCTTTGCTTTCTAAATCTTTGTGATACAGGAGTACAGGAAAGGAAATTAAGTGTTTACTACAGCAATGAGTATACATTTATGAAAGTTCAGCTCTGTCAGCATGTCCTTTCTAAATTCAGTTTTGAGTTTTTTTGGGCATAAAAACTGGCTTCAGGCTAAATATGTAAAGACTTAAGACTCTGACAAGTATATGGGGATTTTAATACAGGAATCTCTTAATAGAGTGAATCTATGTCATAATATATTTTTAATAAATTGTAAAAACAGTAATTTTTAGGTGCTCAAGTGTGATGGCTTGTTTTTGTGTTGGGATTATTGGGGGTGGGTTGGTGGTTTTGTTGGTCTTGGTTTTGTTTGGGTTTTTTTGTGGTTTTGTTTTGGTTTTTTCTTACCATTTAAAGTGATTAGGGAAAACCAGACTGATAAGAAGAAATGAGGAGAATTGTGCGTGGGATAAAATATTGATCCTGTGATCATAGATGTGTATGTAATTAGCACAACAATACTCTTAACTGTTACAAGCAGGATGATTGTAACTCATTTGTGCATCTCAGGACCACCCAGGAATTTGGATTTCTCCCGCTGAATATCGGATGTACACAGGCTAGGTGGTTAAAAATGATGCAGGCTTCAGAGCAGAGTATCTCTACTCTCATCCAGAATAGCAGTCATAGCCCTCAGGGCAATGCAGGCATAACAGCAGTCAAGCAGTGCCCGAAAGAATTCAGGAGGAATAAAGCTCAAAGGGGATTTACAATTTTTCAATTACATTCAAAAATATAGTCTTTTGGAGGAGAGTGTTCAGTTAAGTTGAAAATTAATCTTTTTCTGAAAGAGAAAGAATTATGCTGAGTCACAAGGTGGTCTATCATTGAATGATTTTGGTATTATCCAGTGTCCAGACAGTGACTTTTATCTATTTTATCAGTGTATGCTAAGAATGTCTTTTGTGTCAAATATAAGTGAGAAGGTAAAATTGAAATGTCCTTTCCCCTTCTCTATCTAATTTCCAACAGCCCCAGTTTTAAAGTCTGGGAAATACTGCCTGCCTGCCTTTAAATAGCTCTTCTCCTTCCTTTGATGTTAATCCACAGTTGCCTTCATTTGAAATATTCATACCTCCTCCTTTTAGCTCTTGTTTTCTGATCCTAAATAAATTTGAACTATTTTAGTCTTTATACCTAAATTTGGCCCTCCACTCTTACCAGCATCCTTAATCCTGTTTCTTGAATATAGATGGCAAGTGCACACAGTGTTGCTGATAAAGTGGAATTACCTTTCCTGATATATCTGAAAAGCATTTTTGCTTTTTTCAGTTGTTGGTGCCTCATGCTCAGCCTGTTTATTAATGATACGCTTAAGTCTTTCTGCCTCTGTGTTTTCTGAACTAACTTGCTTCTAGCTTGTAGAGGAAGTGTTAGTTGTTACTAATTGAATGCGTCACCTTGGACTTAATACAGTTATGTTTCTGTTACTCAGACCTTCCATGTGTAATTCTTTCTGTATCCCATTATGGTTTTACTTGTTATAGATTCTGCCTTTTAAATTTCATTATAAAGCTTCTACAATTTTTGCCGTAGTGTTCAGTGAAAATCAGAAATGAAATTAGCCCTGCCACTGAGTCTCAAGGAACTCTCATTACTGTTTCAGCCCTACCATTTCCTGATTAGCCAGTCTGTTAATCTCTCTAATTTCTTTCTAACTGACTAATAATTTTTGAAAAGGCACTATATCAAATGGTTTATTGAAGTCCAGAAGATAAGAGCTACTGCATTTCCTTTGTCTAAACAACCAGTTATCTTATTGAAGGAAAGAAATCAGTCTGCTTGATCTCTGTTGAATGAGCACGTGTATTTTTCTTATAAGAATATATTTATGTATAAATATTGTGGCAACCGTCAGTAACACAGTCACTCAGTGCGAATGCAAATTCGTGACTAAATCTTAAATTACTGGAAAGGTCTGGAATAACTTGCAGCTTTTAGTAAGATGAGAACTACACTATTCACTCTCCTTGTCAGCCTACTGATGTTGGAGAAGTCTAGCTATGAAGAGCATGAAATACTGTGAACTGATGGGACTTGAAGAAAAAGAAGATCCCAAACTGCATTTACAAAGGTCTGAATCATAGCTGATGGGCTTCTGGAGTGGTGGGTGGGTTTGGTTGTTGTTTTTTCTTTTCTTCTTTAGCATATTTGGGTGGCTTGACATCTGTGAGATCTTTCTGAGTTCTATTGTTATACTTTTAATCTTAAGAGTCTAATGTGCAGGGTTAGCGTCTGGTTTCATTATTTTATATGAATTGGTGGTTTATATTCCCAAATACTTTCCACGTTAAACATGTAACTCATTGTTTTACATTTCTTTTTACATTGGGCAATGTAGCTGTATTTCTCTTCAGTACCTATCACAGTTTATTTGCAAAGTGTTTCTGATAGTAACTTTAAATCTGTTTGGATCTCAGCCTGTTGATGTGTTTCAAATGGCAGCAGGTGAATCTAGGTAGCTCACAGTTGATCAAAATGGTGAGGTGATCCTGCATGTTCCTACATATCAGTGTCGTTCAGTCTTTAGCTTTTTCCCCTTCACAGGGATCCTTTAGGCAGCTGCTGTGTTGATGCTGAGATAGAGTAACGTGTCAAAGTAATGCTGATTTCTTAAAAAAACCCACAGAATCGCATTCATTTTGCTGGGAAGTCTAGTCAAGGGATAGAAAATCTGCTTTGGGCAGTCCCAACTTTAAGTTGTCTTTGGGAAAAAATAAAACTACTATGATCAAAATCAACTTGTGTACATTCGAGACACTGTTCTCTCATGAGCCTTTTCAACTTGGGCAACAACAAACTTTTAATAAGCTCAGAAAGTGCCTCAGTATCAGCAGAAAAATTCATTTTATGGGATCTCAGCTCATTGCATAATTTTCTCTTGTTTAACAAGTAATCGCTTCTCTATGGAGAAAATAGGGATTTTGAGCTTTTGGTAGATTTCTGGTGTGAAGCATTTCTCCTTCACAGTTTTGGAGTTCCCAAAGACAAAGATTCTGCTTTTGTATTTAAAGGAAAGAATGGGTCAGTTTTGCTGAGAAGTAAAGTCATTAGTTAAGAAAGCAGACTCCTGATTTTTCATCATGGGTCCTCAGATTACATCCTTCCCTTTGCCTGCTTAGTGAGAAAGTCCTTTTCATGTAAGAAACACCATTGAAGTTACAAAACCTCATCTTAAGATGAGGTTGAAAATACAGACCAGCAATTTATTGCATTAATTTGTTGTGATATGTTATTATACTCTTAATCTGCAGTAGATGTACTGGATATTGCAATAAAACTCAAGCCTCTTTTTCCCCCCCAATTTTGTTAAGCCATTTTAAACCATATAAATAACACGTTTTTAGCTGTTAAAATCAAAATCTATTAGTTGGATTAATTTTAATGACGTTACTTTTTTTTTTACACTAGATTTTTTTTTTATAGACCCAAAGCCCCAGGTTGTTGTAGTGGTGTTACTGCAGTGACCTGGGTTTGCTTCTAATTCACACTGACAAAGCTAGGAGCTGCCCTTAATTGTTTTAAGCAGTATCTATTTTACAAAAAAACACATGGTATTTATATGTATGTTTGGAAAATGGCTGTTAAATAGCACTTTTTTCATTAAGCTTATTGACTCTTTCCCTGTTAAGAATCATTTTCATTGAGACTGTACTTCCCTTACTAAATTGCTGCCATCCAGCATTTAGCTGAATCCTTTTTCCCCGTGAGGTATCTTGGGGAAAGGGCTATTCCGATTAAGTGTATCACAATTAATTACAATGATACTGTAATTTCATTCTTTTTGTTATGGTCTAGGAATTTTGAAGTTTTGACATCAGTTTCTTGTCGCCTTTTATACTTTTTCCCTCGTTTTGCTGGCTTTGAAGAAAACAGCTATTAGCAGCTTAGACATTGTTAGGGCAGAAATGATGCCATTCTATTGGTGTTCCTGGAATGGACACCATTGTAGAAACCACGTGTCACCTTAGCAGTGAAGTAACTGCAGTTGCACGGTTTGTTTCAATGACAGTGATATTATTGCAATATTTGGTGTTTGGCATTGAGTTTAGGGAAGCGGGAGGTGGAAGGGAAACTAAGAGTTAAGATGCTAACTTTAGTGTGGATATGCCAAAAAGAGGCATTATTATAAAAGAAACATCAAAAGGAGCCTTCTTAAATACAAGGAATTAAGACATTTTTCACTGCTTAAAGTGTTGATTTTGTACTTCCTGCTCCTTGTACTGGAGAACAGAAATGAAGTATGCAGCTAGTCCAAAAAACTTCTGTTGACACCAGTAGACATGGGACCCAGCTTTCCAATCCCAAAACTTTGAAATGTAAGTGAAAAACATTATTTTTATCTTCCTTGAAAACGTTTTGATTGTACAACCAGAATGAAAAACCTTTGAAAAAGTGATGTACAAAATAACCATTTCTTTCACTAAGTCTAGCTTCAATGTGTTTGTTTTCCAAAATAATTTTAAATCTTAATTTAAAAAACCTAGACTACTGGTTTAAGAGTAAAACTAGTTAAGTAGCTGGTTTTAGTGTATAAACAGGGTCTGAGGTTATAAAAGAAAGGTGGTTAAGCAACCATGGCTCTTTAAATGTTTTCATATGTAGTCTATCTTCTGTCCTAAGTCAGCACCCAAATTCTTTTTCAGAACAAGATGCTCATAACTCTGAGAGGCCTATTGTGTTTTGCTAACCGTGTTTCTGTGTCTTCTGAGGAGATAAATCACTTGAATAGTGTGCTGGATGAGAGACAGTTTGGGAATTACACATCAGAAGTCTCTGAATAGCCTAGCTTTTAATGTAGCTCTGCCCAGCTGGATTGTATGGCTGAGATGTGTATTTTTTTGGGAAGCTTTCAATTAGGTTTTGGGCTTTGAAGAGGTATTAAAATAGTACGGTGGTTGGAATACATAAACGTGTCCGTTAGGGAGATACCCCCAGCCGTGAACAGAGGAAGGAAGCTGAGTAATCCTGTGGTATGTGAAATGGGAGACAAGAACCTATGCTCTTAAATTTGCCCCAGGCTTACTATGGTATCACAGGCAAGTTGCAAGTAGTTTATTTCTGTTCTGCAGAGGCTTTGATTTTTATGGAATTGCCCCCAGTGCATGAGATTCAATATGTTTGTGTACATTGCTGGGATCAGTGTGTGAGGTAACCAAGCTCGATGGCTGAAGATGCAGAGCACCAGTACAGTGCCTGGGTAAAGAGGACCTGCCTCGTTTTACAGAAAAATGCATGGAATGTGATATAGTTAACTTTCCTTTTTAAAAGAAGGTACTATACAAAATGCCAAGCGTCTTCCATCTGCATACACTTTCTTGTTTTCTTACAATACTTGGTTGCAAGGAAGCTCTCTTGGCCAACAAAAGTCTGTCACTTCGGTTGTCGTCCTAAGCGCAGTGTGTAATAACAAAGGGAGTAGAAGCAGAATTTCTCTTTTAATGGTTTTGTGGCTAGAGTTAATCCATCTGCCTGAGATGAACTGGGCTCTGCCACAGAATTGGTACCTGAAGCATTGATGTAGCTTCTGGGTTTATTGACCCTTTATTGTGGGAAGGGATATATTGGGGTGGGAGTTCCCCAGATTATTCCTATGGCTGAGGAAAAGGAACATGATTTGAGCTGGTGTTTAATTTAGCTACCTGATTGGGCTACCTTTAATTTAAACATTACTGTGTATAACCTTCACCAAAATATTTTGTGTTACCCTGTTTTGTTGCCAGTTAGCCCCTGGGGACTTCTCTTTGATTATTTACTGTAGCTTGTTTTCACTTTTTTTGGGTGTAGTAGTGGTATTAATTTTAATATGCAAACATGTGGCTATTACTTCTTATTTTTTTTTACTTAAAAAAACAACCCTGAAATGTGGGTGTCAGACTCTCCTGATCTTGTACAGGAATTCCTGTAATTTGCAAGAGCACAAAGCCATTTGTGAGAATTTTTTTTTTTCATACATGGAGGGAACAGATCTTATTCTCTGTAAGTAAAAAGCAGGAAAGTCAGGACTAGATTACAGAACAATCACCTCAGATTGGGGTGTGTGTTTTCATGGAAAAATGATATATATAGTATAAGTATAGCAATTAAATATTTATACAACAAAGAATTTCTGTGGAACCCTATTATAAATGCTGGTATATAACACCCGGGAATATGTTTGGCCACGTGCTGTGGCAAGTATCAAAAGAAAGCTGGAAGGCACGTTTGTGAACTTTCATCATTTTGAATTTGAAACTCTGCAGATCCAGTTTGGAAAGGCTTTAATAGAAAAAGGCTGTGAATGTGGAAGTTGGGAAAAGCAGAGAGGACTTTCCTTTGTGACACGAATGTGATGACCATGTACTGGCTGCTGGAAGTCAAGCACAGAGCCCAGATCAATTTTTGGTTACTAAAGAATTAAAAAAAAAAAAAGTGCAAAAAGGAGTTGAGCTTTTCTGAGAAGGGGTTCAGTGTAACCATGCTGACTCCTAGTGTCTCCAGAACAAGTGTATCTGCTATATTGGCCCTGTGCCACAGGGCAACGTTTAGCTGTGCCCCGCACACAAGAGGAGTTATTTTGCCAGTTGATTCATGGGTGGCCAGCGGCAAGTGTAAATGCTATATTGGCCCTGTGCCACGGGGCGTTTAGCTGTGCCCCGCACACAAGAGGAGTTATTTTGCCAGTTGATTCATGGGTGGCCAGCGAGGCAGGATTTATGAAGAATGTTTTGGGAGTTTGTTAGGAATGGAGGAAGTGGGAAATGTAGGGGAGCAGAAAGTGAGAGGAAAAAATATTGCTGTTAATACAATTGAACTGCTTAACTGGAAGTGGCTTTTGTTGTTGCTATTCTATACGGAGGCACTGCTGGAAACAAACCCAGCCTCTGCTCAGGAAATGTGGTTTTCTTAAATGATATTCATTAGGTACTGGTGCTTGTCTTTACAGAGAATTGTTTTCAAGACAAAATGATGGTCATTTGCGGATTTTCTTTCTTGGAAAGAACAGTTTGCTGAGATGATGCTGTCTTTATTTCTTAGATAAAATGAAACAAGAATAGCAGCTCTGCTCTTGAGAGATCTTTAGCATTTGTAGCACAGTAGATTAACAAAAGGTTAAACGCGTGAATAATTCTGTCATTTTAGAAAGCAGTTTTTAGCAGGAAAAAAAAGAATCTGCCAGACTTGACTTTTTGAACCATTTTTTCTGAAGTTTATTTTATTTGGTTGTTGATGGTAGCTGTAGTACTGGCAGGAGATCTCTTGAGTGTAGGCACTTGTCAAGTGAAGTGCATGATTATAAAATGATCTTCAATCCACACAGGAACACAGAAGGATTAATAGTGGTTCTTTGGCCACAGAACTAATGATGCTAATGGTGATATTGACACCACCAACTGCTGCTTCTTAATATTGCCTTTGGAAGAGCTAAGTTTGATTGAATATAAATTATGGAGTACTAGTATTTTTAAGTAGAAACTGAAATTGGAAGTAAGATGGGTTCTGTCATTTGGGTAATCCATGCAAGTAGCAAACTGATGCACCACAAAGGCCTGCATATCCTTCGGGAGCAGTGGGTCTTTTCCAAAGGCTTCTACCAGCTGTGTTTACAAATAAAACTGCAAAACAGGAATAGTAATATTTTTTTTATAGAGGGATTTCTTTACATACGTTTTCTTTTTATGCCTATAATATAAAAAGCAGTAATATGTTTCACTTTTGTTTTACACATCAGTTGTAGAACTTTGTAAGTTATATGAAAAGAAGACTTCTGCAGCACATGTCAATGTTAAATTCTTGGTAGTGAAGAATGAAAAAGAGTGGAAGTTTGGCATTCGGCCTCAGGAAATTTTCTTTTCAGGGGAGTGCATAAATCCTGGAAAATTGCTTCTGGTGTGTGATCCTTACTAGTATTGTCAAGGCTGAGATTTAAATATCAGCTTCCCTCTGCAGGGGCTTGCGGCTCTCTGCGTTCATCTCATTGTTGAGGGAAGGAAAATCATTCTGTCTTCTAGGAGAAAAAGACTTCAGGAAGTAGATACACTGCAGCTGGAATATGAGTTTTGAAGAAAAGCAGGGTCTGGGTGTTTTCTGGGTATCGCGGAATCTGAATTGATTCTCTCTGACAGGCTGACAATACCATTCTTTGTGTCGTCTTGTGAGCGATGGTGAGCTATTAAGCGAGGTGCTGTTTCAGGAGCTGCATGTTTCACTGTGGCAGCATTTCCTGTACAGAGTTGTCATGGGTAGAAATTGATATCTGCTGAGAACAAAGATGCTATGTAGGAAAAGAGATTAAATTGTGGTGGCAGAAACAAAAATTATCATGAGAGAAATGAAAGGACATGGGGTGCAGAGTACTGGCAATTGGGACTTACGGTATGGACTCCAGTAGCCTAGGTCCTCAGTTCTGGAGGGCACAGGTATTTAGTTTTAAATACATGTTAGATGGCTTTCCAGAGGTGAATGTAGATCAGGAAATGATTTCCATGAGATAAAAGGCTTCTAGATTTTAGGCACCTGCTATTTCGCATAATGAGTGGACTTACCCTCTCCCCAAAGGGGTCTGGAATTCTGTCATGCTTGTGTTTGTGAAACATTCTTCATGAATTTCACTCAAGGAGTGTTGGCTTCTTCTCTTTTATAGAAGCATCATTAACTCAGAGCAACCTTGATATTCCTTGGGGTTTTGCTGGACCTTCATATGCCCTTTAACTGTCCCTTTTGAGATACATGTGATGGCAGATTGCTCACGCGTTTGTGGAGTGATGATGGTGTAGAGAGTGGTTCATAATTCACTGCCTTCCTGTGCCGTGATCTCTGTGTAGGAGGATGAGAATTTTAAGCTGCAGTGTTTAAATCAGACCTGTCACGCACATTTTGTTAATCCAAACATTATCTTGAGCTGAAACCTCACATGCAATTTGAATCAATGCTGGGCTTTCCCTTTAAAAGAATATTCAGCTATTTTTAAACGTGGACTTTCAAATAAGTCCAAGTATGTTTTAGTTTTTTGCAGGGAGAGATGTACTGAAGATCATTAATGTTGGTTTTATTCCACTCTGATCTTTTCAAAAACAGCAGATGTGGGATTTAATATAGTGCTTTTTATTAACTGCTCGGTGATGATGCTTATGCTGACAATTTTGAAGTTAAGGTTCTTGCAACAGCATTAGATTAGGTATTATTTCAGGATCTTTAGTGCTTAAAAGTGAGCAGAGTGATTCATGAAATCACAGAATGCAACAGAAAGAAATTAACCTCTTTTAGACTGTGTCCGCTGAGGGTGTATAAATAAACAATTTGTATACTTTGGTTTAACCTCTCATCTTCATTCTTGTATCTCTGAGTAAAGACTGTTTCTTCTGATGCTCACATTTATGTGCAAATAGAAAAAAAAAAAGTAGTAATTTTTAGCAAATATGTATGCAAATATTTATTTTGATTTTGCTGACTTTTTTCCCGTTAAATTCCTAACCCATTTGATTTTTAAAATATTTTTCCAATTAATAAAGTTTTGTTAGTCAAAATACTGAAACACATTTTGACCCCTTTTATTCTGTCTTTTGAGGAATTAATTGCATGTAAATGCTAGAATAAATCTATCATATGATCATTATCATTATCATAAATGCTTTATGGGAGGTTTGAAGATAGGGGGAAAAGTCCCAGATTCCTTTCCATCAAATTCTGATGATACCAGTGCAGTGCAAAATAATAACCGAGTTGGGGAATATGTATGAAGATGGGATTTTTCAGTCTTCAGAAAGATGTAATAATCTGTTATATAGGCAGTTTCAAATCGTGTTTATAAAGTCTCTGTTAAATTATACTCTTTTCCCACTATATTATGTATATTCTTATAAAGTACCAGTTATCATAAAGAAAGCTTTTTCGTCCAGATTAATCCATTGCCTGTAAAACTGAAAAATTTCCTTTTTGGTGTTTTTTGTTGTTGTTGTTGTAAGTTCTCCTTTGCTTTCCTTTGGGGTAGCAATGGTATTTAGAGAACTACTGAAATGATACTTGAAAATAGGATGCTTTCCTGAATTACGACTTTTATCTCCTCACCTCCTTATCCTATTTCTCATGTTCCTCAACTTTAGTTAGGAATACAAATAGCATTTTGTAGCCTATTTATCTGGTAATTTTACCTATCCTATAGCCAGATTTCTTTGTGACCTTCAGTTAAAAAAATTGTTTTGGAAATTGTTGGGGAAAAGTCACTGATTAATACAAGATTTAACACAGCCCATAGTACAATGGCGATTAGCTATTTGTTATTGCATTTTATTAGTAATTTAAAATAATGACATGAGAGCAATAAAGAAAATGGAGTATTACTAAATAATACCATATCACTTGGTGAGACAGACTAAATTTGTAATACCAAAATAAGATAGTCCCACGCATACATATGCATTTCAAGTAGTTGATGCTAGAAGAGCATCAGTATGACACACAAGTCTTATAACTACTTTAACATGACTGATTCTCAATTTAATTTTCTGTATATCCCCTTTCTTGTCAGCTATTTTATCCTCTTCTCATTTGTTCCACTCATAGGTGGAATAAATTGCAGACATTAAGCAGAGTTCATCCCAATACCTCCAGTATTCATTGCCCTCGTTACTTTCTCATATTCTTCTTTTGTCATTTGAAAATGTAATTTTAAAATGTGGCTGTTGTTCTAGATAAACATTGTGGCTGCTTGCCTGTAGAAATAAAAGTCATAAATGGGGGGAGAGGGAATGTGTGGGTGGTTTTGGTTTGAGCTTTTGGGGTTTTATTTTTGGGGTTTACTTCTGAATGAAATTGTACAATTCAGCTGCTGGATGTGTTTTTTTTAATATTGGAAGTTGCATGGGTTTTATTAGAAAACTAGGCAGATGAGCCTTGACATTCGTGCTAAATTAGTATATGTCTTGAAATGCATGCTAGAATTAGTTAGATAAAGATTCATGCGTTTTATCCAGTGGGGTTTGTCTTCTAATTTTTGTTTAAAGGGTCCATCTGCAGGATGGCTTAGTTCGGGTGCTATTATAATAATCATGCTGGATGCAGAGGCTCTGTAATAATTCATACAGAATTTATTGCATGAGTTGGAAGATGCTCTATGAATACACATTATTTCACATATAAGATGTTATTTGTTGCATATATCTTTTTCACTTTTAGAGATGAGTTGTGGAAGTGGAAACCTCTAAACATTAATTTTCTAGAACTACCAACATCCTGTCAGCATATAGGCTGCTGTGCAAGTCAGGCCACCTGTCCTCAAGCTGAAGAGATTACCATGTTTTTACATGTATAACTACCACTCATATAATTCATCCTGTATTAAAATGCTTTTTTTGTAAATAATTATTCTCTGTGTCAGGGGAAAATACTCTACTGGGTGTGAGGAGGGAGGAAGGAGTGAGGAGAAATGTAGGCTGCTCTCTACTTGGAGAAAGCAAAAATGAAGACCACTGGACTATGCTAAAGCCTGTATTTGCTAAGCTTTGCTGTGTTGCTTGTGCTTGAGTGTAACTAGTGCTGTGCTTGTGAAGCTGATGAATTAAAATTATTTTGATACATAAGGCTACTAATACATTTTTGGAAGCATAGCCTATGTGCTATTTATTAAGTAGATTGAACTTCCTACTTTTTTTCCAGAGTCCTTCTCAAGACGTTGCAGTATCTGTAGTCAGCCAGCCATTAAAAGTTACAAATTTACATAATCTATGGCAAGATATGTCTGTCTAAATAAATCAAAGGAACAGATGCAAATTTACATAATCTGTGGCAAGATATATCTGTTCCTTTGATTTATTTAGACAGACATCAAATCTGTGTCATCTAATTTACATGATATAAAATCATTCCTGCTAAAATGTGCTTTTTCTATCCCTTACTCTTGTTGTACACTCGCTTTCTAGAGAATTTCTAATCTTAATTTTGATCTCTCAGAGAATTGTTAATGATTTAAAATGCAGTTATCTTCCATAAGCCTAGTTTATCTATATCTGGACCCAAATTAAATAGAACCTCACACAACTCCACAAACCAACTTGACTTTTAATGAGTTGACTAGTTTTGGAAGAAAACTAGCTAAAGGTGTTTACTGACAGAGTATTTTTTTAAAACTGGAGTTTCTGCTCAGTGCCGTTGAAATACCTGCCTTTTTGACATTTCCAGTTCCCATTCCTGGTGTCAATTTGTACATATCCTGAGATCTGATACCGACTTTAAATCTCTGCACCCTACAGCAATTTGTACATATACTGAGATCCGATACCGACTTTAAATCTCTGCACCCTACAGTATTTCATGTTGTTTGCTGAGGATGTAAAGGGTGAGTCAGCAAGTGCTGTCATCTTAGCAAAGCACTGTTGGAAGCAACAAAGGATGCGGGAGTGAAAAATTATACCGTGCACCAAAAGTGAAAGAGCAGCATGTAAAATATGAAAAGGGAGAAAGCTGTCACCTGAGTTCGTGCTGTAACTTTCTTCTGGTTGTGGCAACTTCATTTAATAAGCTGTAGTGTTGTGGCTGACACTTGGATATCTGACAAAAAAATATGTCTGGTGGGCTAGACTGGAGATAACTTGGCTTTGAAAAATCAGAAGAAGATCACAGAGAGTGGGTCTGTTTCCTTATATAACTTATGACAATTTGGGGGTCGTCTAAGGGTCCATAAGAGTAGGTAGCCTTTTGTTCAACATGCAAATATGATTAAGGAAAGAAGTTTTCAGCAGCGTAAGCTTTCTTCTGTTCCTAAAGGAGACTTCATATGCCAAAAAACATTGTCTCTTTTCTGTCCATCTCATATCAGCTTGTCTAATAACAGATACTTTCTTTCCCAAAAAAACGTTATCTTGCTGAATTTTCAAATAGGAAGCTGTGAGATAAGAGCAAGAAAGAATCTATAACTGCCCTCTAGAAACATCTTTGCTAAGAATACTGTTCCTGATATTTTCTGTTTATTTGCTGATAAAGCACGATTGAAACTGTCCTGGAACATTACTGCTTTTTAGTTTCAGAAAAAATTAATCTATTTTATTTTTTTTAATTAGTGAAAATACTTCAATGTATTTAGAGATTACTACTTAAGATCTTTTAGTGTCATCAGTATATAAATTTTGAAAGAAACAAATAATTTCTTTAAAATATTTATCTAATGTTTTTATTCATGCTTCATGATCCATAGGCATCAGAATTTAATTACTTACCACAGGCACCCATGACTATTAACTTTCCTGACCCTACTTTCAGTCTGAAAGTAGGGTGCTCGTGGCTTATTCAGTTTTAACTGAGAGCTGTAAGAACTTGATCATGCTTATAGGAAAGGATTACCATGTCTTGCAGATTGCAGTTATCCTTAAAAAAAAAAAAAAAAAAATTGACATTGCATTGGGGGGAAAAAGGGTTTATCTTAATGTGGCAATTAAGCCCAGTGATGCATACCCAGGTGAGGAAAACCAGTCTCTGTAAAGCGGTTTTCAGATTAAAATCACTTGCATTTTACATGGAAGTGACTATGAATACAATTCCACTGATAATGAAGTACTCCTAAAATAAACTTGTCTCTGCTGCAGCTTTGTACTGAGAAGCAAAGGAACTGTGTGATGTCAGCTTTCTGCTTTGTCTTATAGGTACAAAACTATGTTTAAGTTGTTTCAGAGTGAAATAGGCCCACAGTGATACCTGCTTCCAGGGATACCAACTTCTGCCTTTCAAACAAACTAATATAGATTGGGGGAGAGAATGAGGCATCTATCTTGAAGTCACTTGTGAAGCCAGCAGTGAATTTATTCAATAAATAAATAAAGAAATACCCTTTCAGGCTCTCATCTCAGAAGAGAAGGGGAGCTGTGCAAAGGTCAGAGCACTATCAAAGATTGTCTGTTTGTTTAGAGGCGGCTGAGCAATAGGTTCTTTGTTTGAGTATTTATATACTTAAGAACTTCATTCCACTTACGCAGGTTTAACTGCTTTAGTCCAAGAACCAAATGCCTTCTCAAATGAAAAAAAATAATTTGTACATCTTTTCTGTGTTGATAGTTTTGGACATGTTTATATTTGGAGAGCTGGGAATGTTTATTTTCCCAGGAACTTGTGGTGGTTCCTGTGAGAAAATTCCGTGCTGCCTTCAAGTATGGATTGTTGGCAATGCGGATGGAGCGTGTAGGGGCCCTGAGCACAATAGTCATTCTCATGACAGTACTGCCCTTCGACAGGTCGGAAGGGCCATTTTCTAGGGAAGCACAGCTAGAAGCTTGCTAAAATGGGCTTTTATTAATAGATAGATCCTGTCTACTAAGACAAAATAGAGTTCATAGCAAGCCTGAAAAAAAATTATGTACTCTCTCTCATCTGTCTAATCTATATTTATGCTTCCTACCACAGTAAATCTGATGAGCAATTTTACCCAGAGTTTCCCACACCAGAAGTGAATTACCATCTGTTAGGTAATACCACCACCAGACCTTAGCCTCCACTATTTTTTAAACATCACCACGAACTGTCATAAGAACAAAAGAAAAATCCCTATTGAGAAATGTTATTTTCCATGCTTTTCTGGAAACATGAGAGTCCTTCAAGCTTCTGCTTATTAGAGAAAAATTTGGTGTGTGCAGAAAGCTCTGGATCTCCGAAGGGAAAAGGGGATGCCAGCTGAGAGAATTCTTTACCCACAGAGCTGCTTCAAGGCACTCACTCTGGGATAATAGAAATGTGCTGAAAAACAGTAGTCTCCAGGTATATCTTCCACTAATGTGAACTTTTTGGATGAACTAAGGCTTCATGCATCAGAAATAAATTACATGAAGGACAGTGCAGGTAAATCAGCTGATCAAAGTGTGACTGAGCAACAGATATAAAGCAGAGGAGAAAGACAAACAGGATTCCAAAATGAATCCAGGGAACTCCGTTCTATATATACACGTTAGGCCTTCTCTGGAAAGCTGTCAGTAATGTGATCATTTGTGCTCGGAAAGATGAATTAGGACTGGAACGGATAGGGTGATCTGGGGAATGGAGAGCCTATTGTATGGTGGTGTATTGCAAAAGCTTGGCTTATTAATCTAACAAAATGAAGTACGAGAGGGCATATGATTCCTTTCTTATTAATACATCAGGAGACCAGTTTGAGGAACAGAAAATAATTACTTAGTTAAAAGACCACGTTGGCAGAAACGCAAATGAATATAAACTCACCATGAATAATGCTGGGCTGCAAATTAGAAAATGACTCTGAACTATTATAGCAATCATTTTTTGGAATGACCTTCCAGTCAGAAGGGTGGGAGAAGAAATTCAAATAATTTCAAGGTGTAGTTTAAAAATGTGAGAAGGCAGTTTTATTATGTGATGCCTGTGACAGGAAAATATTGAAACTAATGATCTGGAGGTTCCTACAGCCCTGTGTTGCTAATACTTATTTTTATTAAAATATCAGGCTCTTGATTGATTTTCAAACATTTATGACTGCTTTTGAGGGGAGTGGGATTAGTCAGATGTGTATCCTGTGCGTTTCCTTCATACGGCAGGGCTGAAGCAGCTTTCTCTGCTTCTCTCAACATCTCTGGATGTCCAGAATACTGAGGGATGGACATGCCTTGTAAACATGGTACAGACTTTAGGCAAACAATGTTATTAATTTTAAGTCTTCACAAAAGTTCTTTCTGGTGGTGATACTGCTGCAGCTGCGTGTAGCGGTAACTGCAGGGAAAATCCATTGCTGGAATTTCCTGAGGGAGACACCCAGTGGGAAGTGAAGAAGGTTGAGACTGACTAGCTGAGCAGAACTGCTCTTAAATGTTCACTTCAAAAGCTCATGGTAAGAAGTTACCTTAAAACAGGGGAGGAGGGGGATAAAATCTTTAACTTTCTTTAGGGGTAATCTTATGACAATTTTCTGCTTGTGGGAGCTAAGAGTTGGTTAGTTCTGTACCTCAAGTAAAAATAACTCATTCCAAATACTGAACTTAAGGCCCCCCAGCAGGCAGTGCATTCAGGTATTGGCAGAGGGATAATAATCAGCTTCTAGAAGGGACTTAAAAGGAGGGTGTGTGCTGGGGACATGACTGCTGCAGCTGCAGAGGATTTTAAATTCAGAGTTCTCCTTTTCAGCTGCTCGTGTTAAGTCAGAAGACCAAGGTGTATTTTGTTTAGGGTATTGAAAGGTCTGGACTTGTTTAAGGCACCAAGATTTATTTTTTTTTTTGTGTTTAATATGTGAATAACCTTCTGTCATTTAAGTAAACATTGCAGTCTGTTGAGGCAGGCTGAACTGGCAGTGTTGGAAATACCTACACTTGTTGCAAATATAAACCTTGTTTCTTGTAAGCAACTGACTCATCAGTGCAAATAGCGTCATGTTTAATTTTTACTAAGGTATCTGAAGAACTTAATGTGATTTTTATGGCAATAGATACAAATTATGAAATGCAGATTTTAGCATAGTCAAGAAATAGTCTGTTTATTCAATGAAGAAAAAAATGGGAGTTTCAGTTCATTTCGTCAAGATATTCAGAGCTCTAGTGCAATATTTACTCAGGTTCTGATGCAGAAGATCTTGTTCTGGTAATTTTATACTGCCGTTGTGCTCATCATCTGATTGGTCCAGCAATATTTGCATTCATTTATGTTGTGCGTCATACACTGAAGTGAGACTGTGTTGACTGGCTGTTCATCAGACAACTGGATATGCTTTTTACCACCCTTGGCTTGTATCCACTCAAGCGTCCCCTGAAATAAGTGGTTGGAGTACAAGTTCTCTGCTTGGCTTCTCTGGCATGCTTTTTCTGGCACAGGTTCTCTGATACTCGTATGGAAATTAGATTTTTACTTCTTTTTTTTTTCCCTATCCAGCTGCCTCAGGCCCTGTGAACAGTGCTGAATTCTTTCATTCTAAGAAGGCTTTTTTCCCTAAAATTCCAGCTTGAACACTTGGGTGATAGTCTGCTGCTTCGGGGGAGCAAGATGCTCAAACAGTCAGACTGAAAGATTGCCAGATCTATGTTTTGCTCAAGCAATATGCACAGCTAGATGGGGGCAAGGACGAGGAAAAGTGTGAGAGAAAAGCCTATATATGTATTTCTACATCCTATTTTAGTAATCATTCTGGAGTATTTTTGAGGAAATAATTTGTCAGAACGTCTGGGTTTCCCTGGCTACTGTTAACTGCCACTTTTTTTGGATTGTGGAGTCTGTCTTGGTGATCTTTGGATAGTGGAATTGTAATAACCAGCCTGAGGTATCCGGATTTGAGCAAGTAACAACTCCCCATTGACTGGACTGTATAAATTAATAGCCAAAAAAGCTTAGGAATGCTCCATCAGTAGCTTGCTGACAGGAGCTAGAATTTGCCTTCTGTGATTTGTATTTCACAGTGAAAGCAAGCAGGGAAGAGCAGGCATCACTTTGAAGGGGATTTCTACTTTTTGGATTTTGCAGATTGTTCCCAGTGTGCAACAGAATCTAAAGGGGTGATTCCTGGAAATTATTATGGGAAGGGGGGAGAGCAACCCGCCTACTGGCTGATTGTAATAACTAAGGACTTCAAACATAGAATCATAGAATGGTTCAGGTTGGAAGGGACCTTAAAGACCCTCTACTTCCAACCCCCCTGCCCTGGGCAGGGACACCTCCCGCTGGACCAGTTTGCTCAAAGCCCCATCCAGCCTGGCCTTGAACCCCTCCAGGGATGGGGCAGCCACAACTTCCCTGGACAACCTGTTCCAGTGTCTCACCACCCTCACAGGAAAGAATTTCTTCCTGGTATCTAATCTAAATCTCCCCTCTTCCAGTTTAAAACCATTACCCCTCATCCTATTGCTACATTCTCTGATAAAGAGTCCCTCCCCATCTCTCCTGTAGGCCACTTTTAGGTACTGGAAGGAGCTCTAAAGTCTCCCTGGAGCCTTCTCTTCCCCAGGCTGAACAACCCCAGGTCTCTCAGCCTGTCTTCATAGAACATGATGTTATATTATTTAAAAATTATAACTGAGGAAATGCCTAGAATATTCAGTACCTATATAAGACTACAGGAGGTTTCTTCACACGGTTGGGCTTTGTTCAAAAGCTGAAAAATGGAGGAAGAAGCCTGTATTTCATTATTTCACTACCGGTGGTCATTATAATGATGGCAAAAATGTGACTTTTTTTTTTTTCTTCTAAAAAAAAAAAAAAAGTTGACTAATAAGCAACCAACCAACCAGCAATGCGCTGCTGCCTCTGTCAGTCACTGGGGAGGTCTCCATGCTGTGTCTCTTCCCTGTCATGGCTGGATGCATTGCAGCTGGGAACAGATGGTGTTTCAGACTCCTGCAACGCTTCAACCATCCCTTGTAGGTGTCACTTCATGGGTGCAAACTGCGCGCACTGGAACCTCAGGTTCAGGTCAGATGACCCTTGGGTCATCTCTGGCTAGCAGCTCTTCACTGATGGTGACCTCACCACACAAACCAAGAGTGCTTTGCAGCAGAGGTCTGCATTAACTCGTTGCTGAGCCTTGCCTGGGTGCAGTAATACACAGTTTTTTCTTCTCCCTGAAAAGCCATGTACTGCAGTAACTGATGCTGGCAGAGTAACTGTACCCTGAGTTTCAGTACAGAGCAAGTGAATTACTAGTAGCAGAAGAGCATCTAGTTTTAATGGTGCTAAGACTCAAATGTTAGTTACCTCTAATTTATAAAGACCATTTTTCTTTGTCACTTTACTCTCACATAAACTTACAGACAGATCTTTTTCAGTGAAAGAAAAAGCTGTTTCAAATAGGTTAGAAAAAAATGAATCTAGTGCTCATGCTGTCTACTACGTTAACAAGGTAAATAAACAGTTTCTTCTTTCTATTTTTTCATTGCATACACTGAAAACATATTAAAGATTATTTAGATTTATATGGATAGGTTTGACAGCTCTTTCATATTTACATTGACTCCAAGAGATAAATCTAACTTAGGACTTTGCCTTCAAGGATTAGTAATTTATCATATGAATAGCTGTGGAAGAGAGTACACCTAGATATAGGGAGGTTGTTATAAGTGTTTCAAATGCGTGATTTTCAGCTTTGTGTATTTCAATTTTGGAGTGTACTGAGGAAGAAGCTGTGTATGTGATGTTAGTACTTTGTGGGGGAAAGAACATTAATGGGAGCTGCCTTTTTTTCCTCGTGGCTCACCTGAGCATCTGCAGGTGAAGGTGTGAGCCATGCTGAGTTGGTCCCTGGTCCCCAGCTGTAACCTCCTCCTCGATCTGAGTTACAGTGGTCTCTGTGTGGATACAGTTGGCAATCACATGCCCGAGCTGTAAAAATAAACAAACAAAACTGTATTTGTAATCAAAATACTCAAGGTTCTTGTGTTTTCCTGCTCCCATACTATTCTATGATTTTATGGTTATTCATACACCTGCTTATGCACCTACATAAACTGTTAAATGCTGTTAACCTCAGTCTTTGCTTGGGGCATCGCATAATGCTTATCTTGTGCCGTGTGTTGGTACTCTGCTCTAGAAAGTATACAAAGTTGCAGCATTTACAGAGAAGGGTATTCAGTTGTAGTCAATTTGGGAAGAAAAGCAGTTTATGATGATTGCTAGAGACTGAAACAGTTCATATTTTCTATTATCCTCATATTATTTCTCGAAAAGTGTGCCTGGGTGTAGTACAATGTCTCAGGGCTGCACAAATGAATGATTCTGACTCCATACTCTGCAAGAGAGTTATGATCAAACACTGCCTGTAAGAAGTGTCCAACCATATGCCATATGCCTGCCCTGCTATTTGACCTTTCAGATAAATAAACAGTTGGCACTGTCACTTGGCATAGAGCAAATAATAGGAGCATACATATGATAGGGAAATATATATAGTATTTTAATTTTGTATTTTATTTTTATTAATATATTCTATAATAAATGTAATATGTATTATACTCTGCAAAAGCATTGCAGTAAAGTTGATACAGCTTAAATTCCCTTTATGTCTTCTCATCTTGAGTTTAATTTTAACATTTGTTAGTCTTCTTTGCATAGCAGCTTTTCCGTTGGCACAGTAAGGCCTGCAATAGCACACGCACGCCTATTGGGAAAGCATTTTTCTTTTTTGCTTTATATGGACTCTTAGAAATAATTATACAATAAAGATTCGAAAATGACTGTATTAGCATAATGTCCTCCATCCGATAAGCAGGTATCCAACAGAGTATTGATGGAAGTGTTTTACTTTGCTGACTGTGTTGTGTTGATTGAACTATTTAGCAAATTGTTAATTTACATGGTGAAAATAAATAGCTGGTAAATGGACAGTGTCTCATCAATACCTTCTTTTAAAAATAAATTTGCTGCACGTAGAGGAATGAGATCTGTCCTATAAAAGTCAATCAGTATTGTTGCAGAACCTAGTCACAATTTCAGCATTTTCAGCTCATCCAGCACATGCACATGAAGCTACAACTCCTTGAATGACTGAAAAGTGATAGGAAATGTCCTTCCCCGCTGTGCTGGGTGGTGCAGCGCTGCTGGGAGGCAGGCAGTGGTGGGGAGGATGGGGACAGCTGTCTGGGGAGCCGGGGTGGTCCTCTCAGCAGAGTTCAGTGCTCGCTTTCTGGGCAGAAGAGCCTGTGGGGAAAGAAAGGTGCAGGTGGTCACTGTCCCAGGGTGTCTCCAAGTAATAGGTAAAACTCTCAGTATGTGTTGTGTTCTTGTATCACTGCCAGTGTTATACTGGGGGAGCGAAATTGGGAATGCCTCCCAGGAAGGTACTATGTAGAAAGAGCGTAAGTCAATTTTTCAGTGCCTGCTTTCAGTAGTCCCTCTTACCTCATGCTTTGCCTGATGTGGTGCATACCTTGTTGTTGTGAGATGCTGGGAGCATATAACAGTGGTGACAGAACAGCACATTTGAGCTGCCAGCAGCAATAAGTACTGGAAAGTCAGTGGAAGCCACTGGTGATTTGATGAGGTAAATCTTGAGTAACTGAGGAAAGAATCTAACATTATTTCTGAGCAAAAAAAAAAAGTGCTTTCCGAACATGGCCTTTGATCATCAACTGAAATGCAAAGGCTTTAATTAAGGGCAGGCGCAAAAGTTTCAGCAATGATAACGATTCAGTCTGCTGAACTCTGACAGTGTGTGTGAATGTGGTTTCCACTGCCATGAATGACTGAAAGAAACGTTCTTTCTAATCATATAAAGCTGCCTTATACCAAAGGACAGTTAATTAAAGCTGAATTTAGCATTTATGTCTAGAGAAATTTGACACCTAGATAGGTCTGAGATAAATGCAGTATAAAGGTAGCTACTCATTGCGTATAGCTCTATAGAAGATTTAAAGAAAATGAAATGTATCAGGAGTATCTGCTCTATTGCAGCACCATTTTTCCTGGTATGACGAGTTGTGGTATATACAAAATAACTGTATTGTTTTTCAAATTAAATCACTGGGATGAACACTTGCTATAAGCATTTTGCGTTTGACCTCGGTTACAAACTAGCTGTCTTGCTTTACTTTTTGGATCTCTTTGTACACCTCTTGTCTGGGAAGGTAAGGCTGAAATGTGTGTTATTTCAGGGAAGTTCAGTTTTACCCCAGTCCTGAAAAAACTCACCGTTCAGAGGTTTGCATTTTGCTCAGGAAACCTAGAGCAAATAATGAGAAAACTGAAATTCTAACAGAATAATGGATGCTTGAGATTACAATCTACTTCTTTGTTTGTATTTATGTTTTGTAGTTGGTTTAGAATACTATTGGGGCCATTAGGGAAAAGTTGGTTTATGACAAGGCTTTAAAAAGTACAGCAGTTCGTTTAATCAGGTAATGTACTGGGAGAATATTTGCTCTTTCAAATGCTTTTTATTTCTCCCTCCGAGTTTTTTTTCCCCTCTAGAGCTGAGTTGTTTCCTGTGTTTTACTTTTGGTCATGAACTGCCTGACTTGGTTTGCAATAATGCTTGCCTGGGCCTGTGTGGACATCTTGTAATGGGACTCTGGTAATTGCAGTATGCTGAAAGTTGAAGTATATTTGGGAACACAATCAATAGACAACATGAAAGGGACCAGACTGTAGCTCCCATATATGTATTTACATACACGACTTCTCTCCTTAATGAATATTTTAAAACTGCTTCTCAAAAAAAAATAATAGTTAGAAACGCACACACTTGGATCAAAAAATCCAGTTTCCTCTCAAAAGGAATATATTTCAGAGAGAAGAGAGGCTTAGTCTAGTGTCAGCCCCACCAAACACAGTAATTATGTACATTTGGCTGTGTGGCTACTGGTTATAAAGGGATTAAAACAAAGTGAAAACAAACTAACAAAAAATGTAGCTGAACCGAAGAGTATTTTAAAACTGAAGTTTGTGGATACTTTTTCTACTACATTTGTTGTGACACTAATTAAATTGAGCTTGGAACTGCAAACAAGCAACAGATATTTTTTTTCCTTATTTAAATTCATTTGCAATTGCTAAATGTGTTTTTGTTGTATGGAAAGCTTATGCTATAGGTTTGTCAGGTTTTGACATCCATTTCCACTTCTCTGCTGGATTAGAAAAACAGTTGTTCTCCTGAGCTAAGACTTCCAGCAAAGAAGGAATGAATATTTATGATTTGAAGTGTATGCTTGATTCCATTGATTTCTATAAGCATAACACATACTTGGGCTTCCTCTTGCTTTAAAGCACACCTTAGTATTTTGCAAAAATAATTTTACGTGTTTTTAAATACTTGCTGAGCTGCTTCTGGGTTACAAATGCATCTTCCTATAAGGCAGTGACGAAGAGAAAGGTTCATTCTCAAATTGTTTCTATTTCTCCAATAAATATCCATTATAATTAGAAAATGGAAATATTTCCTCACTTCCATGTTGGGCCAGATGTTACCTCTCTGAGACTAGCATATAGAGCAACTTTTCAGCATCTTAAAATGACATCAAATTTTTGGTCTGGCAATGGTACCCCTTCTTTCTTGTATGAAACAGATTTGCTGTAAGTTATTTCCCCCATTTCCCAAGCCCCCAAAAGGGTAAGATGGGCGTCACCAATAAGGAAATATCAATAATTTTGTTTTCATTTGTGACTTGAAGTATTTACAGGTAAATTTTAGATACAAATTTTGTATTGAAAACTTTGTACTAGCGTTCCATAGAAAGCCAAATGCCTTGGAGTTGTTAATGTTAAAGTGAAAAGAATCCAAATGTAAAATTACATCCAAATGAGGACTCCCACAGATTTCTAAAATATACTGGCCCTCGTTAAATTAATTTTAGCAGTTCTTTTCTATCTCCGGGCTTTTGTGGAAAAAAAAAAAAATTGTTCTCACTGTAGAGAATCAAGGGACCTGACTGAGAAAAGCTATGATTCTACTTTGTCATGTCTCTGTGGTGGATTTTTGGTTGGCCTTTTCTAAGAACATGTTTTATTTAGAGTAACAATAAATTTTCTTTAAAGGAGGGTTTTCTTTTTGAATAGTAAGTTGCAGCTAGAATAATAGAATTAAGGGACACATGAGGGTATGGGACAAAATGCGTCTTTTGCTGACAGATTTGCAAAATGTGTTTGAGTTTTACTTTGAAATCAAGCCAAAAATTTGTCTTTGGGGGGCTGTGCTGTGAATGGGTGTCCGTTGTTTAGGGTAGGTAATCGAACAGATGGGAATGCTCAGTACATGCCTCCCTCTGGTGTTGCTGAAGCTGGCATCCTTTTACCGGCAAACTCATCCAATAGACTATTTTGGCTCAAGCAGACCATGTTAGAGGGGTATTACAGAGGTTTTCTTATACTTTTTCTATCTTGTTTTTACTGTTTAATCACCTAAGGGTGGTAGGAGGAGACAGGGTCATAAGTTGTGTGAGACTGGGGATCAGGATGTCTGTTGCAAGTCAGCCTGCAAAGGCAAGTACTTGTTTGGAGAAAATACATACTCTTTAATGTACTCTATTCTTTCATTTGTGGTTGAAAATTTTGGTTCCAGATGACCAAATTCTTCTAGATGAAGGATTCTGGCATTCAAGTTAGAGCCAAAGAGTCTGATTTTAGGAGAGCAACAACTGAGCACAGCCTTTCTCCCTTTAGAGAATCAGGAAGGTTCAGAATGATAAATGGGTAGTGGTAAGAGACTTTCTCCACAGGAACCAGAAGATATTGTGTTTAAAATATTAATTAATTTGTTAATAAATTATATCAACATGTATACCTCTCTTTAAATTCTCTATATCTCCAAAATATAGAAAGTATGAGGAAAAATTTCTTATTCTTATTGGAAAGTAAAACCAAAAAAAGTAATGTTTGATTTGCCGTTTTGTTTTTTCTTCTTCTCTCAGGTCCGCACCAGTGTCCTACCTGATCACAAGGAGCCAAGAGCAGATGCTGGGGTAAGCAATCTTATTTTCATTAATTGATTTTTTTCACCTTGTCAGCAGACACAGACAGCCAATGAAGAGAAATAGTGCTCTGCCTAGCTGCTAAACAGGAGCTGGCAAGCTTTTTAATAGCAGAATTTGAGTTAAATGAATAAAAAAAAAATCCAGGTAGGAGTAATAGTCTCTGTGATTGATGTAATCCCATTCACATATTTCACCAAGTCACAGAATTGTAGGGGTTGGAAGGGACCTTCGGGCATCATCTAGTCAAACCTCCCTGCCAAAGCAGGTTCACCTAGAGCAGGCTGGACAGGAGCACATCCAGGTGGGTTTTGAATATCTCCAGAGAAGGAGACTCTGCAACCTCTCTGGGCAGCCTGTTCCAGTGCTCTGCCACCCTCAAAGTAAAGAAGTTTTTCCTCATGTTGAGATGGAACTCCCTGTGTTCCAGCTTATGTCTGTTGCCCATTGACCTGTTATCGGGCACCACTGAGAAGAGTTTGACCCCATCTTCATGACACCTGCCCTTTAGATATTGATAATCATTGATTCTATGTTTCTATAAGATCCCCTTTATCTTTTCTTCTCCAGGCTAAACAGACCCAGGTCTTTCAGCCTTTCCTCATAAGTGCTTCTGTCCCTTGATCATCTTTTCAACTTTCCACTGGACTCTCTCCAGTAGTTTCTTGTCCTTCTTGAACTAGGGGGCCTGGAACTGGACACAGGACTCCAGATGCAGCCTCATCAGGGCAGAATAGAGGGAGAGGATGACCTCCTGATCACACTCCTACTGATGCACCCCAAGACACCATTGGTCTTCTTGGCCACAAGGGCACATTGCTGACTTATGGTCAACTTGTTCTTGAAAATCCTTTTCAACTGAAATTATCCTGAACTATCTAGACTCCTCTCTATTGCTGTGCAAGCAATCTGGATGAGATTGAGAGCTTGAAATGGCATTGCTTCCATGAGTTTGGCCTGTCATCTTCTGGTTTGCCTGTGCAGAGTATAAAACGTTCAACTGTAGGAGTTGCCTTTGGGTTCACAGTAAGAAATTACACTGATGACATGTGGAGGACTTATTTTTCTGTGTAGGTCTAGAGAACTTTTGGCAAAGGGATGTCATTTCTGTGTCTGAGACAGTGAGAACTTCCCAGATAATAAGGACGCTTCATGGGGTTGGGAAAAGCTGGTCCTGCTAGAGCTGAATAAAAGACCAAGCACCATCTGGGGCACGTATCAGATCTATGTCTGCAAACATTTGAAATAACTGGTTTTTAAATTTTTTATCCTAAGGTGTTGACTCTCCTGCATTACTAGGACTTCCTTGGCGTAGTTTCCAGGGCTTTAGGTAGTGTTTGAAAAAATCTGTACCTTGGCAGCAAGTTCAGTCTTAGCGGAATAATGGATGTGTTTCAACTTTTCATACAGCTATTATAGAGACTTTTCTCCTGGGCTAGCTGAGATTATTCATCAAACTTACTCAAGGCACATATTTTAGGATTTATAATTGTAAGTACCCCACTAGCAAAATTACAGAGGAATGTTACTGTGTAGTTAGTATAACAGCAGCAGTGCTGTTTAAAGCCTACTTTTCAAGCCTCTCCAAGCCACGTGTGCAAAGTTAGATTGGTTTGTAGAGTGCCAGTTCAGGCCCCAGGGTAGACTATTTGTATCTACATCAGTATTGAAAATACTTGAAAAAGTATTCTCCAGCATTGTTTGGAATAAGACCCCTTGAGCATTAGCATAACTCTCTTCATTTGGGTCATGGGATCATTCATGGTTCTGTTTAATTTTGCAAATAACTCCTAATTGCGTTGTCAGGCAAAGAAAATTTTATTCCAAATAAGCATGAAAACATGAAACAGAAAAATAAGTAGAATTTTTTAAGCGCTTAAAATTACTCACCTTTCATTTCGTGACTATAGAGAAGTAGAGATGACACTCAGAGATGGTTAGTGGGTACAATGACCAAAGCTCCTAGATTGTGTAAGAGATCAGTGTAATTGCTTCTTAGCTGATTACAGGTTCTTAAAGGACTGTATAGTTCTGTTGTGCTCCAAAAAGGAGCCCCAAGTGACCCAACTTATATAAGCTTCATTCCACATATCCCTCTCTCTCTCTTTCCAAATGGTAAGGTTGCAAATACAAGCACTTAAATGCCATGAAAAAAAAAAATCAATAAAAGCTGTTACACAGACGTTGTGCTGTGGAATGTGTTCTTATTGTACTAAGAAGGATGTGCTTTTGTAAGAAGATAACTCATGTGAGCTAACCATGCCACCATAGAATTGTAGTGAGGAAACACTGCTGTGTTGACTCATCTAAAGGAAGAGGGATCTATTTGTTTGTTCACTCTAGCAGGGCTGTGCCTCACTGTGTCACACCTGGATGTATTTCCTGTAAAAGTACACGTTTCATTTTGGCAATGAAAAGTAACCATGATCTTTGCTGGTATGGCTGTGGTATTTTTTCTATGTATTTCCTATAGGCTTTTTTCTTCCTTACTTCCTGTTCAACAATTCTTGAATCCATTATTTCCTCACCTTCCCTGGGCTCTCAGCTTGCATCTTACTCCCTTTGCTGCTTAAGTGCCAACCAAAGCCCAGGAAATCTGAGCCAGTGTCATGGATAGCAACGAGCTGTGACTGATGGCTTGGTTTACCAAATTGGCGACCAGTGTTGGTGCTTACATGAATTGAGAATCATGATTTAAGCTGTGCATTGTAGGTGCAATAAAACCTATCTTAGTGTAGAGCTTTATTATTAACATTCAAATACTCAATATCCAGCTCGTCTTTCTGAAAGAAAGGAGGCTGCAGGGTTTGTTTTTAGTGGGGGAAGTTACGCTTCTCAGTAGCAACAAATTCTCTTCTCTTTTTCCCTGAAGGGGAAAGTTGCTCTCTGCATGCAGCCTGCATTGAGTCAGAGCTTCTTGATTCTTCTTCAGTTTGTATATCCCAAAGCATATATAATTCACCCTGGAATTTTACTTTGCTATTGCAATAGTAGAGTAACATTAGTGTAATGTAATAAAAACAAACTTTGTATACTTCTTATCGTTTTCTTGCAAAAATTCAACATAATCTTCTGATCTCATTGCAATTTATTCAGATCAAGTAATATTGAGTTGTATGCTTGAAAGATAAAAGGATAGAAGGTGGCTGTAGACTGTAACTTTCTTTCCCGTTGTTCAGGGCAAGAATACTACTATTGGCCAAGTTGACCAAACGAGATTTTGAGCAATGTGCAGCAGGATATGATCGGGGGTAAAAAATAGCCAAAAAACAAAAGAAGATTAATTTGTTTTCCTCTTTGCACTAAATTCTTGATAATGTGTGAAGGATTGATAGAAGGAAAAGACACAGTGGTGTAGCTTAATTTATCTAAGACATTCTAGTTTCGTTAGCCCATTTCTCTCTGCACTTGTACTGCAATGAACAGGTCCACCTTACAGTGGAAATAAAGGAAACAAGTACTTACAAACCCTGCCATAAACTAGAGCAATACACCACTTCTATTAATAAACTTGCACTGAACTCAGTGTATTTGGAATACATAGAGGGTAGTGCCTTGAGGCAGGGGCTGGAGCAAAATCCATAGCAACACCAGCTTTGGTAAAACACTGAAAACTTAGTATTTCTTGTAATATAGAAAGAAAAAGATGCAAAATGCAAATGCTTGTACTGAACAAAAATCTTCCCATGGCTGTATATTTTACAACCGGTCAGATTGTTCTTAATTAAAGGGAGAGATGTTCTTGCCCATAATACCAGAATTTAGCATGATAATTGTGCTACAAATGCATTAAAACTTTTGCTGGATAGTGTGTCAAACTAGTACATTAGGATGTAATATTACCAAAGAGAGATTTCGAAGTGTGAGACTAAAAAAAAAAAAAACCAATTAAAACTTCAAAATGTAATAGATGTGTTATTTTTAATTTCCGCTTTGTTTTGTAGCGAAGCTTCCTGGGCTGTACAACTTTTAGAGTAGGAGACTTGGTAAAGTCAAAGGAGCAGCAGTTGACCCTTACCCTCAGGTAAGTGTTTTCTTCTATGGTAAACCTCGTTGAATTAATAACCCGTGGCATTTGATGATTGCTGCTTGACTGTGTTTGAAACTCCGTATTACTTCAGGTATATTAGATGTCAAGTTGAAGTGCTTTTATTCCTACCATGCACAAAGTCAAAATGAAATACCAGTTCTTTAGGCTGGAGTTTGCCATGTGTCAGATCAGAAAAGGTTAGTCATTTTTTTGGTGTGATAACCTACGGAAGAATTGCAGGGAACTTGAAGTAGGGGATGTTCTTTCAAAGTTTCCTTTAGAAAGGAGCATAAGGTTTTCATTTTCATTTGATGTGTGTGGTTTAAAGAATTAACACTGTACGGTTTTCTGTTTTGGTAATTAGGCATGTTTAAGGATGGTGGACCTAATAACTCAAGGCTTCTCTCAGGTGAAATCAATTGCAGTCTCCTAAACTCGTTGTTATGTGCAGCCAAACTCAAATGGCGGGGGGGGGGGGGGGGGGG